>NC_135792.1:17501137-17861137 GCF_051106095.1 Pogona vitticeps
ATGGACCAGGGCTAAGATGCTCAAACTGAACCTGGAGAAAATGGAGACTTTGCTCCTGGGGAGCTCCTTGGACATGCTGGGGGGGGGGAATTTCCCCAGTCAGGGATCAAGTTTGCAATCTGGAACTAATACATTAAAATGTGTATAAGTAAATAGTCACTATGATCTATTCTTACAAAATGCTTCTTTCTTTTATGGTGTATTTTGGGGGGTGTATAGAGGGGAGAGAACAGAAAATTACAAGTGTCTGGAGCTGAAGATCTGCTTTTTGCATTTGGAGAACCTTAAGACGTGTTGACAGATTTCTGTTTTGGCAACAGTGATCAAAATTTAGTATAGGCATTAGCTGTCACATGTGAAACATCAAAATCAAATTCCACAGCGGTGAAACATATATATATATTTTACTGGAAATGAAGTTTGGCCTTGACTTTTGAGAAGTTCTTGTGGATTCTGTAAATGGAATGAGAACCATGTGGATTCAACATTAAAGTCTATTCGGAAGCTCAAAAGTAAGTTGTATAAAGTATATTAGCTATGATGTAAGCTTAAAGATTTCCTTGGCAAATCATTACACTCTAATGTTGTGGAAAAACTCTGAAAAGTATCCATGGTAGTTAGTAGTGCTAAATATAATAATACAATCATTTATTTTTCTTTTTTTCCCTCCCTTCCTCCTTTTTCTTTCACCTTTTTCCTTCTTTCTTTTCCAAAATTTTTGCTGTCCACCGTTTTACATTTGTTAATTTTTTCCAGCATCCACAGAAGTGTTGATATTAACCACTGCATTTCAGATACATCTGTATAATTGACAGTAGTGTGATCTTTACACTCTATCCTGTATTTATTCTATATTATTTTATTTTATTTTATTTTATTTTATTTTATTTTATTTAGAACATTAATTGCCCATTCAAGGCCTCAGATTAAAATGATCCATCCTTTGGATGTAAGACAACACACAAATATAAGCACTTTTTAAAAAATTAAGATTAAAACAGTTTGAAACACATCACACTAAAACACTAAGGCCATTGTATTAAAACCTGCACACCCCAACTCCCAAAGAATCTAATAAATAAGCATGTTTGGATCTGGTGCTAAATTTTGCCTTACTCCATATTCAGTTCTTTTTTTTTTTAACAATCTTCTGTTTTGTGAATGTGAGATATTGTGCTTCTGTATTCACAATTCAAAACACCAGAAAATGGCCCAAAATATCTGCATGAGATTGTGCTTATATTGCCAGCAGGAAAAAGAATACCAAGCTTTACCTAGCAAAGGGCAACCTGAAGGTTGACAACACCAATGGCAGCAGTCAAGACAGTCTACACTCTTCCGCTCACTCAAATGTGTATTCTACCTCTTCTTACAATGTTTCTTCAGAGATGCTTGCCTAAGAAATATGCCTCACATTAAGCCAATGTTTACCTTCCAGTGAGCAGTACAGCAATGGAATTAATTTCCTTAAAAGGTGGTGAGTGATCCAACACTGGAGGCATTCAAGAGATTTAGACTGTCACCTGGAGGTGATATATAAAAGGTGGATATCCTTTTATATGTATTCCTGCATTGATCAGAGGGTTGGGCTTGATAGCCTTATAGGCCCCTTTCAACATCATTATTCTATGATTCTATGACCAATCACAAAACAAAGCATTCTAAACTGAAGATGAGTAGGTGGAATGAGAGAGAGGAAGGCAGCAGGAAAAGAAGGACACAAAACATGAGATGGAGTGACACAATAAAGATAAGCACTGCCTTGAGTCTACAAGACTTGAACATGTCTATTATATCATGAGATCTTTTAGAGGTCTTTAATTCATTTTGATGTCATAAGTCAGAAGCACTGTGATGGCACAGACCATCACTGCCAAATGTTTCTTATCCTTCTATTGGAAGGAAAACCCTGCTATAAATCTTCTTGTTTTTGTTTTCAATAATGAATCAACTGTGATAATTAGAGAAATTGTGTAGAGATGGATATTATAATGATGGAGACTGTTCTGGGGAAAAATTTCGGTGTGTGTATGGGGGTGGGGGAAGAGACAGATTTATTCTTACCCCAAGAATGCCACCATCTTCAAAGGCACTTCTTCATCAGTATGTAAATCTTCAAAGGGGGAACGGCACAATAACTTGAAAACTCTCAAAGGGAAAGCGGTTAACCAATGATGAAGAAATCTTTGTAAGGGACAACTCCTCTGTGATTTGAAAGTTCTTCAAAGTAGAAACCACCTCCAGCCATGCAAATTCTCAAGGTGCATGGGAAATCACTGAGTAAGAACACTTCGACACTTCTATGATATGTAATCTTTAAAGTGACAGTGTGGGCTCACCTTTAGAAATGTATAACATTCCAAGAAGCTGGTATAGTGAAATCATATTACTGGCAGTATGCCTTGAAGGCATTATGATCAGGGCAAAGGAGATGTAGAAGTTTCCTAGGACTAGTTCCAAATGCATATGTATCAGTGAGAAAGGCACTATGGAATACTTTTTTTTCTTTCCTATGCAAGTTTCTTAGCTCAGAAGATTTATTTAGGAATAATTGCCACATATGCACATGATTATTACTCATGGTAAAAAAAATATACCATCGGTTGTGGGGAGGAAACTAAACCCATCCCACCACGGATGATGGTGGTGGTGGTTATGTTTGTCAACTAAAACTGTGCACAGAAGAACAGGCTCTAAGTAAAGAGGATTTTAAGAAGCAGGGAAGGTTCACAAATTTTGCTCTTCTTTGCCATTAACCTATGGAGTTTACCATAAAATGGCCAAAATCCTGTTGCTTAGCGTAGTAAAACCAAATCTTCACCAATTCAATATATCTATTCTATTGTGATTTACTAAGCTAAGCTACAGGATTTCAGCCATTATCGTAGAGGTACACCAGAGTGGCCCCTCTGATATTGTGAGACAAAACAAATCAACATCCTGTGATATGACTCTAGAAATGGGAGCACTCCAAACAAATATTTATAACTTTAAAACAAGGCCTCTGATTGTCACCAAATTTGCCATATAAGTGGAAGACAGTTTGCTCTTGTTGTGTGCCAAATTTTGGGACATTTGGACAGAGGGTCTTCAAGTTGTGATTTTTAAACGAACTGTTTCACCAGATCAGAAATATGTGTTCCCAAGCTACTATGGATACAAAACAGGTCACATATAATGAAAAGACCAATCTTGCTTATCTTGAAAGAGAATTATTGGACCCACCTACTTTTCTTTATGTGGAATGAATACAGGCTGTAGGGACTGAAATAGTGGTCATCAGAAAAGGCCTGTTAAATGGGTGAAACAGTCATTTCTTGTAATACTGAGTGTGTGTGATGCAGGTTTTCCAGGAAGAGCAGCTTTGGCAAAGATTAGACCTGGTGGTGGGGAGGGGATGACAAGGGAGGTATCAGGAGAGCTGTGAACTAAACAGCCCAAAATATAAGAAACTAGGAGTCAAAAATGGGCTTGGTTTAAAGCAAGTAATGGAGTGACAGTCTTTCAGAAAGGGTTTAGTCCCAGAGAAACAGGTCTGCTCTGACTTAATGACAGCTGGCAAGGGATCATGAAGCTTGTCTCTGATCAGAGCAGCTGGAATCCTAAGCAGTTTATCTGAGCATGCCCAGTGCCCCCTGGATCCCCTACCACAGTGGTCTCCAACCTTGGGCCTCCGGATGTTCTTGGACTTCAGCTCCCAGAAATCCTGGCCAGCAGTGGTGGTGGTGAAGGCTTCTGGGAGTTGTAGTCCAAGAACATTTGGAAGGGCCAAGGTTGGGGACCACTGCCCTACCAGACTTCAGGTAGCTGCTGAGAGTGGTTAGCCTGCCCAGGAGAGTCAGGCAGCTGCAAGTGATGAAGAGCCACACCTGAGCCAGGCATAGGGAGTGAACTGTGCAAGCAGATGGGGATTATAAGAACAGAGGCTAAGAATGCAGAGTGGGAGGAAGGGCAGGAATCTGAAAGATCCAGGGTTTCATTGGATTTCAGCCTCTGTCCTTTTTTTTTTTTTTTTTTTTTTTGACCTTTGTGATAATTTGTATGCTAAATAATCCAGTTATTGGTAAGCTAAAGTTAGCTATTACTGGGGGAATTCCAAAGGCTTATCTGAGGGTCCAGAAGATTTATGTTGTAGAGAAAGAATCACACCTGACTCATTAAATGATGGTGATGATGATTTTTCTGCCAGTGAGAAATAGTTGACTTTCAGATTCAGAGAAGCAGGCAGGATTCACTTTCTCAGCTTCCAGCTACTGGACTATAACCATCATCCATCAACACAGACATCAAATATAGTAGCACAGGATAACACCTGGCCCCAAATGTCTGTGTTCTGAGTACCACTGGCCATTCAAATCCCAGGCCAAAAGCTATACACAATTAACTTATAACCAGGAATGGCATTTGCTTTTCCTCCTCACAGGGATTGGGCAACAGAAAAATACACGAAGCTAGGGATGTGAAAAACTCTCTGTTCCAATATTGTGGCATTCCCCTGATTCCCACCTGCGTTTTCTTCCATTGTTATTTCGTATGCCTTTTCTCACCTCAGAGAAATGTCTTTCCATTCTGAGTCATAGGAGTGAAAATAGGTGTGATACACCTGAGTGAGCCAAAAAAGAAAGGACAGATCTATTTGCTGATACATCTTATATGCCCATGTTCATCACTTACTTTGTTCCTTGGATGATCCTTCATGACAGTTGTCTTATTATGGATGTCTTAGAGATTCAGGTTGAATTAAATGGCACGTGAGTTCTTTCCCAACTTTTAAAGTATCTGCTGTGGTCCATCTTGGTGCTTCAACAGGTATGTTGGGAAGAGGGGGGAAGGACTGCCTTACGTTGCAGATTGACCATGTACTGTATGTTGTTGTGTCTCAACATCTGGACATGCCCTCCATTTTTAATACTGTTCAAATATAACTGTACACAAATGCTATTTTGTAATTCTCCACCCTCTTTGTTGGGGGAGAAATGTGGGAAAGGATCTCCCAAAATTTCTCCATAGGAAGGAGAGCTTCTCCAAAATTTAGCACTGGTCGTTTGGGAATTCTTCCCGTGTTCCTTTTCTCACCGGGGTGCTTTAGTTCATTGCACTCACTGCAAATCTAGCAAAAAGCAGCTGAATTTTTCGTATGGAAGTCACTTTCCTTTCTTATGAAGGCCCTCTGCTTGGTCTCACTTTAGGGGATGGTGGTGATGTCAGAGTGAGGGAGCCCCCAATAGAAATGGGGGAGTAACTCTGGAATTAATTCTGTAAAGCAGCTTTTTATTTCTACAGGAAGGAGAAAGAAAAAAGAAAAATGTTCCATGAAAAAAATTTGGTTCGGCATTTTTGTCATCATTCAGGACTCAGAGGCGGTACCCCAGCTTCCCTGCCCCACCTCCTCCAGACACTGCCTATGTGTGGGCACCTACCAGAGGAGGCAGGTCTGGGAAGACCAAACACTTGTATGGCTGAAAAATGATTGATTAGGCATCTTTCATTCTTGAGAGACTATGGTAACATGCTCTGTATGGAGGACCTGGAACAGCATCTAGTGTGGCTGAGAAAGCCAATTCGAGAGTGAGAATCCCTTCCACACTGAAGACAAATCCAATCTGTCCCCTGTCCAGCTCCCTGATTTGGCTGGTTTCGGGACTGCCTCTTTGCCTTAGCCTGCTGGACAAGGGCCTCTTCAAACTGGGAGAGGCCGTGATGCACTGCCTGCCTCCAGGCTGAATGTTCAGATGTCAGGGTTTCCCATCTGTTGAGGTCCATTCCTAAGGCCTTCAGATCCCGCCTGCAGATGTCCTTGTAACGCAGCTGTGGTCTCCCTCAGGGGCAGCTTCCCTGCACTAATTCTCCATACAGGAGATCTTTTGGAATCCGACCATCAGCCTTTCTCACGACGTGCCCAAGCCAACGTAGACAGCGCTGTTTCAGTAATGTATACATGCTAACAATTCCAGCTCATTCTAGGATACTCTATTTGGAACTTTGTCCTGCCAGGTGATACCAAAAATGCGTTGGAGACAATGCATATGGAGCGTGCTTAGCTTCCTCTTCTGCCATGCACGAAGGGTCAAGGACCTGCAGTACAGGAGTGTGTTCAGGACACAGGCTCTATAGACCTGGATCTTGGTTCAGTGGTGCCTCACTTAATGATGACCTTGTTAAATGACGGATCCGCTTGACGGTGAGGTTTTTGCGATCGCTTTTGCGATCACAAAACAATGTTTCAATGGCCAAAAATCACTTTATAATGATCGGTTCCCTGCTTCGGGAACCGATTCTTCGCATTACGACGATCTGAAAACAGCTGTTCGTCAGGTTTCAAAATGGCCACCTGCTGTGCAAAATGGCTCCCAGTTGTTTTTAGGAGGCATTTTTCGCTTTACAGGCTTTGGAAAATGGCCGCCTTATGGAGGATCTTCGCAGGACGATTGGGTATTTAGCCCATTGGAACACATTGAACCAGTTTTCAATGCATTTCAATGGTTTTTTAATTTTCGCTTGACGAGGATTTTGTTCTACAGCGATTTTGCTGGAACGGATTATCCTCATCAAGCGAGGCACCACTGTATATGCCGTCAGCTTCTTATTGAGCCATACTCTCTGAAGTAAATGAACCAGCATGAACTGACAGTTTGGCAGTCCATGCCCATCTCTAGTGGGGACAATTTTATAGACATTCTGATAGTCTTGTTGATACTGGCCAGAATCCTATATCTCCTTAATGGTGTGATGGTACATTTGGAAACACAGTTAGTCAGTGTACCAGTCCTCTTAGACACACCACTATAAAAAGAGCTCAGACAAGTAGGCCACAGAACCAAAAATGAGAATCGAGTCTTCCGTAGCATTAATAGGTCTTAGTTACCAATTAAACACCAAAATGCCCTCAAACACTTTAAATTACTGATAGGAAGAACATTCAACAATATACTGACCCTGGGAAAATCCATTTCTCCCTCAGGTAACTGTAACAGTTTTTTTTCTGATGGAATAGGGAAACATGAGGTAGATAGTGTTATCTTTGCTTCTGCTTAGGAAACCTTGGGGTTTCAACCTTGCATGCTCTGACTCCACTACCCCACTGCCCCTATGTACCTGCATTCCAAAGCAGACAAATAATGTCATGTGTTATCTTTTAGGTGCAGACCACGAGGTATTAAAGAAGATAGCCTGTAAGTGTGTATGTGTGTGTTTGCTTGTAATTAAATATTGGCTTTGTGTCTCCGATTTAAATAGAATATGTTTATTCAGATGGTCTGACTGCTCTACGAAAACAGTGCACAGCAGCTTAAGATCCCCTGTTCATTAAGGAGAGCTGGCATTGTTAAACTTGAAAAGGGGCAAATGGGCAGTTTAGTGCTCTTAAGACAGCTTGTGTGGTTAGTTCCAGCTAGCATTTCATTATCTCCCCATGGCTACACAGCAGAATGCCATGAAGTCTCACAGTGGAGGGGCCATTTTCTACGTGTGCTGCATGAAGACAACACAACATCCAGGAGACAAGAGATAGTGTGCCAGGGAGGGCTAATGAAGTGCCTATCTCTCTTTCCCTTCCTGCTCATCTAAGGCATTTACACCCCTGCAATTAGAGTGTTACAACCCACACAACACACCAGTATCTTCATCTTCATTTTAGGTAATAAAATGCTTATTTATTTATTTGTTAGTTAGTCAGATGTGCTCATTGCCTTTCTGCACACCAGGGTACTCAAAGCATTATACAATAATATAGGCATAACTCTTCAAAAGCAGATTAAAAACATTCTAAAGCCATTGCAGAATTATTAAGTGAATGTAGCAATGCTGTATTTGAAGTAAGCTGTTGGGGGTGGGATGAATCAATAGGCAGTGAGGTGCCCTTGTGATCAATGAGTAGTCAACCACTTCTGCTTCCAGGTGGAAGTGATCATTGTGTAATTATTCTTCATCCCTTGTAAGCATCTACTCATTGATCACTTCCTCCTTAAGTCACCATCCTCTTTCTCAAAGACACAGTCAATTGCTCTCATTGATGTGTATTGGATGGCTAACCATCAGATCATCTCCAGGCATACTTTCACACATGGAATCATCATCATCATTGCTTGTGGATGAAACACACTTCAGTGGTATCCATAGACATTGGAGCTTTGGGAACAATATCCAGAAATTTCATACAGTACAATAAGCAATTGCAGATCTCAGAAATAACACCATCAGAGCGATAAAAATTAGCAATGTTAGGAACAGCATACATACTGCACTAATATTTCATAGATACTTAGGTTTTTGGTTAAAACTGGTGTTTGTTATATACTACCAGTCAACTTTTAAAATAATTTTGATTGACTCTGTCTGGTATTTTTGAATAATAATTTTTCCTGTTATCTTACTATGAGCATCCTGAGTGACTGTCCCTAATTCACAGTCTTAAGCTCACCCTACTAGCTTTCCTCCCTGTTAATGTAATTCCAAAAAGTCCTTCAAGAAGAAGATTAGTTTCAGCATACTTCTGCATGAGGATGTGATCTTTTAGATATCATGCTTGGAGAAGTCTGCTTTGGTGCAACTGATCCACATCACTGCACATCATGAAAAATGATCCAGAGGTTCATTAACAGCATCCCTTGTTTCTATGGTGGTCAGCTCAACCAATGTACAGAAAAAGCTTGAAACTCCACATCTCATGTGTATAGCTGTACAGTCGTGCCCCGCTTTACGATTACCCCGCATTACAACGAATCTGCTTCACAACGACGTTTTTGCGATGGCTTTTGCGATCGCAAAACAATGGTCTAAATAGGGTTTTTTCGCTTTGCGATGATCGGTTCCCTGCTTCGGGAACCGATTCTTCGCAAAATGATGGTTTTTAACAGCTGATTGGCGGTTTCAAAGTGGCCACCGGGTAATTGAAATGGCTCCCCACTGTGTTTAGGGATGGATTCCTTGCTATACAGGCAGCAAAAATGGCCGCCGTATGGAGGATCTTCGCTGGACTGTTAGGTTTTAGCCCACTGGAACACATTGAACGGGTTTCAATGCGTTTCAATGGGCTTTTTATTTTTGCTTTATGATGTTTTCGCTCAACAGCGATTTTCCTGGAACGGATTATCACCATTAAGCGAGGCACCACTGTATAGGCATTTCCTAAGCTACCATACCCATTTATTTGGGCCCACTGACTTTGCTATAAAGAATACGGCCATGGTTTGGGATATGCATATGATCCGTCCAGAGTAGACTTCGGTCTAGATGGGTGGAGTATAAATTTAATAAATAAATATGGAACATAGAAGAAAGGTGACCACTGCTGTAGGGGCACAACTGTTAGAGACTGCTCAGTGTGCCATTGATAACTTTTGATGACTTGGCTGAACATTTTCTTCTCTCATAATGTTTCAGTAATAGTTTCAGCCATACTTGATGAATGTAGACTAGTTAATGAGCTGTTACAACTGTTTCTTGTGGTGCTTTCTATTAACTCAAGTCAGGAGTTCTTTGCAGCAGATAACTTGGGCCAAAGTCAATGACTAAAATAAATTAAAGTGAAAGTGGCTTTTTTTTGGTAAAAAAATATGTTCTGAGTTGCTTTGAAAGACACACAGGTTTCTTCTAGCAATATATTGATAGTTTCACTGAAACGGCAATTATTTTGCCTAACTAAACTTAGAGTCAGAAATGATACAATTCTCATTATATCAAAAATAATACAATGAGAAGAGAAATATATTGTTTCCCTCATACAGTGACAGACAGTGGTCTGTATATCTTGCATTCCGACACATTTTTATTGCTTTTATTTTGTGTTCTTTTGAGTTTTGATCTTTTTGTTAAATCTGGAAATAGCCAAATTTTTCAGGTACTTTCATTTTGGTTTCCCTGTTCTGGTGTCTGGTGCTAGAGCACCTTATTAGAGGTGTGCACTAATAGCGCAGTATATGAGTACCAGAATAAATTAATAGCTATAAATTTAGTTAAAAAGAAACAGGGACAAAGTAACAGACAATCATCTACTCCAAAAGTGAGCAATAACATTACTTGAGAAAGAGAAATCAGTCATCTTCAGACCTTTGCAGGCACTAACACATCATCATGCTTATCAGCGAATCAATAGGAAACAGCACAGATGGGAAAGAGAAATAATTGGCATGGTCATCATTCAAATAAGGGCAGTATAGTCGTCCTGCCAACCCAAGACCCCCAAGAGGAGGTTGGAGAGACAGCTTTCAATCTAGCAAGCTAGCAGACACTGTAAGGCAAGAATAAAGGAAATAAGTTGAAACCCTGGAGGGAGGGGGAAATCATTTTTTAAAAATCAGGTAATCCAAAATACACTTCTCTCTTGAATTGAATGGGTTCGAGCAGGTTGGTTTTGATTGCACACTGATTTTTTAAATAAATAAATAAATCATGTGCTGGTAATTCTCTCTTGTGAAAGGTGGGTCCCAGACTTACTAAGGCCCTGTTGTTGGCAGTAAGATATCCCTGGGTTTGATGGTGGCAGCCCAGCCACCCCCTTTCTTGACTTGGTGGCTCCATGTGGAGGCCAGGGAGGGTACTGGAGCATGCCGGCAGGCGGATGTGGATCGGGTGAGGTTATAGTGACTTGCTGCTCCATTGTGGAACATGAAAGATTGTCCCTCCGCTTTCCCCCTCTGATAGAGTCTTTATGTTTGTTTGTTTGTTTGTTTGTTTGTTTGTTTGTTTGTGTGTGTGTGTGTGTGTGTGTGTGTGTGTGTGTGTGTGTGTGTGTAAGAGTTATACATGATTTTGAACACTGAGATCCAGCACCTCTAACTCCAGCTTTGTTGAAGGGACAAGTCATACCTAATACTTAATAAATCTGTATGTTTTGTTAATCTCTCTTTCTCTCTTTTGGAATCCTTGATCTTCTATATTTTGGACGCTTTCTATCTTAAAGCCACTCTAAAAATGAAAGGACTTCTTTCTTTTTGACCATTCAAGTTGATCTGAGCGTTTCATCCCTCTTATTTTTTTCTTCCTCTTTGTGTGTGTGTGTGTCTCTCTCTCTGTGTGTGTGTTCTTTGTGCCCTTATTGGTTTTGAGTCTACTGTCAGTGCAATGTGAACATCACCAATGGTTGGGGAGGGAGGGGACTGCCAATGGGCAGCAAGCGGTGCTACAGCCTGATGTGATCATTGATGATGATGTTGATGAATTGATGATGGTGGTGAATTGACTGTTCTTGTTGTTGATGATGATGAATGAAGGATGTGATAATATAAAGTAGTGCTGCCCAACATAGATCTGATGACTGATGATGATGATCTCATGATGATGATGAATGATTTCTCTTTTCCAACTGCACCTTTAAAAGCTTGTCCCTTTCACATTTAACAAAAGGGTGAGAACCCTAATGACCAGAAAAATGAATGAGCTGCCCCTACCCACCCAAAAAGACCCAATGTGATTGGAATCCAAACATTTTTCCCATGTACGTTCCTAATGCCAAGAAAAGCAATCCATGCCATTTTCTCCTAGGGTCTCTGCTAGGATTCAGTTCTCAGATCTTCTAACACATAACTTATATTCTGGACAAAGAGCTGTTGTCAGAACAGGGTATGTAGAAAGAGAATGGTTTTCCATTGGTCAGGGTGTTAAACAAGGGTGTATTTTATCTCCCTGTATGTTTAATTTTCATTCAGAGCCTACTAAACAGAAAGCTAGATGAATTATAGATGAAGAAGGAGTGGAAATTGGTGAAAGACACATCAATAATATAAAATACACACATGGCACCATTTCAGTGGCAGAAGAGAACAAGAACTTGAAGTGACTGCTGATAAAAATTTAAACAAGAAAGTGAAAAGGCATTATTGTAGTTGAATAGTAGGAGAAAAAGATAAAGCCACAAAAGAATTATATACCTGTGCTGCTGACAATGAAAATATCAAAATTGTTTCAGTCTTTCTATGCTGTTATTCAATCACTGATCAAAATGGAGGCTGCACCCAAGAAATGAAAAGAGAGAGTCTTGGGGGGGGGGGGTCAGTTATGGAGACTGGAAAAGTTCCTTAATAGGGATGAATCACTGAAAACCTAGGCCAAGATTATCCATATTACCAATTAATACCTAGGGATGTGAAATCTAGAAGAAGAAGAAGAAAAAGGAAGGTGGAAGGAGAAAAGAAAAAATAGGATTAATTTGAAATGTGGTGCTGAAGGAGATTTTTATAGACACTATGGAACAACAGAAAGACAAGCAAGTGGGTTTTAGATAAAATCAAGACTGAACTGTCCTTGGAAACTAAAATGACCATACAGACATTGTTGTATTTTGGACATATTGTGAAAAGACAAGACTTAGGAAAATGGTTACAATGCTAGGAAAAGTGGGGGGGGGGAGAGGCTATACTGTTAGGAGGCAAGGAAGACCAAATATGAATGCCATGGATAAAGAAAGATAGAGCTTTCAGCTTGCAAGACTTGAGGAGAGTTGTTAATGACAGATTTTTTGGAAGCTAGTAATTCACAGGGTTGCCAAAGGTTGGAAACGACTTGATGGAATATAATGAAGGGGAAAAAAAACTTAAAACTTAACTAATTAGGTCTTTTGAGAGCATTCAAAGGGCTGATTGTAATATCATCCCATTCACTGCGGATCATGAGTGAATGGGATCAGCCATGTGACGAAGTGAAACAGAAAAAAAGCTGTGTGTAATGGTAAAAACAAATGGCATGAAAAAAGTGTTAGAAAGACAAAGTGGTGAGAGTGAACATGGCCAGATAAACGGATCCATCCTGTCAAAATTACGTCTGTCTCTGAACGATTCTTGTTCTGAGTTCTCGCTCTCTCCTACTGCCTTCTAGCTACTCCTTTATGGTTCACCTAGCCCTTGATTTTGACATCCAACTCTCTTTTGTTCGGCTGCGTGACTCGTATCTATCTCTAGTAATTTCTAATGCTCCCAAAGGCTTTCAGTGGCCAAAGAATGAACAGTGATGTGACATCATATTAGACATTGTGTAAAAGTAGATATTATGAGGAAGGTAAGAGCAGAATACAATCTCATGATGGCTCCGTATCTCATGAAACAATCAAGTGAGGCCTGGAGAGGTGGTTGCATCTTTGAGAGAAGGCAGAGCATAGGAGCTCAGGGGCAAGCAGTGATGTAGTTGAAGTGGGCTAAAAGGGTTGTACAAGGGGGTGCCGATAAGTATTGAGCCTTACTCAGAAAAAACTGAGCTAGGATGCTATAAATTGCAGGGTTCATTGGCCAATTTGTCTATATTCAACAGTGCAAAAATCAACAACCTTATGATTTTAACTTTCATTTTCCGGTCTAAAGTGAACATGGCGGCACCTCCAGAAAAGTTCTATGTGGAAGAGCATAGGACCAGAATCAAGTTCCTGTTTCTTCGAGGGAAAGGTGCAAAGCAGATCCATGATGAAATGTCACAAACTATGGGTGGCTGTGGCCCTTCATATGCAACAGTTAAAGGTTGGGTAGTCAATTTTTAAACTGGCCATTTCGGTGTTGAACGTGAGAAACCCAGTGGAAGGCCTGTTTCTGTCTCTGTGCCTGCAAATGTGAAAGCCATCCATGACATGATCAAGGAGGACTGCCGAGTATCAGCCAAAAGTATTGCTATGTATCTGAGAATATCATGTGAGAGAGTTGGTGCCATTATCCACAACGACTTGGAAATGAGAAAGCTGGCAGCAAAGTGGATCCCCAAACTTTTAACAACCAAACAAAAGAGGAAACGTGTGGAGTCATTGGTGGCTGTTTTGGAATATTTTGCAAGAAATGAGTCAGATTTCTTGGGCAAACTGGTAACTGGTGATGAGATATGGATCTACTGTTATGATCCTGAGACAAAGGAACAGTCCAAGGAATGGAGGCAC
The DNA here is from genome assembly GCF_051106095.1 of Pogona vitticeps. NCBI lineage: Eukaryota > Metazoa > Chordata > Lepidosauria > Squamata > Agamidae > Pogona > Pogona vitticeps. The sequence goes on from NC_135792.1 coordinate 17,514,987, forward strand.
AGTGGTTCCCCCAGGCCAAAGAAGTTCCGAGTGCAAAGGCTGGTGCAGAAGCAAATGGCAGCAGTTTTTTGGGATAAGAAGGGAGTTCTGCTGTAAACTACCTCCAACAGGGTTCAACCATCAATGCAAAATATCACTGTGCTTTATTGACGAAGTTGAGGCAAAACATCAAGGAAAAACATTAAAGAAAGCTCTCTAAACGTGTCATCCTGTTGCATGACAACACCTTGTTGCACACTGCAGGTGGAACAATGGCAAAACTGACGTCATTAGGCTTTCAAATGATGCCCCATCCACCCTATTCTCCCAATCTGGCTCCTTCTGACTATTATCTGTTCCCCAAACTCAAAAAACACCTAAAGGGACAATTTGGGAGCGTTCTGGAGGCAACTAATGCTGCAAAGGAGTGGTTACACCATCAGTCGGAAGAATTTTATTTGCAGGGACTTAAGAAGCTGCAGGACATATGTTGCAAGTGCATTGACTTCCTGGGGGAATATCTAGAATGGTGTGGCAGTTACAGCTTCCTAGCTCAATTTTTTTCTGTGAAAGGCTCAATATTATCAGCACCCCCACATAGCCATGGAACTTGCTCATTATTAGGGGCTGTGGTATCATCTGCTACCCCATGAAGTCTTCCCTTTTCACTCTAACCTTAGCTGCAATCTTCACAGTAGCTGGGAAAGAAACAGAACAATATATTGTTGGAAGCGTTGTGCGGTATGCAGACTATCCAAGGGTGATTCACCCTTCAATGGGCAATTGAGAACCAAAAGACCTGCTTTTGTTGGAAAAAAAGAACTGTGGGGACTCATTTGTTGAAATGGATCCAGCTGTCTAGAAGGAGTGTGGCTGGTTATAAAGACACTCCTAATGAGCACCTGATCTTCCAAATTCACCACTATATCACTGTAAGCAAAGCTCTGTATAGCTTACCATGAACTGATGAGCTTATGTCCAGTGTAATTATAGAGGACTCATTGAACAGTGGGATTTACATAGGTGTTCAGTTACTATTTAGTCATTGATTCAATAGCCCAAATCCTGTTGCTTGATGTAGTAAATCACATTTAGAGCAGGCCTGCTGAATGAATCAATGAGGATCTGGTGAGTGAATTCCTCTGTAAGTTCCATTGATTCAAATGTGCTTATTCTAACTGCAATTTATTTTAGTATAGTAAGTTGCAGTTGGAAAGTTGTTGTTTGGTCGTTAAATCATGTCCAACTCTTTGTGACCCCATGGACCAGAGCATGCCAGGACCTCCTATCTTCCACTGCCTCCTGGAGTTGGGTCAAATTCATGTTGGTTGCTTCGGTGACATTGTCCAGACATCTCATCCTCTGTCATCCCCTTCTCCTCTTGCCTTCACACTTTCCCAGCATCAGGGTCTTTTCCAGGGAGTCTTCTCTTCTCATGAGATGGCCAAAATATTGGAGTCTCAGCTTCAGGATCTGTCCCTTCCAGTGAGCACTCAGGGTTGATTTTCTTTAGAATGGAGAGGTTTGTTCTCCTTGCAGTCCAGGGGACTCTCAAGAGTCTCCTCCAACACCACAATTCAAAAGCATCAATTCTTTGGTGGTCAGCCTTCTTTATGGTCCAGCTCTCACTTCCATACATCACTACTGGAAAAACCATAGCTTTGACTATGCAGACTTTTGTCAGCAAGATGATGTCTCTGGTTTTTAAGATGCTGTCAAGGTTTGTCACTGCTTTCCACCCAAGAAGCAGGCGTCTTTTAATTTCATGGCTGCTGTCACCATCTGCCATGATCATGGATATCAAGAAAGTAAAATCTGTCACTGCCTCCATATCTTCCCCTTCTTTTTGCCATCGCAAAAATCTTTTTGGATTGCATTTAGTCAGAACTCTCCACTATGACCTGTCTGTCTTGGGTATCCCTGCATGGCATAGCCCTCAGCTTCTCTGAATTACTGAAGCCCCTTTGCCATAACAAGGCAGCAATCCATGAAGGGGGCAGTTGGAATAGGCTCATTTAAAAAACTGGCACCTTAGAGAAGTTGACTTGCTAAATTCCTACTGATTCAATGGGACTACTCCAATGCGATTTACTATGCAAACAACAGGATTTGAGTCAATGAGTCTTCTCTAGTTGACAGTAGCAGTGGATAGTTTAAGGCAGTGTTCCCCAACCTTGGGCCTCCAGATGTTCTTGGACTACAACTCCCAGAAGCCTTTGCTGCCACTTCTGCTGGCTAGGATTTCTGGGAGTTGAAGTCCAAGAACATCTGGAAGCCCAAGGTTGGAGACGAGTGGTTTAAGGCTATGACTACCAACTTTAAAATGGGAAAGCTTTGAAGTTATGATATCAGATACATTCATAAGCCAGTCACAATGGCTCAATATTATCTTCATTATCAACACTATGTCTCTGAATAGAAGCTGCTGAGAAACACTAATGTAAGGATGGTGTTCCATTCACAGACTGCCATGAACATCAGAGATTCCCATAAACATCTGGCTGTCCAACATACATTGAGAATGGTAACCTAGCTAGGCTTTAAGTCTAATCCAAAAAAACTTATTCAGAAGGACTTACAATCTTTAAGTGCTCACTACAAAAAACGACCAACAATTTGACTTAATGGCTTCTGGTATTGTTTTAATTTTAATTTTAAAATATATCAAAACAGCTCACTGAAAATACACGTGACAACGAGACACTGAAAATTAACAAGTATTACATACAAGAGAAAATTATAGTTTCTTTTTTAAAACTGGTACAGTGGATTTCTATTAAAGGAAACTCACATTCTCAGAAAGAAATATCAGACTTTGGTTAGATGGTATTCTAACCAAGAGACTTGAATAGATGTTTCCTTAAACTGAAGATTAAGCCATAATAACTGCATATGACTATATAATTTCCTCTTTTCTTTTAAAGTGGGGTAAGCCATAATCTTTCCAAGAAGCGGAAAATAAATGAAACTTACAAACAAAGCTTTCTGAAGTGGGTTAGAGACTATTATATTCTATGTTGTTTAGAGGAACAAATGAATAGTTTAAGATGTTGGGGTATTTCTACGGAAGATTATAACAGTAGGTTACATGTTTTGATTGTTTGTTTGAAGTTCTGTTGCAATATTTCCTTAGCGTTTAACACTGTGCCGTCTCAGTGTGGGTGGGATCAACATTCAATATTTTCTACAGTTGGGATATTGAGAATATAAGAAACAGGATATATTCATTTGTGACATTATTTACTGGCACTAAACTCAGCTATAAGGGATGAATGTAAAAAGTATTTCATGCCCCTCATATACTGCCTTCACTGTTTTGTTAAATCCAGGTGTTTAATAGATGTTTTGTATTAATTTTAGTTTTCAAATATATCAAAATAGCTTACTGATCATATATATGAAAACAAGACACTGAAAATTAACAAGTATCATATACAAGAAAAAATATTGTTTCTTTTAAAGACTGGTACACTGATGTCTATTAAAGAAATACTACATTCTCTTGTTCCCTTGTTTGTGTGATATACTAAATAATGTTATAATTTACAAAGTGAATCATAATATTATTTAGTATGCAATACAAACAAGGGAATGAGAGATAACAATCTGTTCAATAAAACTGCCAAATGTGTACAGGAATGAATAAGTCTTCAAAAACCTTCCAAGGTAAAGGAAAATAGGGTCACATAAACAGTTTCTAAGGCAAAATATCTATGAAGATTCTCAGTCATCCAGGTGAGGTTATTTGGAAGTTGAGTCATGGCAACTGGACTTCTTTCTTATTAGGCTGAAACATTTCACTGTTCATCCAAGTAGTTTCTTAAGTCTGAGGAAAGCTGGTAGGCGATCCCTGATATATCCCCCACATTGGTTTCACTTCCCCCTGGTCTGAATAGGCTCATTAGATGGACAAAGGATTTCAGATGAGTGAAAATCCCACTTCTTGTTCCAAAATGAGTACAGTATGTACATCCTGGCCATCAAATGAGTGTCCTTTGTCCTTCAAATAAAGGAACACTGCTGATTTTCACTCACCTCCTGCATCTCGGTGCCTTGTTCTGGTTTCATGCTCCCAGCCCTGTGTTTGATCACAACCAACTGTGCAGTGAGTGTCTTTGGACTCAATGTCCTGTGTGGTGGACTGGGTCCTGGTGCCCTTGCCACTGGTGAGAGGCTGCCTGGGATATCTTGGATTGTGACTATTTGTTCCTTCCTCCCAATTTGAATAACAGCTATACATAAGCACTCTCTGTTGCAATTTTGTAACCAAATGTGTATTCACTGACAGTTGTTCTATCCAGCTCACACCTAATTAGTTTGCTAATCAGAATATCAGAAGGCACTCTGTCAACAACTTTGCTGAAATGAAGATATATTACAATTAGAGCATTCCCACCATTTACTAGGGAGGTTATCAGATCTAAAAAAAAATGAGACAAGATTATTCTGGCAGGATTTATTCCTGGCAAATATATGTTGGCTTCTAATTATTACCAATTTTTTTTTTCAAGGTGCTTGCAGAGTGACCATTTTATAATCTATTAATTTTCTCTATCTTTTGCTATGTACTTGAAGAATGTTATTTTGTTGCTTTTCGTGTCTCTTGCTAACCTCAGCTCATTCTCAGCTGTTCCCAGAGCTGATGTGGTTCCAATCTTCAAAAAAAAAGGGGGGGGAGTGGATCCAGGAAACTACAGACCAATCAGTTTGACATCAATACCTGGGAAATTCCTGGAAAAAATAATCAAGCAGCAGATTTGTGCGCACCTAGAAAATAACAAGGTGATTACTAGAAGCCAGCATGGGTTCGTTAAGAACAGGTCATGTCAAAGAAATCTTTTTGCCTTCTTTGATAAAGTAACTAAATTAGTGGACCAAGGAAACACAATGGATATAATATACTTAGACTTCAGTAAAACATTTAAGAAGGTAGACCACCACAGTACAATTACCAGATGGATTTGCAGCTGGCTGATCAACTGCACTAAAAATGTGGGCCTGAATGGAACATCTATGTGGAGGGAAGCATGCAGTGGGGTCCCTCAAAGTTCTGTCTTGGGCCTAGTGCTCTTCAACATCTTCATAAATGACCTGGATGAGGGGACTGAAGGAACACTAATCAAATTTGCTGATGACACAAAGCTGGGGGGAATTGCTAATACTTTGGAAGATAGACTCAATATTCAGAAGGAGCTAGACAGACTTGAACATTGGGCCCTATCCAATAAGATGCAATTCAGTTGTGGGAAAAGTAAGGCCCTGCACTTAAGTAGGAAAAACTGGATGCACAGGTACAGGATAGGTAGTACCTGGCTCGACAGTAGTACCTGTGAAAGGGATATAGGTGTCCTGATGGACCATCACCTAAGGATAAGTCAATACAGTTCTAGGCTGCATCAACAGGGGTGTCAGGATCTGGCCTGTATCATGCTGGGAGCTGTAGGATCAGGGCCAACTTGAGCCAGGAATGGCCTGGTGTTTTCAGGCTCAGGCCCTGGCCTACAGTATGTAGCAGCTGCTGGGCCACTCATGAGGTTCACTTGGAGGCCTGGAGGGAAGGCCTATTTAAGGAGTGGTTCTCCCACCCAGAACTTGCCTCAACAACAAAGGTTTTCTGGCTGTGCTGGCTTCCTTGTTGCTCCTGAGTGCCAGAGTTGCATCCGAAACAGCTCTGCTGGACGACATTCTGAGGAAGCAATACGGTTGGAGAAATATTGCCATTTCGCCAGCCATATTGACACGAAATAGGCCCGATAATGGGCTCTAAGTCGTGTTCGATCGGACTCCCAGTGGGACTTCCTCCACCTGTGCCCCAGCCGTCTCTCCTCTTGCTTCATCGCCCGCAGTTCAGAAGTATACCAAGGAGCTGTCTGGGCTCAGCGAGCAGGGAGACGGTGCTTAGGCGCAATGGTGTCAACCACCCGGGTCATCTCCCTATTCCATAAGGTAACCTGAGTTTTGACAGGAGTGCCGACCATATCAGATGGATAATCCCCCAGAGCATTCAGGAATCCATCTGGATCCATTAGTCTCTGAGGGTGGATCATCTTAATCGATCCCCCACCCTTGCAGAGGGGAGAAGCAGCTAATAGACTAAACTTGAACAGGAAGTGGTCTGACCATGACAATGGGGTAACAACCAGCCCTTTCACATCCAAACCACCATCTTCTAGTTTGTTTTCCATATTCCTAGATATTGTTTGATTTGTAGCCAGCGTTCTTTTGTATTTTAATGAAGATGATTATCTGGCCCCATTAGAGCTGCTTGCTCTGTTATAGCCTGCTTTTTCCTCTGATATTGAATCTCCTTTCCCCTTCCAATTCAGTTTAAAAGGTCCTGATGAAGTTTTCCATGCTGTGATCAAACACATTCTTCTTAGTCCTCATGAAGAAGAACCCATCATTGTGAGGAGTCCATCTTTCAAGAATTGTAGCCCGTGGTCCCAAAATCCAAGTATATTTACCCTCCTGAACAAAGTCAGTGCCATCATCAGAGAGCGATTCACCCAGAGTAACTTCCTTTCCCTTTTTTTCCTCTTCTGAGTATTGCTGGGGTGGATGAGAAGACCATCTGGGCCCCAAAGTCCCAGAACTTCAAAATCTGATGTGATTTCTTTGTCGTTCATCTTGGCTGTGTCATTTGTTTCAAAGTGGATGAGAAGAAAGAAGCATGCACCCATGGGTTTTATAAGCAATGGCAATCCTTCTGTCACATCTGTAATCCATCCTCCAGGGAGAAAGCATAACTGACAGGTCAATGGGTCTTCCTGGTAGATTTCAATCCAATGTAGCAAGGAGCCTCCTATTACAACTCCTCTTTTTCTTTTGGTAGAGTGTGGGTTCAGTAACTCACTTGGCCTCTCTCAACCTGTGAGGTCTCCTGTATGTCTTCCTCTGCACGCTGTTTGCCAGATTCCCATTCAAGAATCTGAACATGGTTTTGCAGTTCCACTAGCTAAGAATTGGTTCTCTTTCCTTTGCTCCTTCATCTGACCCTTTTTCATGGTGCTTCTTCAACTCTGTTTTATCCTCAGCATTTTCTTCCTCTGCTTTGTCTTGCTGCTCCTCCACCTCCAGTGCCCCTTTTGGCTGCTTCTACTTGAGAGTTCTATTTATGCCCTCTTCATTACCTCTTATAGCCTTAAGCATAGCCACATGTCGCTTTAGTTCTTTCCCTTTTTCCCCAACACTGCTACCAGTTTTCTGCCTGTGTGCACTGTGTTGTTCTCAGACACAATGTCAAACATTATACACACTTTGCAGATCACTGACACTGAAGTGTCTCTTCACACCATAATCCCTATCAAATGTTTTACTTTCTTCCATTTGTCTATGAGTGACCTTTCCTTTTTCTTGTCTGGCTGGAAGGATACTTGGACAGTCTACAAATATATAATTATATCCAGAAACAAAAATTTTTGTTAGGGGCCTCACTTTTGACCTCCCCCAACAAACTCCTGTTAGTTCTCTCTGTTAGCTCTCTCTCGTAACTTGCACCCTGGGGTCTGTCTCAGTTTTATTTCTCTACTGTGCTCTCTCTGCCTTTGTCTCTTTGAGCTTTCCTTTCCTTTTGTCTCTTCCTCCAGTAAACACTTTTCTTACTATCTATCCTTTCTATCTCTCTCCATCAAACACCTTTTAGCATTCCCTGTTCACTACCTCCCTCCCTGGGGCCTGTCTCAGCTATTCCTCTGCTGTCAGGAGTCAGCAAACAGAAAGCCCTCCCAGTACTCCCAGCTGCTACCAGACATGGGCATGAACTGCTGGTTCAGTGGTTCTTGACAGTTTGGGATGATGGCCCAACAGGTGCTCTGCGGTTCGGTGACCCACTCCCTTTGCCAGGCGCCAACTTAGAGGCAGCCCCATGGCTTCCTTGCCTTGCATGCTTTGGGTGCGGCCTCTGAGTGGGCAACCACCAAAAGAGGCAGGGCATAGAAATGTGGAACACCTGTTGGGGTGTGATCTGAACTGGCATGAACCACTGAACCATCTTGTTTGTGCCCATGTCTAGCTGCTTCTAATTGCTCTTAAAAGTTATCAGGAAATGACTGGTGCAGCGTGTGGAGGTGGGGCTTCCTGCCGGCAGGCATGTAGAGAGGGTGTTTCCACTCCAGTCCAGCAGCAGCTGAGTGAGCTTAGCTCTGTGGCGTTTTCAGGCATTGGGACAGATCGAACCACATGTTAGGCAGCAGGCGGGGACTTTCATGCCTGGATGGGGTCAAAATCCCTGCTGGTCTACCCCAGCTCAGGATGGGGGAAATTGCCCCTGCCCCTGCCCCTGCATGGCAGTGGAGTCACAGAGTGGCATATGTCTGTGTGGTCTCCAGACAGAACTGCCACCCTGAGTGGTCTCTCATGGAGACAGTGGTCTGCATCAAGGGACACGCAGGTCCCCCAATGAGCTGGATCCCACCCAATGCTTGGCTAGAGTAACTGCTGCTGTAAATCAATAAAGTTGTGGCCTCATTATCCCAATTATGGTGTGTGTGTGTGTCAGTCATTCATAGCTGGCTTGGCAGTAGCTCATCAAGAAAAGTTTCAGTTTGTCATTGAATTAGGCTCAGCTAGGAATGATAAAAACCCCATGGTTTTCCTTCCTTCCAGCTGGAACCTAAAGAAGTAACTCAATCATGATGAAAAAATGGTGAAGAAAGATGGAAACGTCACATCCCGTGCATCGACTTCATAAGCAAAATAGTCTTCATTCCAGTTTTGGACAATTTGCATAATCTGAACAATTTACTCGGTTTATGCATATTGCATCATTTCATGAAAAAATTGGCAATTTGGTGCAAAAGAGCAATTTTTCATAAAACAAAATTTGTTCAGAACATTGAAATATGAGAATTCTAGAAAGAGCAGTATCACATTATTTGCTGTAGTCACCATACTCACCCTTAGAGTCAGACTGTGCCAGCCTCAAACAGTGGCTATATAGAGTCAATGACTTCCTGAATGCTTAGCTCTGACATTTACTCATAGCCGTACATTGTAGGCAGAGAGACTTTCAAGAATGTCCATGTTGGTCTGCACACCTACTGGCTGATCTCTCAAAGCCAGGCATGAAGCAATTACCTCTTTCTTCCTACAGGTCAGACTGGATCTGCTCAAAGATAATACTACCATCACTATCACAATATGTTCAGCATTAGGATAGCAGATAAAGAGTTCCTTGCAGTCATCAAGTTTTTGAAACTGTTGTTATAGTTCAACATAGGAAAGCTTGAGGTGTTGGTTCTTTTAAGTGTTGTCACGTCCCACCTGACTTATGATAAATTTAATAGGATTTCCAAGTTACTTAAGGGAGTTGTTTTACCATTGTCACCTCCCAGTGAGTTTCCATGGCCAAGTGGTGAATTGAACCAGTCCTCCTGGTTCCTGGTCTAACATTCAATCCACTGTCTATACCACACTGACTCTGAGAGGCTTGAAAGAGAATCATTTAATGTATATCAACGTGGGCATCATCTTATACAAATGGATTGAGTTGAAGAGTTCTTGTAGTTAAGCAGGAGAAGACCCACAGCAGCAACAGCTACCCATAGTAAAGGTTTGAACAGATGTCATTCACAAGCTGTGGGATGCTAAGATTTCAAGACTGAAAATCAAACATTCTGGAACTTTGATGCAGCAATACATTATTTCTTACACTTTTAAACTGCACCTCTGATTGATGGTCATAATACTTAGCAACTGTTTATCCACTGAAAATGTTTAAAGTACTTCAAAGCTATTATTTATTGTTTAAAAACCTCACAACAATCCTGTAGCACAAATTAACAGATCGGCTGAAATCCTCTTGTGCAACCTTATGCTGAGCAGGTAGAATGGTTGTCACCATTACTTGTAATGGTTAATTTAAATTTATTGAAAGTCTTCTATCTTGGTGGCAAAGAGATGGTGGTGATCTTTGGCTTTTAAAGGCTTCCCTGCCATTCCAAGGCTCCCAAACACTTGCCGAGGTCAAAAGGAATCCCTAAGGAACCTCAGAAACTGAAGGGGGTGGAAAAAGAAAATATTGATTAATTTTAATTAAATATTGCAGTCACTAGATAATAAATATTAAATTTACTTACTTGCATGGCATAAGTTACGCTGTTTTGCTCCCCTGGGAGGACAAAGTAAGGCTGCGAATGAGCAAAAGAAAGGGAACTGTTTCTGAATACAGCTTGTGTAAATGTATACAAACAGCATAAATGTTCCAGTATAGCAGTTTCTTATTAAAGCTGCAGTCCTATTGCCTCCCATGAATGGGACTGATGTTTGCGCAGGTACTCTACAACACCCATGTGGCTTAGCAACCTTGGGAATGGCACCCCCACACCAGGTAACAATGCCTTGACCACACTTTGTGATGTCACTTTTCATTAACTTTACAAAGTCTCCAGCAGAGACTTTAGGTAGAGTCATCATGTCCTCAACAGAGGAGAGCAGCTTGGCAACAACTCCTGAAAACCAAAAAGTGGACTTTTCCTCCAACAAAACAACTGGGGTGAAAATCTATTTCACTGGACTGAGCAGTCAAATCAATTTCACTGCACTGAGCAGGATGCTTCCGACATAGAGGTGAGGAAAGTTTTCTTCCAGGTACTCCTTTTAAAAATCTGCTTGTAGGTTTCCCGAAACATCCTAATGGGGAATCTAAAATATACTTTTGTTTTTTTGGATCTTAAAGGGCAGCTTTAACAGCCTGATTTCATTGCAGAAATACCAAAAACTTCTGCAATGAAGTGGTATCTTCTGAAAACCAAAAAGTGCAAAAAGCAGAAAAGCTTTCCTCCAACAAAACATCAGGTGAAGTATTCTAACAGTTTGGCGACTGAAATAGGGGGCGGGGAAGGATCACCCGTGACCACAAGTTATGACGACTCTGAAATTGGAGGCATGACACCATCATCAGAAATGGAAGATGAAAGGCAGCTTCATCCAGCACTTTGTCAGAGGCTTGTGCTTGGGAAAGGAAAACAACTTCAAATCCCCACTGAGGCACCGCCATCGTCCTCCATGCCGTGAGGGAACAGGCTAGATAGGTGGGATTCACTAGCCTTGGAAGGCAGCCCATCTAGGAGAAGGAAAACTCTGACTTCAAACCCACACTAAGGCACTGCCATCAGCCTCCATGCTATGAGCGAGCAGGCTGGGTAGGTGGGATTCGTTAGCCTTGGAAGGCAGCCCATCTAGGAGAAGGAAAACTCTGACTTCAAACCTCCACTGCCTTGTGGTATATCCACCAATGGAAAAGGCTTCAGGAGTAAACCTCAAGGCAAAATCTGGAGCCGGAGTCCCAGAGGCAGTTTGTGTCATTCTGTCAACTCCTACAACATTGCTGAAACCAGTTGTGTTGGCTCTTGCCTTTCCATTGGACTATTTCAGTGATGTGGAGAAGGTGGATTTGCTGCTTGGGTAATAGCCTATCCTCCATATTATTTTACCCAGGTTTCGTGCCCTCTAGAGGACACTCCAGCTTCGCGTACAGCTTCGCGTACAGCGTCAAAACACTAGACGCTGTTCCAAGTCCTCCATACAGAGCATGTTACCATAGTCTCTCGAGACTGAAGGATGCCTATGATGAGCCATGATTATCACTCAGCCAATGGAGAAATTAAGGTAGACTAGGGTAGCTTACATAAAGCTTCCCAGTGAATTCAAAGACAAGACCATGGGCTTTCTGATTCATAATGAAGTCACAAAAATGATATACATAAAGTAAATAAACATAAATTGAATACAGTTAATAATAATACAAATAAATCAAATAATAAAAGAAAAATAAACCATATACAGTGCATGCAAATAATATACATGGCATACCACCCAGGGCCAGGCTTCTGGCTTTTATGGCCTCCCTCCCCTCCCAGCCAGGTGGCTGATGTTATGGAAGGGGGTGGGGTGGCCTGAAGCAGCATCAGCAGTAGCAACAGGGTCCCAGTCCAGAAAAAGGCCGAGGGAGCGCAGGCCAGAAATTCTCCCAGACACAGTCACTCACCCCGTGCCTGGGGATGGCAGATATTGCAGGCAACTCCCCCGATGTCAGGAACGCTGGTCTGAAAGGAACAACCCCCCCCTTCTTGTTGTGTTTATTCTTTCCTTTCCCATCACTTCTGGTCCTCTGCAAATAAAGACATATCCACTAGACAAACATAACACCACATGCTCTGTCTAGGTTTCAGACCAAAGTTGTTGCAGCTGCCACTTCACATACTGGAACTGAGAGCCAATGTTTAAACCAAAGAATACATCCAACGTCAGAGTCAGGACAGCTGTCCAGCTAAAGACATGACTGTCCAATAAACCAGAGGAGCACAATGCCACATTTTATCTATTTAAAGCTTGTCAAGGAGATCCAATGGCCAGCCAGGTCGCTTGTGAAACTTCATCTGGAAAGTTCACAAACTGATAATCTAATAGTGGTTTATCACATGAGAGAGCAATGCACCAAAATGAAAGTCCCATGGTTTCAATGCAACCAGATTCTGATGCTAAGTTTATGCATGTAAGTTGTGGCTAAGCTACAACTAGACTTCCCTAAGAATGATGTAGCTACCCTATGTGGTGTCGTGAACAAAGTAATGAACTAAGACTCTGGAGACCTGGGTTCGAGTCCCTGACTCTGCCATGGAAACTCGCTGGGGGATGGGGTGGAACTTATAAAACCACTCTTTAAATACCTCACTTATCTTGAAAATCTTATTGAGGTCACTATGAGTCAGTTCTGACTTGATGACCCATAGAAAGAAAGATCTAGTAAGCCAAAGTTAAAATATTATCAGAAAGTAGAGCAGCAAATGTGAAGCAGTGGATGTAAATCTTCACTTATTCCATTTTTCAGTGATTTACATACTTATTTATTTAAAATATTTTTAGCCCACCTTTCTCCTTAATAAGGACCCAAGGCAGCTTACAGCATTAGTGTTGTAATGACAGTGATAGTGTGGAGCGGGAGAGCTGCATATGCATTCTTGATCATACTGGAAGAAGACCATGACATAAATGTCGATAATAGTCAGGCTATATAGAGGAGTCATAAGTAAGTAGCGTATTTGCCACCGTACAAGGTGACTGGCCATATAAGATGACCCCCCCCAACATTTCCACTCAAAATATAGAGTGGACGGTTCTGCTGCGGTGCCGCCAGCGGCTGCCCGGGGCTCTGCATGGGCCTGCCCTGGAAGTTCATGGCTGGCGGGGAGGAAGGCGAGGAAGAGGGGAAGAGCCCGTGCGTGTGCCAGCTGGCTCAAGCAGCGAGAGGGCAAGGAAGAGGGGAAGAGGTTGGGTGGGTGGTGGGAGGAGGAGGAGGAGGAAGAGGGGAAGCGGGTGGGTGGTGGGCGAGCACACACGTGCCAGCTGGCTCAAGCAGCGAGAGGGTGAGGAAGAGGGGAAGAGGCTGGGTGGGGGGTGGTAGGAGGAGGAGGAAGAGGGGAAGCGGGCAGGTGGAAGGTGAGCGACTGCCTCCATCCCAACCGACTGCCTGCCTGCCTGCCTGCCTGCCTTCCTCCCCGGTGGTGGCTCCTTCCTGGCCCAAATGAAGTGCACCCGGTGTACAAGACGACCCCTCCACTTGGAGGCATGTTTTTGGGGCCAAAAAAGTCATCTTGTACGCTGGCAAATACAGTAGCTGTCTAGATTGACAGCTCAGTGGGCTGGACTATCTTTCTGCAAAGCAAAGGACAGGTAGTTTGAATTCCCACAGTATCTCTCAGGAGAAAAGCAAACTTGTGAGGCCCTGGGCAAGTGGCAAAGTCCGCTAGCAACAGAAGAAGAATACGGTAAACCATCTAGAGAATCCTGGGAGGTGTTATTGGTGGTCAGACTTAACATGACAGCATATAATGATTGTTATTTTAAAACACAGATAATAAATGTAAATGAACTAAACCAACCCAAGTTGCACCACAAAAAATCTCCCCCCCTTGTTTCTTTTTTTAAAAAAGTTTAATTAAATTCCATTCTCTGACACACACTCTGCAGAAATATAATAGAAAGATATTGAGAAGGAAGGATATAAAAATAAGCATATGCTATCAAAATAAAAGACCAGGGCGACACAGCATAAAATCTAGTTCAGATGAAGTTTTGAAAGAACACTGTGGACCTGATTCACTGCAACCAGATATGTGTGTTTTAAATAGAAATATCCAAGAACATATTTTGAACCTATAATGTGAAGATTTCTTCAAAAAGTATAAGCCAAGGAAAGCTATATTATCATGTTTTTCTTTAGCGGAAGATTAAGGCATTAATACTGAATTGTAGCTGATTTGATTGAAAACCTATTTTAAAGCCATAGGAAAAAAAGGAGACAGTCAAGCCAAGGACATAATGCAAGAGTGAGAAAAGTACCTTTCCTTTAGTCACATTAATTTCAAAGCTATTATAAAGCGCTAATAGGAAATGCAGGCACCATACACAGTTATAGAGCACACTGATCTTGGTGATATGTATCTTTATCTGCAGCTAGATAATCTAGGTTTGTGCTTTCTAAAAGAGAGAGAGAGAGAGATGCAAGCATTTTTAGAACAAACTAAAACCACCAGAACTGTACTTGACAGAGTCATCCCAAGACATTTAATTGTCTGATTCAAAGGACAAAATGGTGTCCCCTCCTACTTCATGTACAGAAACTGGCGGAAATGATAGCTGAATCTAGTGATGCCCAAGTGTTTTTCCACATCTCCTGTTTTATGAGACTAGGAATTAGATTTTGCACCCTACACAACACTTTCCTTCACCAGAAGGGAAGAGTCATGGAGTCAAGAAACAACAGCTTGTCAGTGTTGTCCCCCTCAAATCTTCCAGCGGAGGCGCTTGCCTCCCTTTCCAAATATTAGGGCTAGCTATGGTATTCTCTATGAGACGTGATGGCGCTGCGGGCTAAACCGCAGAAGCCTGTGCTGCATGGTCAGAAGACCAAGCAGTCATAAGATCGAATCCACATGACGGAGCGCCCGTCGCTTGTCCCAGCTCCCGCCAACCTAGCAGTTCGAAAGCATGCAAATGCAAGTAGATAAATAGGGACCACCTCGGTGGGAAGGTAACAGCGTTCCGTGTCTAAGTCGCACTGGCCATGTGACCACGGAAGATTGTCTTCGGACAAAACGCTGGCTCTATGGCTTGGAAACGGGGATGAGCACCGCACCCTAGAGTCGAACACGACTGGACAAAAATTGTCAAGGGGAACCTTTACCTTTACCTATGGTATTCTCTGTCTTGTCTGGACAGGTTTCCCTCATCCAGTCCATTACTGACACCAGACACTGATTTAGAGCTGAAACAGTTTCCTTGGATTTAGGTGGCAAGGGGAGATAGAGTTGGGTGTCATCCACATACTGGTGACACCAAACCCCGCCTCTCCCAGCGGATCCATGTCGATGTTAAATAGCTTCATAACCAGGCTGTATGCATAAGCCGAATTAAACCATTCTTTAAAGATAATAGTTAACATCTAATATACATAGAAACAACCAGAAATGCACAAAATAATAAAATAAGCATTCTCAAGCAAATGTCAGTTTGCAAGATTAACTTGTAGAGATTGTGAAGAAGGCAATGAGTTCCATCTTTCCACGACTTCTTTAATGAATTTAGCAGTCCTAGATGATATGTAGTAGTAGTCTGTGCCAGCTAATTGTTCTTGTTCCAAGTTATTAAGAGTTTAAGATCTTGATCCCTCAAATCTGTGTACAGAGAGCATTCTATTAGAAAATATACCATATCCTGTATCTTAGAGCATGTTGCTGGGCAGTACGACAATGGAACCAATTTCCTCAGGAGGAGGTGAGTGCTCCAATCCTGGAGGCATTCAAGGGAAAATTTGACAACTCTCTGTGAGATCTCCTTTGAGTTAGATTCTTGCCATGAGTAGAGTGTTGGACTTGATGGCCCATTCCAACTCACTTATTCAACAATTCTATGATTCTATGAATATCTACTTGTAAATAATAATGAAAATAACTGGTACATCCACTGAAATCTTAAGTCAAAAAGAAGGGGAACTGGAGTCCCAGGATGTGGAAAATATAATGTTCTTTATTTCACTGTAAAATGCCTGACACATTTCAGTCTCTCAGCCTTCCTCGAGGGCTATATAACATAAAAATAAATTCAATTACAACATTATAAATTACTGGGGACAACATCATTAAATAAATTCATGTATACATGGTTCTATCATTCTATTCCACATCCATAAAAATTAACTGTACTCTTGTATTAATAATAGTATTCTTGTGCCAATAGAGATATCTCTGGCCTTAATATGGTAAATAGGAAAGCCAATTAGATTTGCATAATCCTGGGAGGCAGGAAAGTTTTAAGGGTCGGATCATACTTCCGCACTATTAAAGAGCAGGCCGGGTAGGTGGGGCTCATCAGCCATGGAAGGCAGCCCATCTAGGAGAAGGAAAACTCCGATTTCAAACCTCCACTGCCTTGTGGCTATATCCACTCATGGAAAAGGCTTCAGGAGTTAACCTCGAGGCAAAATCCGGAGCTGGAGTCCTGAAGGCAGGTCTTGTTGTTCTGCCAACTCCTGCGGCGTTGCTGGAACCAGTTGTATTGGCTCTTGCCTTTCCATTGGACCATTCCAGCAATGTGGAGGGGGGGGATCTGCTGCTTGGGTAACAGCCTATCCTCCATATTACCTTACCTGGGCTTCATGCTCTGGAGAGGATACTCCTCGATTCAGAGCATGTTACCATAGTCTCTCGAGACTGAAGGATGCCTATGCCTAATGTGCCAATATGTTAACATTAGGAAAATGGACATTAAAAATTCATTTACTCTGTAGTCATAAATATTATCTAGACATACTCTGTTTATTATACTCTTTCTTTGTTTAATTGGTCTGTTATTCTTTGTCTATATTTGTATACTTAGTGCTTTTACTTTTAAATGTTTTATTTTTAAGAATGTAAGCCACTTTGGTTCCTTTTCAAAAAGAAAGGTGGAGTAAAAATAAAGAAAGAAGCAAACAAACAAGTAAACAAACAAAAACCAAGAAGATTGGGAGAAACAAAACCGCCATGTTGGAATCTGAAACCTGCCCCTCTGATCTGAGTTTTCTGTCCCCATTTTGAAACATATTTTTAGCAAAGAAACCTGATACACACATCTGGCCATGATTTTTGGAACCTTTATGTTGTTGTTTTTCTGCACTACCCACTTCTGTCTGTGCCCAACCTCATAAAGACCTGCATGGAACCAAAAACTAGCTTATGTTTGTGATTTTTAAAATACATTTATATGACTATAATGTATAAGTAGATTGATTGATAAGTAACCAAGCAAGCCGATCTACATGGCAATGCCAGTTCCAAAGCCATGTCTTAACTTCCAGCACTTAAGCCCACCAAGAAACAGCTTCTCCATCCATTTCAGTGAAGAACAATGTCATATTTCCATTATATATTTATAGGAAATATACATTCATGGAAAGGAAGTTGTCAAATAGGCTTGTGTTGAAGTGAATGGGTAATTTGGTTTAGAAATGGGTAATGGTTTTGTTTCAGTTCATTTTTGAAAGAATTGGTTGAAAGTTTTAAAATTTTTCATATTTGAAGCGGTGAAAAATCCTGAATATGGAAAAAAACCCCACAATTTGACAGGTTTGTCCATTGAGACCTACTGAGTTTGAATCCTTGTCTCTTCAGCTACATTGGTATTGATTTAAGGTTGCTTCCCTGTTTTTCTGGCTGGCATCTTATCCTTCAGGTAAGCAAATACACCATCATTCTTTCCATGCTGGGAATAGCTGTCTCTATTGAATTTGAGCAAGACAAGTTTATTCTGGGGAAAAAATGGCTAAATTTTCAAAGCAATAGATTCAGGATGGAAAGAACTTGAGGTTCAAAAGACAGAATGTAGGAGAAAATAAGTTTTACCCATTCCTATCCTGTATACTTGGGAATTATATGCATATAGTACAGTTTACATTCAACTCAGGATTAGGGCCAGTCCCTCTTACATCCAATGACTGCATGTAAACTCATTTATCTGATCTTTGCCCTATGGAGCCTTGCTTTATTTCTGAGTGAAGGAATTAATCTGTATCCTTTCTTTTCTTTTTCAAATGGTGCCTGTTATCTGTCTGCAGACACCAGAATTCATGGGATAGAAAATGTCATGTATGGAAATCCAGAGACGGCTCTCATCTCTCGTATAGGAGCAGGGAAATTCCCCTTAATTTCTGAAGTCCTGATCTCACGATCTCTCATCACTTGCCATACTGTCTAGCATTTCTCAGGCAGGAAATACAAAATATTTGGAGGCCCAAAGTTTTCTGCTTCTTGCTGTCAAGCGTGGCGAATATTCTAGCACGGAGGCAGCAAGTAGGTGACTGTCTAGATATTACTGGACTGCAATTCTCATTATTCCCTAGCTAGATTAGTCAGTGGTGGGGGGTCAGCCAGAGTTGCAGTCCAACATCCTCTAGTAAGCCACGTGTTCCCCATGTAGTAACGCAGTGATGCTTGCTACAGTGCGACCGTTGTGCCATTGCATCACAGCATCAACTTTCCAGTCAACCTCCTCACCAAAGACTGCTGCTTAAGTGGTTCAAACATTGATCACCCAGCTACTTCCCTTTTTTATTTTCACAGAAAACACTGATGTATTCTTCCACCAAATGAATGGGGGAGCTTGCCTAAGCCTATCTATTTATATGCACTGCTTGGTTTTCCAATTGACAAATTAGTTCATAACAGAGATGGATTTTCCCCCCATTGCACTTAAATCCTCTGGGAGATGCAGCAGTGATGTATACTAAATTTATTCCACTAATATGTAAATTCCTGTATATAAAAAAATTAGCTCTGCTGGGCTTTGCTGTTGTTTATACCTAGAAACCAATCAGTGCGTCCCACAGTCATGTCCTGCTTGACTGAATGAGGGCTAAAGGAACAATAACAAAACAAAGCAAGGCCAGAGTTGTCATACAGAAAGCCACTGTGATCAGCAGAAAATGACCACAAAACAGAATGTTCGGTATGTATGCCTGTGAATGTGGATACCCCTGTGCATGCTCCATTAATCAACATATGCTCTACCAAGTGTGAGAACGCTGCAGATATGGCATGAGAAGAGAACTGAAAACACTTATTGACTTATTGTGTTAAAGATGTGACAGCTTGTTATAAATTACCGGAGGTTAATGGGGTAAATAATTAATCCAAATCGCTCACTTGGGAAACTGATGATGCTTCCTTTCCTGCATTTCCTTTCATAAATATGTATTTGGGGGACAGGCTGGAAAGCTGAGCTGAGCACACAGTTCATCTGAGGTGGTAATACAAAAAAACAATAGGTGTGCTGCTGAGGAAACGTTTGGCTGAAACCCAGTTGGAGCAACTGCACCATGGAAATCGTGATTATGGCATCACTCATAAATGGGAATCTTTAATTTAATTAAACAGAAAGTTTCCTATTCCCCACCCTTCAAGTTCCGAGACTCGACAGGGATTCCATTTTGTTGAGAATTTTGATTATAATGTGTATTCTCATAACATTAGCAGAGTAAGGAGATATTGATTAGCAGAGATACTATGACACCATGACACTGAGAGAGTAAAAATCAGTATATTTACCTATGCATAGAAAATAGACATTCATCTGGCAGCACAACATGACATGAAACAACACACAGCATAGGAAAAAGTAAGCAGATAGAGACATTCATTTTACACATGACTTATGTACAGTTCTATGACCAATCAGAAAATACATTACTTCATTGTCTGTTACAAAAAGTTTCATCATGTACACAGCTGTACAGCGTTTAGTCTGAAACCTTGATCCACACCTGAATACAATCAGTACAATGACTCAGGTAAAATCAGCCATCTTATATTTAACTATACAACATTAATATTTAATACATACATCAAAATCTCAACTTTCCCTTGGGGATACTTTTGGGAATATCAGGAGTAGTCCAGGAGCTGGACTAATAGTGGTAAACCTGGAGAGAGGAGGAATAGTATGTTTTGAATTTAATTAAATTAAAGCTTGCCATACTGGCTTGAAAGCTCAGTGGTTTAGGCATCTGGCTGCAGAGCCAGAGGTTGGGAATGTGAGTCCCCACTGTGTCTATGAGTGGAGCCAGGTTGTGTGGTCTTGGGCAAGCTGCACAGTCTTCGGGTGCACCCCAGAAGAAGGGACTGAGAAAGCTATACCTTGTATGTATGCTATACCTTGAAAACCCTGGAAAGGATTGCTAGAATTGACTTGACAGCACACAATACGTACAGACAAGCATGCATATAAGAATTTCCATTGCCAAGTGATGATACTATTTGATTGGTGCAGCTTGCTAAATGCTTGTGTGTATTCTGTGCCATCAAGTCAGAAATGACTTGTAGCAACTCTAATCGGGCTTTCAAGGAAAGTAGGATATTTAAGGAATGGTTTTACCAGTTCCACTCCCCCAGTGAGTTTTGCACCCTGTTTTCCAGAATCCTAGTCTGTCACTTTTTCCACTACACTGTGCTGGAAATCCTGGTATGCAGATAGCCTCCTGAAATTCTACATCTTCTCTGTGGACAGACAAGTTGTGAGGATGGGAGAGAGAAAATTTCACAAGATTTCATCAGAGATGGGAGAAATTCTCCAACAGTTTCCTAGGGATAGGGCTCATTGTCAGGGCGGGCATTTCTACAGCACCTTTCTCCCCATCTGAAGGTCTTTGTTTCATCCGTGACCTGTAACTGAAGAAGCACCAACCAGCTTGGCAGCTTGGCTACCATCTGTAGAGCTCCCATCATTCCAGGTAATCTGACAAGGAGGAGAGAAGCAAATGGCAGCTACAGCAAAAGTAAAATAAAATTGTTGAAGGAAATACTGAAAGTTGACTTCATATTCTAAGAGAGGGAGAAAAAGGAAATACATATCTTCAGAGAAAAGTTGGCTGAGCTCTAAAGTTATAATCAAGTGTGTTAAATGGAAATCAGATATTCCAAAATTTAGCTTACACAGTAGCTACTAACCAGCTTGGAGAAATGGCATCTCTATGTGCAGCTACTATAGTAGAGTGACTAGAGTGCTAGGCTGAGATTTGCGCAATCTAGGTTCTAGTCCCCATATGGGTCAAATGAGGTATTGGGGGAAAGCATATTTTCTCTGATTAGCCTGTTCACCACTCCTCAGTGATTTATGCCACAACATTCTTGTGTATTAAGAATGTTTTTACTTTTCAATGACCCATTACAAAAAATATTTTAAAAAAATCATGCTAAATGCAAGATACGTAGGTAAGGAAAATCTTATTTTATGACAAATAGACATTGTCACTACTTAAAGGGGGCCTCTCTGCAATTAGATATATCACCTAATGCTCTGATCCATTTTCTGTGTTATGTTAATGCTACACTGCTGTAACTAAGTTGTCCTCTTTATTTTACTCACGTCTATATTTGTGGGTTTTGGACATTATTGCTTTGGAGCTAGGGGAGAAAGAGTGCCTCATTGTGCCAGCTGGATCTGCAGAGCAGAACTTTAGTTTTTAAAAAAGTAATTTTTGGACAGCAGGTTGGACTTTAATTGTGAATGCATGACTGATGGAATCATACAATATGAGAACAAAGGATGAGCTTTCCTTCATTGGTTTGAATATTTAGGTGCCTTTTAATAATAGAAGATAAATGGTTGTTTTGATATTACACTGTTACATACATCTAGAAAAGTAGCATAAACTCTTAATACCGAGTTGGAAGTCTATAAATTAAGTCTCAGCACTCAACAAATCAGTCTTATCTAGTTGCCATAGACTCTTGACCACTACAGCTAGACCTGAGAGCTTAAGCAATCCTTAACAATGAGCTTGAGTGACACTGTGATAGAAAATGTGGCGATGTCACTGCATATATTTGCAGTCTTTGATTTCCACTTCCTCATCATAATGAGGGTGTAACAGAAATGGAAAAGAAAGAGGAAAGCAACCAAGAAAAATAATGCTTTGAAATCCATGCAGGAAGGCTTGGTAGCTTGGAGCCCTGAGTGTCAGAAAGATATGACTCTATTACTCTTTTCCAGAACATATTGCTGACAGGAATGAACAAGGCAAACATTCCAAACAAGATACGTTTTTAATGTCAGGCATAGTTCTTTTTATTTTCAAAACTACAGTATTCTCTCCCTTCACACAAGATGTTTCAGGGAGGAGGGCTCCAGCCCTACCTACCTGCCCGTCTACTTACTGGCCTGCTTATTTACTTAATTGCACCTTCTTCTAAAATATTCCCCCTTAGGGATGGGACTTTCAGAAATCATGAACTCCCAGTCCCATAATTCAACTGGGCAGGGCATGTCCTACAGAATTTGGGGGTTAGGAGTTCATTTTTCCAAACACTCCATCTTTAATTCCCCCTTTTCAGTTCTGCTCCCCTAGGCCAAGCATTCTGTGGCCACCTAGCATGCTCAATATTCATTGGGCTGTTTGCAGGTCTGTATCCTTCTGTACCCTTAAGAGCTTCTGCCTAAGCACACAATTCTGCAAATCTTGGCTTCTCTTGAATATTTGCCCCCAACCCCAGAATAAAGACGCGAGACAAATAATATGGATTAAATCACGGGCCATACTTTATTGATAACCATTCAGAAGAAATTTGCCAATCAGTTGGCAAAGGGGCCCCTGCTGTAGTGTGGAAAGAGATAAATCAGTAATCATATGGGCGAGTCCCTGGCCCCAGGTTCTCACAGTTTTAGTGGACAGCAGGAACCCAGCCGGCCGCTAATAAACACCCCCAGACCTGAAGCCATCTTTACTTGATGACTGTTGGTCTGGAAGTGGCCCAGCACATTTTTCCTACCAAGTGCTATAATTACACAATCCACAGCCCTGGGAGATCCAATGCGCTGTTAGCTTACCTGATCTTAAAGTGGGACTCACTGAGAAATACCTGTGGTGTTTGTTTGTTTTTTGCACTACCCACCAGTGTGACCAAATTTCCACCATAAAAATGCCAATAACCCTTACCAATATGAGATGGGGGGGAAAAACACCCCATCCAATAGCTAATCAGGATGAAGGTCAAAAATTCCTATCCAGCCCCTTAAAAAGGTGACCAGAAAAACTCACACTAGAATAGGGTGGGTGGGTGGGTGATTGAGAAAGAAGAGGATGGTTTGAAAAAGAAGAGGATGGGGGGTTCTCCCACTCTTCAAGTCTCATGAGACCCTGAAAATCTTGTGCCATCCGTGGGGGGGGGCAAAGCTTAGTCATGCTCCCCAAAGCCTCATTGGCTTGGCAGCGACTTCGTCAGTTGATTCTCTATTTATATCTATTTATGAGTAAATTTTGCCAGACATTTGTGAACTGGTTATACTGTATCTAAAGCCTTCAAGCAATGAGGAAGCATACAGCATGAAGTTCTGAAAAGCCAGATCCAATACCTAAACTCTAGATACAAAATTATTTTCATTATCCATAAAATAAGTGATAGACTGAGCGATTCTGAGGAAGCTTTAAAAAACTGATAGGTGTATGAATGAAAATTACTGAAGCACATCTGAAAAGTGTTCCACGTGGCACATGCCACCACACTAAATGCCATGCATTTGGAGCTGGACCTCAGTCCGGAGGGCTTCTCCTATTCCATGGAGTGAATGGGCAAATAAAGAGAAAAGTGGCTTCTCAGAAACCAAGTCCCAGATCATTTGAGGTTTCATATAATATAATAATTATGTGCTATCAAGTAAATTCAAACTTATGGCAACCTTTTCTAGGCTTTTCTAGAAGTGGTTTCTCAGTTCCACCTTCTGGTGGCACTCTGCAACCATGCAGCTTGCCCAAGGCTGTACTGGTGACAGGAAGTGTAGCCCTACCTGCAATACATGCTCTAGGTGATTTTGGTGCTTACCTTCCCAGGAAGCAGAGCGGGAATCGGAACTCCTGGCTTCCGGCTCTGAAACCAGGTGCACCAGCTCATTGAGTTATACCAGATGTGGGGCTTCCTATACTAACAATAAATCATTAAAAGGGGTGGACTCATGGGTGGCCCATGCAGTGAAAATGTGCATCTAAACCCTGCAGAGTTACCCACCCCCCAAAGAAGTAGCAAGTCCTCCAACAAAGCTGTTAGTAGATGCTGACAGGTTTCTCACTCAGAAATCAGTTGCTACTTATGGGCAGCCCATCATACAGCACATTGCAATAGTCTAGACTTCAGCTGACAGGTGACTGGTGACATATTCCTGTCTAAGAAGGGTCAGAATGGCATTCCAGCCAAAGCTGGTAATATTATAAGCCAATGTTCACAAAAAGTCATTTTAACAAAAGGTCTGGGCGTCTTATATGTGGATAAAGTATACAGAAGTATACATAGATAAAATGTACAGAGGTATATTTAAACAATTCCTTCCTGGGAAAAATTATAGGTATGAGCTATATACCATAGACATATTTGAAAACTTGGTCAATAATGCATATTTTAAATGGAACTGAATACAAAAATGTTTATATGGGGGGAGGGAATGTATACTTATTTTCATGGTGGTTTTTAAGTCCATGAATTAGGATGGATTGAATGTATAACCAGAAAAATGTGAAAATGAAAGGAACTGAAATTGACAGATTTATTCATCTCTAGAGGGAGGAGAAAGACTGACTGCTAGAGAATGGGAACTGGGGGAAGGCAAGGGAAGGGAAGTAATACTAAATACTTTCTATTAAAAATCTTAGCTGTTGATTTTATAATGTCATTGGCCCTGTGAAATGTGCGTATTTCCCTTTGTTAACATACCTTTAGGCAGTAACAACTCATTTCAATATAGATTTCCTTGGGGAGATGAAATGGGAAGCTGTGTGTGGTTATGTGTCTGTGGGCTTCATTAATCAACAATGGATGGCTGGGTCAGTAACCAAATTTTGCAGATAGGTTCACAATGGGAAAAATGATTCAATATAAGCAGATAAACACATAGTAAGAGTAGTCCTCTAAATTCAGTGTTTAAATGGAAATTGAATTTCACATTATTTGTTCCTACTTTCATGCACAATCAATGCATCACCTTTTAAGATTTTCTGTACTTCAGAGATGTGTGACTAAGTTCTGAGTTATTGATTCTGAAGGTTTCTCACCCCATGTGGATTGATTTGAAACAAGACCATTTAAAACTGGAATGTAAATCACCGGGTTTAAGAAAAAAATAATGGGGAAGATGGAGGGAAAGAAAAAGGCATTTTAATCACTGACTTAAAACAGGTTTCCTGTTTTGTAATTCATATACCTGTCAGACAGGAGTGCATACAATTCAACTGGTAGAACATTTTAAAAAATCATTCAATTCTTTAAAAAAATCTGGTTTATGAATGTGGGATATTGTGCTTCTGTATCCATGATTCAAAATGTCAGGACATTGCTGCACAATACTGCGCCTATGTTGCCAGCAGGATAAAGGATGCCAAACTTTACACAGAAAGAGAAGCCAGAATGTTGACAAGCAGTAAAAATGATCTACAGGATAGATTGGTGACACCTGTGCTCATTACTATTCACAAAGCGACACCAAGCATGGGAAAATCTCAGAAGATGATTCCTTGTTTCATCAGTTAACCACTTCTCACCCAAGCACCAAGCAATTGTTAGGGCAGTTTTTCAACAAGTGTGAATGATAGTGAGCACTTAGAACAAAGTGGTTGTGTGTGTTTTTCCTTTCAAAAGGCCTCTTTTGAGAATCAATATTTCAGCCCCTGTAGCCTGGATTTTCTATAAATAAGAAAAGAAGGTGGGACCAACCCTTTTCTTTCAAGATAAGCAAGATGGGTCTTTTCAATTTAAATGATCTATTTTAAATGTGGGGACATTTAGGGACACTTGTTTCTGGATGGGGGCAAAACAGTTTTATTTTTTTTAAAGAATCATAATTTTAAAATACTTGGCCCATACTTCTCCAAATTTGGTACAGTGGAAGAGCAGTTTATTTTCTACACTTGCACCAGGTATCATGTGGATCTGAAGTCCAGTTTCAAAGTTATATTTTTGAATTTGGGCTGCCCCATTTTTAGAATTGCCTTGTACAGAATGTTCATTTGCTCTTTTGCACAATAACATAGCTGCTGTACCATGCATCTTTAATACACATGGACACACAGATTCCCATTATACTTATCAACAGCAACACAAAATGCCTTCTTTCATGCAGTGGGGCAGACTATGAACTTCCAAACAAATTGGAAGTGCAAGTGGAGGGGACAGGATTGCAGCGGGAGATTGATAAACAAATAGTCAAGGAATACCTTACCACCTTGCATGCGTTCCAATATCCAGTGCCAGATGAACTGCATCCGAGAGTACTGAAGGAACTGGCTGAAGAACTCTCAGAACTGCTATCCATTATTTTCTTGAAATCATGGGAAACGGGTGAGGTGCCAGAGGATTGGAGGAGGGCCAATGTTGTCCCTGTCTTCAAAAAGGACAAAAAAGAGGAACCTGCAAACTACAGGCCAGTCAGGAAAAATTCTGGAACAGATCATAAAGTGCACATTGTGCAAGCCCCTAGAAAACAAAGCAGCAATAATGAGAAGCCAACACAGATTTGTCAAGATGAAATCCTACCAAACTAATTTGATCTCATTTTTTGATCAGGTCACCTCCCTGATAGAGAGAGGGAATGCTATAGACATGGTATATCTTGACTTCAGCAAAGCTATTGACAAAGTGCCCCTTGATATCCTGGTTAGTAAGCTAAGTAGGTGTGAGCTGGATAGAACAACTGTCAGTGAATACACATTTGGATAGATCCAGTGTCAGGTGGATACACAGTTGGCTACAGAATAATACTCAAAGGGTGATGATTAACGGGTCCTTCTCCAACTGGGAGGATATCACAAGTCGGGTGCCCCAAGGCTCAGTCCTGGGCCTGGTGCTCTTCAATATTTTTATTAATGACTTAGATGAGGGAGTGCAGGGAATGCTTGTCAAATTTGCAGATGATACCAAACTGGATGGAATAGCTAATACCCTAGAAGAAACAACATTCAAAACGACCTTGATAGGATGGAGCACTGGGCCAAAAGCAACAGAATGAAATTCAACAGGGATAAGTGCAAAGTACTGCACCTTGGAAAAAGAAACCAATTGCACAGTTACAAGATTGGGGATACCTGGCTCAGCAAAACTATGAGTGAGAAGGATCTTGGAATTGTCGTAGACCACAAGGTAAATATGAGCCAACAGTGTGATGTGGCTACAAAATGGCTAATGATATTTTAGGCTGCATTAATAGAAGTATAGTTTCCAGATCCTGCAAGGTGCTAGTCCCCCTCTATTCAGCACTGGTTAGGCCTCACCTTGACTATTGTGTCCAGTTCTGGACACCATACTTCAAGAAGGATGCTAACAAATTGGAACAAGTTCAGAGGAGAGTGACAAGGATGATCCAGGGGGCTGGAAACCAAGCCTTATGAGGAAAGGCTGAAAGAATTGGGCATGTTTAGCCTTGAGAGAAGAAGACTGAGGGGTGATATGAAAGCACTTTTCAAATATTTGAAAGCCTGTCCTACAGAGGAGGGGCAAGACCTGTTGTCAATCATCCCAGAATGCAGGACATGCAACAATGGGCTCAAGTTAAACGAAGCCAGATTTTGATTGAATCTCAGGAAAAGCTTCCTAACTGTTAGAGCAGTAAGACAAGTGGAACCAGTTACCTTGGGAGTTGGTGAGCGCTCCAACACTGGAGGCATTCAAGAAAAAGATAATCACCTGGCAGATATGCTTTGATTGTATTCCTGCACTGAGCAGAAGGTTGGACTTGATGGCCTTGTAGGCCCCTTCCAACTTCACTTTTCTATGATTGTATGATTTTGTGGGTCTTATTTTCCTATAAGAGCTATGTGAAGTTTCATACACCTGGGTGTGTACAAGCAAAGTGACTTGTCCACAAGACACAATTATGTCCATTAACTGTATACTGTCCTTTTAAGAACAGCGAAGGCTCCTGACTCGCTCTTCTTTTATTCCTCCTTTATTCCCTTAGAAGAGGACAACACTTTCATAGCCCTATAGTAAGACAGTGGCTAGAGACTTCAATGTTTAATGGACTTATAGTATCCTAACAGAACTTTCAAGGTAAGTGAGATATTTTGAAAGTGGTTTTACCAGTTCCATTTCCCCAGTGAGTTTCTATAGCTGAGCAGGAATTCAAACCCAGGTCTCCGTTGCATCACTCAGGGTTTCAGAGACCTGTGTAACAACAACAATGTGCTGTCAAGTAAATTCTGGCTTATGACAACCCTTTTCAGGGTTTTCCTGGTAGAGAATAATCAGATGTGGTTTACCTTTTTCTTCTTCTGGGGGTGCCTTGAGTCTGTGCAGTTTGCCCAAGACCACACAGGCTGGCTCTACACAGAGGACACACAATGGGGAATCAAACTCTCAACCTCTGCCTCCATAGCTAGACACCCAGTCCACTGAGCTATCCAGCCAGCACAGAGACTTATATAGAACCTTGTAAATGTATTCTCGAAGGCTTTCATGGCCAGGATCTGATGGTTGTGGGTTTTTCTTTGGCCATGTTCTGAAGGTTGTTCTTCTTGACGTTTCGCCAGTCTCTGTGGTCGGCATCTTCAGAGGACTGGAGTAGGAACTCTGTCCAACAAACAGCAACAGAGCATGGACAGAGTTCCTACTCCAGTCCTCTGAAGATGCCGGCCACAGAGACTGGTGAAACGTCAGGAAGAACAACCTTCAGAACACGAACAAAGAGCCCGAAAAACCCACAACAACCAACCTTGTAAATGGTTTGCTACCTTGGTAATATCACTAATACCTTCAACTGAGATGTCAACTTTTGAGAAAATGACATCGTTCTCACCAAATGCTTTGATATTAGATGGGAGCCGTGGATATTTATATTCAGTGGATTTATATGGGAACAGATGTTCCCCCAATTCTTTTGGAGCAGAGTCTTAAATGGCAAAGAATACTAATAAATCTAATTATTGACTAATTACATGTTGCATAAGCTATGCAGGATTATGCTGTACCTTGCTTCAGCTTCGTTCTGAATTGTCAAGCATTTGCTTCCGTTCTATCCTTTCTTAAACCCTTTTTATCTTGTATTTTGCCAATGAATGCATCTCAGAAAGGGATGCTTGGGAAAGTTTGACAATAAACCACAGCAGTAAGAACAGGCAGCCCAATAAAGTTTCCAACGTTACCAGAATAACACATGATTGATTCTTCTACTGCATTGTCAGAATCTCGTTTTTAAAATCTTACGCAAGAAGTTGTGTCTGGACATAGGAAGTTTATTTATCAACTATAAGTCATTAAAATACGTTAAAATAAAATAATAAGCAGCAGGTGAGATAGTTAATTAAAAAAGAAAGTACAATAAGGCGTAAGCAGAAATCAAAAAGACAAATGTACAGGGAACAAGCGAGCTCGAATGTTAATTGCAGCCAAGGCAAAGTTTGCCACATTTAAGGTGGTATTGGCGTTAATGTCAGCCAGGAGCCAACAGACCTGGGCGAGATTAGGTCTGTCTTGGATGGAAGTCAGAGAACTTGCCAAAAACCTTGATCTAGGGGAGTGGTAATATGGACATCTCAAAAGGTAGTGAGTGATGTCTTCGACTTCTCCAAGGTGGCAAGGACAAATTCTTAGGTGATAGGGCAGATTCTCGTGTCTGCCCTCTAACACTCTTGAAGGCATACATTGAAAACGTAGAGCGGTAAAGGCCTTGCGAAGGGCAAATGTAGTTATCCAGGTCAAATAGTTTTCCATGACAAAAGTTGACTTATAGAGTGGGAGTGAAGAGGAATAGGGTGAGCTAGAGATGATGCAAAGGTCACTTCTGATATGAAAAAGGCGAATTGTATCCTTGAGACTAGCTTTCACACATTTGGGCGGAAGAGCGGTTAAAGAATCTAAGTCGATGCCATAGGAGTCAGTTATTTGTTTCACAGCACTCACCCAGGATTTAAGAGAGGGGTTGGCCAGTTGTTCTCTAAGGCAGATCTTAGGTAAACTGGTATCATTCATTTGGGACAGTTTATGCCAGTACCGGAGTAGTGCTGAGTGGCAGGTGGCAGCTACAGAGATAAGGCCTACTTCTGCCCTAAGTAAGGAGGCTGGAGTACTCCGCGGGACACACAAGATGGAGCGAATGAAGGTGTTCTGTGCGGCGTCTAGGGTCGAAATGTTTGTGTATCCCCAGATTTCGGCCCCAAAGGTCATTTGGGGAATCAGTTTTTTGGCAAAAATTTCAGTAGCGGGGGGAACCAAGTTGCCTCCTTTAGACCTTGTAAAGTGTAGGAGAGCTTGGATGGCATGGGCGGCTTTAAGCCTTGCTGAGTCCAGGTGTTTTGACCAGGAAAGATGAGGGCCAAAAATAATACCCAAGTAACGAAAGGCTGACACTTGCTCGATTGGGAAGTCCCCAAGCCTCCAGGTATGTTTTCTGCGGTGGTTCCCAAAGGTCAAGTTGTGTCTGTAAAATTTCCAAAATGATTAAAATACAAGTCATGTGCCCCTTCCCCCCCCCCCCAGCTGTATGCATTTCAGCCGTTGGCACTTTGCAAAAGCACTATTTTCACTGAGACTTTTGTTCTCAACAAAATTATTTTTCATCCTCATTCTTTGACACTACTAGCTGTGAAAAATCAACACTTTCGGAAGTGAAAGGGTGATGGATACAGTGAGCTTGGAAAGTTGTTTGTTTCTTCTGTCCCCTATCAAACAAGGAAATTTGGGGAGGATGGTAGGTGATGGCATAGTGCCTGCTACTCAGAAAATTCTGAGCCTTTGACCCTGTGAGCCCTGTATTCCCTACACCAGTGCCTACTCTACACAATTATAGCAGTTTGAGATCATTTTCTCTACAATGGCTCTATCAAATCCTATTTTGCTACACAGATTATAGAAGTTTCATACCAATGAGCTGCCACAGTATGACCTACAAAATCCTGGAATACTTAGTTTGGTGACATGGTGGCAGAGAAACTAATATCAAGTGTAGACACACTTTTTGCTAATGGCCATGGCTGTGCTGAGAACAGAGTCAGCATCCAGATTTTTAAGCTTAGTTTTCACTGATGGCTACCCAGGGCTAATAACAGGCAGAATGTATTCTCAAAGGCTTTCATGGCCGGGATCTGGTGGTTGTTGTGGGTTTTTCGGGCTCTTTGGCTGTGTTCTGAAGGTTGTTCTTCCTGATATTTCACTAGTCTCTGTGGCTGGCATCTTCAGAGGACTGGAGTTGGAACTCTGTCCAACAAACACCAACAGAGCATGGACAGAGTTCCTACTCCAGTCCTCTGAAGATGCCAGCCACAGAGACTAGCAAAATATCAGGAAGAACAACCTTCAGAACATGGTCAAAGAGCCTGAAAAACCCACAACAACCAACAGGCAGAACGTTTATCTGAGAAGAAATGAAAACAACTTATTGTGTTGTTGTTTTTTTAAAGAGGGGATCTTGGGAAGAAGTTCCCATTGGATTCTCATATGACAATGTCTTACCCTTGGAAGACATCAGCAGGCCTACGATGCTGTGTGAAAAATGTGGGGCTGTAGGATCTCAAATTAAAATTCTGCCTTGGGCCTCTCAGTGTCTTAAAAACGCATTGAAACAACCCAAAATCTACTCAACCCCCTTAAGACCCAGCTAATTCTTTCTTCCCTCCACTCATCTTCCTCCCCAAGAGTAGTCGTACGCATCCTTCAGTCTTAAGAGACTATGGTAGTGTGCTCTGTATGGAGGTCTTGGAACAGCATCTAGTGTAGCTGAGAAGGCCAATTCAAGAGTGACAATCTTTTCCACCTTTAAGACAAATACAATCTGTCCCCTGTCCAGCTCCCTGGTTTTGCTTGTATCGGGACTGCCTCTTTGCCTTGGCCTGCTGTACAAGTGTCTTTTCAAATTGGGAGAAGCCATGATGCACTGCCTACCTCCAGGCTAAATGCTCAGACGTCAAGGTTTCCCATCTGTTGAGGTCCATTCCTAAGGCCTTCAGATCCCGCTTGCAGATATCCTTGTTTCACAGCTGTGGTCTGGGGTGGTTTCCCTGTATTTATTCTCCATACAGAAGATCTTTCGGAATCCGACCATCAGCCATTCTCACGACATGCCGAAGCCAACGTAGACGACACTGTTTCAGTAATGTATACATGCTAAAAATTCCAGTTCGTTCTAGGACTCCTCTATTAGGAACTTTGTCCTGCCAGGTGATACCAAAAATGCATTGGAGACAATGCATATGGAACGTGTTCAGCTTCCTCTCCTGCCGTGCATGAAGGGTCCAGGACTCACTGCAGTACAGGAGTGTACTCAGGACACAGGCTCTATAGAACTGGATTTTGGTGTATGCCATCAGCTTCTTATTAAGCCATACCCTCCCCAAGAGGTAGCTGACAAAATCCCCATCCCCAGCTGTTCTTCTTCCAACTTCTCTGCTCCCAAATGCCTTATCATCACACTCTTGGAGCCTTTTCTTCCTCCTCCCTTCCAAATGCTTACTTCAGTCCCGGTCCATCCTGTAGGCATGCACCTTGATATTAACAAACACACTCTGTTTCTCACCCCAAAAACTGGGGAACTTTCCTTGCCTTTAGCTTGCCTCAGGCCACCCGATTTGTACAAAGGGTCGGCACAGGGAATATGAACTGAGATACAGCTGCATCTGAACGGCTAAATCCCAAAAGGGGAGGTTGCAATTCATGAGGTTAGTTTCACATGTTGGATTATTATATGAGGGTCTATATAATGAGGAATAGTCGGCATTGTTTCCATAGATGTGGGCTTTTTAAATTTCAGTCTATGTCCCAGTGGGTGATACTTCTACCAGTTATATGTGTTAACATGCATGCACATGTAGTACTTTTCATATGGGAAACAGCACAGAGTTTTTGCAATGGAACTGCAGTTCTTGCAGGATTGTTATATGGCTGTGAAACGTATTTCAGAAAAAGCATCACTTGTGCCTGCTAAAAGCTCCCCTGATATCCATAGCTTGTGTGGATGAGACAGATTACAGCCCATGATTTGTGGGTGCATTGGTACCAGTTCTCTGCAGCTACCTTTTGATTCACTGCAGGATGCTTTGACTGTGTGCACTCCCCCCGCCACTCTCACACCCATACCTATGCACATGCACACATAGAGCTAGCTGAATAGATCAGTGAGCTTCATGTCTGACTGTGGAGCAAGAGTTTGGGAGTTCAATTCCTCTCTATGTCTCTCAGGAGAAGAACAAACCTATGTAAACCCAGGGAAGCTGCACAGACCCAGGGTGATCCCAGAAAAAAGAGAATGATAAACTACTTCTGCATACTGTATACATAGGAAACCCTGGAAATAGTCATTGTAAATCAGAATGTACTTGATGGTTCATAATTATTATCAGATTCTTTAAAAAATATCCTGTTTATTAATGTGTGCTTCTGTATCCACAATTCAAAACAGCCAAGCTTTACATAAGAAATGGCAACCTGAATTTGTGTGCCATTTGACAACACCTATGCAGTAGTCATAGTACGCATAGTCAAAGCTATGGTTTTTCCTGTAGTGATGTATGGAAGTGAGAACTGGACCATAAAGAAGGCTTACCGCTGAAGAACTGATGCTTTGGAATTGCGGTGCTGGAGGAGGCTCTTGAGTTAGACCAAGGAGAACAAACCTACCCGTTCTAAAGGAAATCAACCCTGAGTGCTCACTGGAAGGACAGATCCTGAAGCTGAGGCTCCAATCCTTTGGCCATCTCATGAGAAGACTTCCTGGAAAAGACCCTGATGTTAGGAAAGTGTGAAGGCAAGAGGAGAAGGGGACGACAGAGAATGAGATGGTTGGACAGTGTCATCGAAGCGACCAAAATGAATTTGACCCAACTCCAGGAGGCAGTGGAAAACAGGACAGCCTGGTGTGCTCTGGTCCATGAGGGTCACAAAGAGTCTGACATGACTAAACGACTAAACAACAACAGAGGGAATTCTAATAAAGGTGTACCATTTGACAAAAGTTGTGTGGAATTCTTTATAAAAAAGCAAGGGCAATGAATGTATTCCTATAGCACAGAAGTGAAGATAGCTTCGTAACTTTACTCATCATGCAACTGGATTTCTGCTAAAAAAAACCAAATTTCACAGACTCCTCCATTTCCTCCTCCAGAAATTTCCTCCTCCAGAAATTTTTCCAAGCAATCTACAGATATTTTCAAGGGCTCCCACAATTCACCCTCTGTAAAACCTTGATGTTAGGAAGGTGTGATGGCAAGAGGAGAAGGGGACGACCGAGGATGAGATGGCTGGACAGTGTCTGTGAAGCAACCAACATGAACCTGACACAACTCCGGGAGGCAGTGGAAGACAGGAGGGCCTGGCGTGCTCTGGTCCATGGGGTCACGAAGAGTCGGACACAACTAAACGACTAAACACACACACTTTTTGGGATATGTGCTGCATGGAAAATTTCGACATTTGTCAGAAAATGTAATACGTGTCTGAATAAGCCTGCCTGATGTCCCCTATACGGATTACTTATGTCAGAGGGTACTTACGCCTTTAGGGTGACAACATGTTGGCAACATCTTGCAATTGCATGCCTGAATTCTATTGTATACGTTTTCACAAAGTGGTGGAAAACAGTGTAGGTGAATTAGGGCGGGCAGGGTGGGAGTTCTAGGACTTTTTGATTGGCAGGGTACTACTGTCTTCTGCCACCCCACTTATGCTTCCTTTTCTTCTTCAAGCTAAGCTGCTTTCCTCACAGCACACGAGAAGAAAATGGATTTTTTTGAGTTACAATGGCTTCTTATTAGTAAGTGTTTTGGGTTGATGTAATCTTGCATGGACTGAAACTGTTAACTTTTTTAAAAAAGATATCCTAGCAAAGATAACAAGTGCTAGAACTGGTTTATTTATATGGCTGCATTTTAAGGTTCTCTTTGGGGTGGCGGTTACACAGGGATGGGACAAATTTATTTCTCTCCCTTTCCAACATAGCATTTTTGTGTAAATTTTGCTGAAACCCAAACTAAAATGGGTTTTCTTATTGTGAGCAGCGAGAGTTGCCATATCCATGACAGGACCATAGGCTGATGCTGAATAATTAAATCTTTTATTGGGACGTAACACAAAAAAGGGCTTTGGCCAATGGGCAATCCATAACCGTGTCCAACCGATACTACTCAGTCCCAGATCCATCTCAATAGGTTCCATTGGCCTTGGGCTGGAGGATAAAAGCCTTTCTCCTCAGAGCTGGGCAAGGAGGTCCTACAGCATGGACACTAAATAGAGACAGAATCTCATCCTCATAGCTGGGATGCCTATAACACCACTGCAGTGTGCTTCTGCTCCTATACAACCAGTGGGAGGAGGACTGCCAGCCTCATAGGCTTAGAAGGCCACATCATTCTACACCTCCAAAGCCAGGTGTACTCTGTTAACTTCTGGGTGGTAACATGCCAGGAACAGGGTATGGGTAAACCTCAGCAGTGGGTCCTCAGAATGCCTAGTCGGTCTTCCAACTGATTCTCTAGTTGTCTTTGACTCTGGCATTGCCACTGCTTCCATCTGGCCCATTGCTGGTTCTTTAGCTGATGTGCTTCTCAGTGGCAGGCATCATCTCTGCAGACTCAGGTAACCTCATCCAGGAAAGCGTGCAGGTTTGCTCAATTTCCTGTCCAGGGGTTGTGCCTCCATACCATTTTAGCCTTCAGTGGAAAAACAAGGGGCTCTTGGACATCCTCTCTGCTTGGCAGGCATC
This sequence comes from Pogona vitticeps, assembly GCF_051106095.1. Taxonomy (NCBI): domain Eukaryota; kingdom Metazoa; phylum Chordata; class Lepidosauria; order Squamata; family Agamidae; genus Pogona; species Pogona vitticeps. Next base: position 17,550,660 of record NC_135792.1, read on the forward strand.
CCAGTCAATGGCATTGGCCCAAGCCTCCTCCCCATCACTGGCTGAGACCCCTTTATCCAGCCTTCCTGCCTTGGCCACACCCAAGCTTCCCCAGATGCTTCCCACCACAGGATCACTCATGCCTCAATCAGTACGTAAGCTCTATGTAATCTGTGTTGAAGCATCCAAGGTGGGTCACCCATGCACAGAGGACCAGCAAGTCCTTGGCAATACTACATACTCCCATCTTCAAATTCGTCAACTTCACTTTCTCTCCTATGATAGAAACTCCTGATGGAAAATGTCTCTATAATATCTGGAATGGCATGCATTAGAATGATGGATAAAATTTTGGCCTCTTTCTGTTTGAAACGTGAAATACAAAAGAGAACAGAGCAATGGGGTTAGTCTACGAGCAGCCGATGTTGTATTGCATTTCTGCTTAACTCAACATGGTAATTTAGTGATTGCGATTCTTTTTTGGAGTTTAGTGGTGAGTGAACTATTTTATAAGGATTTTTTTTTTCAGGTGAAATGTTGAAGAAACTCCAGGCAGAACATATTAAATGGGGAAACTGGAGTTGCAATGCAAAAGGTAACCATTCCAAACTCTGAACCAAACATGGCCTTTTGCTTTCTATTTACGTACACTCAGCTTTTTAACAATGAAGTTCCTTACTTGCACTGGTGAGGCAGTCAGGAGAAAGGAGATAGAGAAACCAGTGTCTATAGAAATGGAGAATGGGATATCACCATTTTTTTCCTCCTCACCTTTAAGAGAACAAGATAGTTTCTGTTGGTCTGATTTAGAATGGTAACATTTGCAAGAACAATTTTTGTTAAATAATGCAAATTGTGCAAAACTATGATAGCTATTGCTTTGTTGCTTGTACTTTGAAACATTAGAAGCATTAGAAGGGTTGTTCATGTATTTTGATCCATTCTTCCACACTTGTTCTTTCTATATGTGTATGTGTTTGGCTTCATGGAGAGAAGAGGCACCGAGACATTTTGTGCAAATTGTGGAAACACCTAAAAGGTGGACTGTCTTATTTATGCCCTGAAGCCAGGCAGGCTCATAAGGACTGCAAATTCATCCTTGACATTTCCAGACAGGCTAGTGGCCACCCCTCTGATAGCATTCTGCTATGTGATTCCTGCATTATTTTAATTGCTTTCCACAAGACAGTGATTAAGAAAGACTGATTCAGTCAGTTCTTCTTGATATTTATTCTACACAATAGACCATATGCAACATTCAGTAACTTGATTAGGCCCTAGCAATCCTGTTTTTTTTTTGAGAAAGGATGTGATCTCTTTATTTATTTGAACAATATTAACTGATCCTGTAAATCTCAGAGAAAAACAACAATGCCATAATGCATAACAGAACTGAAATGACTTGATTGCTTCTTTGTCATTTCAACTCACCTACGCTTCTAGCAAATATGTGGTGCTGTTTCAGTAAGATTCAGCAGGTAATATAGCAGTACGCTCTTTTTTGTAATGAGACATATGTGAATGAGGACACGCAGGGAGGTGGATGGAGGGAGGGAGGGAGGGAGGGAGGGAGGGAGGGAGGGAGGGATGGATGGATGGATGGATGGATGGATGGATGGATGGATGGATGGATGGATGGATGGATAGATAGATAGATAGATAGATAGATAGATAGATAGATAGATAGATAGATAGATAGATAGATAGATAGATAGATAGATAGATAGATAGATAGATAGATAGATAGATAGATAGATAGATAGATAGATAGATAGATAGATACACACAGAGAGAGAAACGAGTTATATAATGTGTATTATTCAAAAGATAATTTCATTTCCAGGTGCTCTCTTTTCCTTCTCTACAAACAAACAAACAATTATGCTTTCATTTTATATTTTTTGCCCTTCCATGGGTCCTGGATTTATTTCATTTCTATGTAAAATATCATTGCCTTGATAATGGGTCAGGAGCAATATCATTCCACTTGCATGAGCTCCCACAGTTATGCTAATTGCATGATAAGGTCCATGAATGTTATTAGACTAGGCATTTCATTTTGGTAATGCTACTCAGTAGGGTTGCTGGTGAAAATGTCGCTTAATACTACAGACGCAACTGAGCTTCATAAATAGAAATGTAGTATAATAATGTTAAAATAATTGAAAGGCTACCCACGTCTTAATAAGCACTTATTAGAATAGTAGTAAGTGGTGTGCCAAGAGTTCTATTCTTTTTTTCTTCTTCTCCCAGGACTCTAAATTGCTATGCTTGCAATGCAGTGGTATCTCTCTTTCCAGTTTGTCATCTAAGGGGGTCTAATGGATGCCATAAATCTGTGCTCCCTCTTAATTATATATTATATGGTTCTGTATCCCACCTTTCTAAGCTTGAGAAGGGATCCATTATTCTTTATTTAAAATATATATACTATGCCTTTCTCGCAAGAGGATCCATGGCGGCTCATAATATTAAAATAAACAGTATTTAAAACATTTTTTTAAAAAAAACTAAAAAAGTAGCACTATACAGTGATGCCTCACTTAACAATGATAATCCATTCCAGGAAAATCGCCGTTAAGCAAAAACATCGTAAAGCAAAATTAAAAACCCCATTGAAACGCATTGAAACCTGTCCAGCGAAGATCCTCCATACGGTGGCCATTTTTGCTGCCTGTATAGCGAGGAATCCATCCATAAGCACAGTGGGGAGCCATTTTAAGCACCCTGTGGCTGTTTTGAAAACCCAACGATCAGCTGTTTTTGATTGTCGTAAAGCGAAAATCGGTTCCCAAAGCAGGGAACGGATCATCGCGAAGCAAAATTCCCCCATTTAGACCATCATTTTGCGATCGCAATTGCGATTGCAAAAAGATCATTGTAAAGTGGATATGTCGTAATGCGGGGCAATAGTTAAGCAAGGTACCACTGTATTTAAACAGCCCCCCTCTTAGGCAGCCAAGTACTGATAAAAACGTTCCTCAAGAGAAATGTCTTTGCCTGCTCGCAGAAGGATAGCAAAGAAAGGACTAGCCTGGTCTCCTCTGGGAGGAATTCCAAAGCCTGGGAGCAGAGACAAAGAAGGCCCACTCTCATGTCCTCACCAAACGCACCTGTTTTGGATCAAGAAAAAGCCCTCCTCTGATGTTGCCTCTTATCCATCGCTTTCACTTTTTAGACTAACTTGTGAAGTAGGTCAGGCTGTGGGAGAATGGCCTAGGGAAACCCGATGAGATCCAGGGTTGTTATACTGGATCCAAATATATATATAATTTTATAGAATTATATGCATAATTTTGAAACTGGACTTCAGAAATTTGGCACAGTTGTTGGAGACAGTCTGCTCTTGTTCTGTGCCAAATTTGGGAGAAGTTTGGCAACAGGTTTTCAAGGTGTTTTTAAAAGTAAAACTGTTCCCTCATGCAGAAACAAGCTACCTTCAACATCCTCAGATTCAAAACAGACCAGACAAATAAAGATGACCAACAACACCCCCTTTGCAATGGGAGAGTGGATTCTGTTTAGTACATAATGTGAGTCTTGTCTCTTAATATCAAAGTTTTTGAGACAGGATTCTGAATCCTTGTTGAACAAGTTTCAGGACACGCTCAAGTGGGAACCCAAATGAACTAATTTTATGCACAATGGTAAGTGTTCTTTTGCAAGAGTCCAGTTATACACATAAATAGATTACCCAGAGTCAAAATGCACAACCATAATTTTATTCTGTTGTTTGAAAAACCCTCCAGTTTATGGATGTGTGATATTGTGCTTCTATATCCATAACATTGTGCCTGGATTGCCAACAGGAAAAAGAATGGGCAGCCTGAATGTTGATAACACCAGTGGCAGCAGTTGAGATGGTTTACTGAAACAGCGCCGTCTACGTTGGCTTGGGCATGTCATGAGAATGGCTGAGGGTCAGGTTCCAAAAGATCTCCTGTATGGAGAAAATCGCCCCAGAGGGAGATCACAGCTGCGATACAAGGGCATCTGCAAGTGGGACCTGAAGGCCTTAGGAATGGACCTCAACAGATGGGAAATGTTGAGATCTGAGCATTCAGTCTGGAGACAGGCAGCGCATCACGGCCTCTCCCAATTTGAAGAGGCCCTTGTCCAGCAGGCTGAGGCAAAGAGGCAGTCCCAAAATGAGCAAAATCAGGGAGCTGGACAGGGGACAGATTGTATTTGTCTTCAGTGTGGAAGGGATTGTCACTCTCGAATTGGCCTTCTCAGCCACGCGAGATGCTGTTCCAAGACCTCCGTACAGAGCACAGTCTCTCGAGACTGAAGGATGCCTACTAACAGCAGCCATTCTCAAAAGGAACCACATGGCTACTGGAGAGTTCCTGGCACATTTGAAGGTGGCCGCAGACTGGAAACAATTCTTCACACGCCACCTTATATGGCTTGTTATGTGACATATACAATCCTGATTCAGCCTATATGTATTTCATATTGTGTTTATGGCCATGGCCAAAAATAGGTTGAGAATGGCTGGTCTACAGAAGAGACTCACAACCATTCACAAGTGACACAAAGCAAGAGAAAATCCCAGGGCCTGACTTCTGTTTTTCCTCAATTAACCATGACACAAGATTTTGTAATGCAGAAATACTTCGAATATGCTTTACTACATTCTATGCTAATTCCCCAGAAATACATGGCAAAATATCTCTTTCTGGAAGACTGTCATTGTGTCACTTTCTTAAAGCAAGTCTGGTTTTTTTACTCTTCTGACTGTTTCTGTGCCTTTCCGTGACTACCAAGCGTCTCCTATTCCAGACCATGAAGCTGTAACAATGTATCTCCTTTGGAAAGATTTTGGGGATAAACCTGTTCCGTGCAGGCTCAGTTTATAAGAAAGCCATTGTTTTTACCCCTTTGAAAGGCCATTTTTTTGAGGATCAGTGTTTCAGCCCCTGCAGTCTGGATTCCTTCCAAATAGTAAAAATATTTAGCATTTATTTATTTTAAAATAAGGTTACACCACTTTTCTCCTTAAAAAAGAGCCAAGGTAGCTTATATCATTAAAAAAAACCCAATACTTAAAAGCAAAATATGTAAGTACACAAATATTTTAAAAGAATGAAACAAATACTTTATTTTAAATGGGTACCCCCTGTCAGCAATCCCCCATCTCCAAGGAGATACAGGGGTGCTGGAGAATGGAGAGATTCCAATGTTTAGTCAGTCCTTTAGGAGCTAAGATGAGCCCAAGACTCTCAGCTAGGCCTTGACTAACACTTCTTCCTCAAATCCACCTCCTTTATTAAGAAAATCAACACACACAGACAAATCCATGAGTTTACACTTAGGCTAATCTGGGCTCTATATATGGTAGCAAATACACATGGCCAAATCAGAAAGACTAGTCTGTTCAAGAAACCAATGCATGCAATTCTAAATCATTACTGTTTTATTTAAAAAAGGATGGTTCAGAAAAATTGCAAAGTAATTCAGTTAGAAACATTTTCATAACAAGGCAGACAGATCACCCCCACTACTCCAGCTATAAAAATAAAACAAGAAACACATTCTAAACTAGAATAATGCATAAGTGTAGTCATTCTTACATCCCTGTGATTCCATAGTCCATAGTCCATCAGGAAAGGTTAGATTCTTGTCGTAATCCAAAAGTCATAATCCATTTTGGGAAAAAGCACGTGTCTGTCCTTTCTCAGTCCAACTCCATCTTTTTTCAACTTCTTACCAACCTCCTTCTTCTTCCCAGAATTCTTCATAAGGAACACCCCCTCCTGGGTCTTGTTGTCCCGCCTAACTTTCTTATGGGAGCTTGAGAGTTGTTATCATTTTTTGTGGCAGAATTATTTTGACTACGAAAGTCTCTGCTCTCTACTCATCTTAGCAACGAGATAACCAGAGAGCGAAGCTTCTCTGAAACAGCATGAAAAACTTTCCTACTACAGAGCAGACTTTAAATCAAGATGGATGCTGTCAAGACAATATTATGACTACAAAACCCATTCTAGCAGCTCATAAAAACACAAATCATCACACCCCCCAATACTAAAAACATTTAAATGCAACAAAGCACAACAATCCATTAAAAAATAACCCTTCTCAGTCAGATAGTCATTAGGGGAAAGCCTGCTTGAAGAGGGAGCTCTGTGTCTACTTGCAGAAGGACAGCAAAGATGGGGCCGGGCAGACTTCCCATGGGAAGGAGTTCCAGAGTCTGGGAGCAGTAACAGAGAGGGCTTTCTCCCATGTCCTCACCAAATGCACCTGTGTGGGAGGAAAGCCTCCTTTGACGATCTCTGGCAGGCTCATAAAGGGAGATGTAGTTCTTGAGATAGCAGAGACCCAAGCCATTTAGGGCTGTGTAGGTTAAAAACAGTACTTTTAATTGTGCTCAGAAATGGATTGGCAGCTAGTGGAGCTAATGTAACAGGGGTGTTATGTGGTCCCCTATCAACAATCTGATGGGGACAATCATTATTTGTCAAGGTAAGCAGGATTGGTCTTTCCAATTTATTTGATCTGTTTAAAATCTGGAAACATTTGAGGTTCTTCCTTCTGCAGTGAAGAAAGACAGAGGGGTGAGAGGAAACAGTTTTATTTTTATAAAATCATAATTGTAGAACAGATTAATCCTTTGTCATACATTGGTGTTCTCACTGCATTCAGGAAACAATCCACCATTCAATTTAATGTTAAGTGTTTTTATAATAGTAGAATGTTATAACGGGAGTAATTATTGTGCTGAGAAAGCAAATCAACATTCTGTGAGGCAATTCTAAAAAATGGGAGCAGCCCAAACAAAAAGTTACTACTTTGAAACTGGACTTTGGACTAGTACCAAATTTGGTAGTTATAGTAGAAGGTGTGCTCTATTTCTATGCCAAATATGGGGACATTTGGGCAACAGATATTTGGGTTATAATTTTTTTAATGGAGAATTGTTCTCCTCAAGCAAAAACAAGTGACCCTAAATGCCCTTAGATTTTTTAATATATATATGTTATTTAAATTGAAAAGACCAAACTTGTTTATCTTGAAAGAGAATTGTTGACCTCTTTTGCCTCTTTTTTTAGAATTTGGAAAGAATCCAGACTATAGGAACTGAAACTCTGATCCTTAAAAAAGGCCTTTCAAGAGAGAGAGGGAGAGAGAGAGGGAGAGAGAGAGACTCCACATTCATAAACTAGAGAATTTTTTTAAAAGAATTTAATTTCCTGTCTTTTGAAAATGGAAGGATACATGCACTACCCCCAAATTCCAACAGCAAAACCCCTGTACAATTTACCAAGTGTCAGAGGATCCCAGAAGATGTTCATATCATACCAGCAAGTCCACGGGGCTAAAAAGATCGGGGACCGTTGGTCGACAGGATACCCTCTTGTGCTCACTACTATGCAGAAGGAGATGTCAAACAGAGGAAACTTGACTTCCTTTTTATCAAAAATGGCACTTTGTCTTGGTTTGTGGATCATCAAACTTTATGACCCACAAACAACGAATTGCCCCCCAGTGATCCAACAAACAACAAATCAATTCATCATTTGTTGGGTCTTTGTTTTTTGCTTTCCCTCCTGTTGCTATGCCCTGCGGGCCATCACAGTTGCTGGAGTATCCCTTTGATCCCTCTTTGATCCCTTCCCTCCTCTTCTTCTGCTGTATGTGCATAAGAAGAGGAGGAAAGTGGAACCGAGCCATCCCCCAGCCCCAGGGTGTGGGATTCCCTTTGGGAAGGCTTTAAGAAGCTACCTGAAGGGAAAAGCCATCTATTTTTATGCCTCTGAGGAACAGCTGATCTATGGGGGCATACTAGGTAAAGGTTCCCCTTGACATTTTCATTCCAGTCGTGTCCGACTCTAGGGGGTGGTGCTCATCCTGTTTTCAAGCCGTAGAGCCAGCGCTTGTCCAAAGACAGTTTCCTTTGTCACGTGGCCAGCGTTTTACCTTCCCACCGAGGTGGTACCTATTTATCTACTCGCATTTGCATGCTTTCGAACTGCTAGGTTGGCGAGGAGCTGGGACAAAGCGATGGGAGCTCACTCCATCGCGTGGTCTTCTGACTCTGCAGCACATGCTTCTGCGGTTTAGCCCGCAGCACCACCAAGTTCATAAGCAGATAGGGAAGGAAGGGATGAATATTAAAGGATATTATTTGTTGCCTACTGAGGCTAATGGACAAGGTGACAATACGCATCTCGGCTGTCTAGTCGTGTGTGGTCAGGCACATGACTAAGTCATGCCCTGACTTCTTGTCAGTTAGCTACAATTAGCCATTCTAAATTAGGCAGACCTTATGCAAACACCAATAGGATTGTATGTATACACTCCAAACTCAAGCCTTTTCATATGTTGACCACAGTCCTATTGGATTTGTTATATTTGTTTCACTGACTATTACTTGGAGCTCTTCGGTCATTTCCATCCAAAGAGAAATATAGGTTTTATATATACAATTGAATAAATAAAACAAAAATAAAATAAAATACTGTTGTGAAATAATCAGGTGGTGAAGCCAACACACTCTCATTTGTACAGTTATACAAAACCTGATAGATCTAAACTTTCTTTCTAATAACATCTATTTTAAATTTTTCCTCTAACATTTTTCATATGGCTTCAAAATTATTTTTTGTCACTTTAGACTTTAGGGGCAAGAATGATGGAGTTACATTAATGTAGCCCACAACCTTCTGATTTCAATTGTATTACTAATCTCTCATACATTTATACATTAATCATGAGTGACTGAGGCCTAGCTCATTTCTCTGGCATGTTGGCATAAGTCACCGAATCAATCTTTTTTATTATTATTATTATTATTATTATTTTCGTTTTACTCCAGACACAGTTAAAGGCAATGGGGAACAGTATTTTGTAGTTATACTTGCAAAGAAAGGATCTTGCCCATGCATGCAAACAAACATGGAAAGAACAAAACTGCTCTCCTCAATTCAGTGACCCCATCCAACGGCAACAAATGGAGATTTCAGCTATTTGGAAGAGGGATGAAAGCCAGGAAATACTTTCTATGAAAAGACTATTGACGGCATGTGGCAGAGCAGTGCTTTTTTTAAAAAAAGGTTTTAAAAACTCACATTCTAAAGCTGCTGGTCTACCTCATAGAACTGTTGTGAGGAGAAAGAGAGGAGGAGGAGACTTATGTATGGCACATTGGGCTCAATGAAAGAAAGCTGGAACATAAATATAAAATGAATAAGAACAACATATTTTCCCTCAAGAATGCTCTGGAACAACACCATGTAAGCAGGGCCCTTCACTTCAGACCTGCTGCGGAAATAGTGAGGAAGGCAACAACAGTGGAGTTGAGGGTCCAGCACTCCCCTCTACTCATCGTCACAGTACCATGTAATATTGTGCCTGAATTGTGCTGTTGCCAGAGGAATTCTGGGGCAAGAAAATGGAAGCAGCTTGAAGATTTTTGGTTTTGGTTCTGCTTAGTGCTATTTGTGGGGGGCGTGGTGCTGCTGCAGGTTAAACCGCAGAAGCCTCTGTGCTGCAAGGTCAGAAGTCCAAGCAGTCCTAAGATTGAATCCACGTGATGGAGTGAGCTTCCATCATTTGTCCCAGCAACTGCTAACCTAACAGTTCGAAAGCATGTAAAAGTGAGCAGATAAATAGGCACCACCTCGGTGGGAAGGTAAATGGGGTTCCATGTCTAGTCGCACTGGCCACGTGGCCATGGAAATTGTCTTTGGACAAACGCTGGCTCTACGGCTTGGAAACGGGGATAAGCACTGTGCCCTAGAGTCAGACATGACTGGACTAAATGTCAAGGGGAACCTTTACCTTTACCTAGTGCTATTTGTGAATAATTCACACTTTGATTTTAACAGGAATCTTTTGGGTAACTTCCACCTCTTTCTTTCTTTCTTTCTTTCTTTCTTTCTTTCTTTCTTTCTTTCTTTCTTTCTTTCTTTCTTTCTTTCTTTCTTTCTCTCTCTCTCTCTCTCTCTCTCTCTCTCTCTCTCTCTCTCCCTCCCTCCCTCCCTCCCTCCCTCCCTCCCTCCCTCCCTTCCTTCCTTCCTTCCTTCCTTCCTTCCTTCCTTCCTTCCTTCCTTCCTTCCTTCCTTCCTTCCTTCCTTCCAATAAAATACATAAAATCCTATCCGGGTGTTGGTTGGATTTGCCGAGGAAATCCAGGTGCTAACTTCCAATATTTTAGCCTTTGTACACTGCCGGGTTTTTGCAGCAAAGAAAGGGGGTCTGTAGAGTGTGGCAGGATTCTGTGTGCCTTGAGCGATGTTGAATAAAGGCACAGATACAGAAAGGAAGTTGCAAGCCATGGAGTGGAGAGACAGAGTCCAGATTGTGCTCCATGGATTTTCTCACCTCTTGTGATTTCCTTGGCTCTCCCCATCTCAAGGCGGAAAAGGGCAGAGGGGTAGAGAGACTATCTGAGGAATGGGCCAGAATGGTGATGCAGCAACTGTCATGCTGTGAGAGAGGGACAGCCCCCACCTTGTACTCCTCCGGCAGGATTCCTGTTGCGCAATACCCCCCACATGGAAAGTGACTTTCTGAAGAGCAGCAGCTCTTCTATCTGTGGAAGTTAATGGTCTTATCTGAATCAGATCCTGGAAAAGTTGATGGATGCGGGGTGGTGGTTTCCAGGATTTGTAACATCTAACTTAATTTTTCTGAGCTTTGCTCAGACTGCCAAAATAAATCCTTATTTTCAATCTGATACAGAACACCCATGTCTACAAAGAAAGTTGTTTTTAGGATGTTCCCCTGTAAAGAGAAAGGCAGTAGTAGCGATTGGGGGGGGGGGCTGAACTGGTGCCTTCCCCTTTTGATGTGCTCAGTCAACAGGAATGATGGATCTGGCTTCCCAAAAGAGAAAAGTTTAGAACACAGTACTTTTATAATTTGATCATAGAAATCTAATGTTACTTTCATATCCTTTCAAGGAAACCAGAGTATTCCTCAAAACAGACATATTCTCAGATTGCCATAAACATTCTCTATTTGAGAACACTTATTTTATTATTATTTTATGCCTTTCAGATTGTTTACATATACTTATATTGAGTGTCAAATGCTATTTTAAAGACTGTTCATGCGTACAGCCCAATTGGCTATGCAGCAATAAAGTATGAGGAAGGCTTTGATGAAGAAGATTTCATCTGGATGAAATTATGAATATTGGCAGCTATTTTATACCAGCTCAGATTCTTCATCATCATCTGAGAGCTGTAGAGCTGTAAGGGACCCTATGGATCATCAAGACCAGCCCCAGTCAAGCAGGCAGTGTGGAGAATCAAACTCCCTACCTCAGCTGGAGATCGAAGCCACAGAGCTCTCCAGCAATTCTTCATCCACCTGTGTCACTAGGTGATTAGCACAGTCTCCAGATTTTCACCAGAGGTATTGTTGTTACGTGCCATATAGTCACCTCCAACTCATGGTGATCCTATGAATGGGTGATTTCCAAAATGTCCCATCCTCAACAGTCCTGCTTAGCTCTTGTAAACTCAAGGTGGTAACTTCCTTCAATCCATCTCGTATTTGGTCTTTTTTTCTCTTTCTGCTTCCATAAGCAGTGTTACCAGGACCAAATTGTGGAGATCCTTCTCTATGTGATTTGCCACTCACCTATATCTCCTTTGTCTATAATGGAAAATATTCAGCAGAGGTAGGCAACAGATGTGAGGTTATAGGCTGAAGTTGCACCCCTCCAGATACAGCCCCCCCCCAATAGAGGGAGAGAATGAGAGAGAGAGAGAGAGAGAGAGAGAGAGAGAGAGAGAGAGAGAGAGAGAGAGAGAGAATAATTTGTTTCAACAAGTTTGTCAGATGTGAAAAGGTTTTTGGAGAGAGTCTTATCCCCTTTAAAGCCAATAATAATAATAATAATAATAATAATAATAATAATAATAATAATAATAATAATAATAATAATAATAATAATAATAATAATAATAATAATGATGATGATGATGATGATGATGGTGGTGATAATAATAATAATGGTGATAATAATGATGATAATAATGATGATAATAATAATAATAATGATAATAATGATGATGATGATGATGATGATGATGATGATGATGATGATGATAATAATAATAATAATAATAATAATAATAATAATAATAATAATAATAATAATAATAATAATAATAATAATAATAATAATAATAATAATAATAATAATAATAATAATAATAATAATAATAATAATTGTTCCTGCATGCCTTCAGGATTAGAAAAACATTTGCTGCCCTTCAGATATGTGTGGGTGGGTGTGTACATATGCACGCACGCACGCACATGCACGCACACACACACACACACACACTTACTTTGAAACCACGCTGGGGAGGCTGCATGAAGGACCAGAGGCTGAACTTCATAGAGCACTGGTATCAGAATGAGAGAACTGAACTTGAAGGTCATCAAACATTTGTAGAAATCCTCCAGTGGATCAGAAAGGACAGTGTTAAATTTAGAACATAATTACTTAAATCTTTTCTGAAAGTGTTTTTTTTTAACGGAGGTTGAAAGCTAAGTGTACTATAATGCTATGTTGGGCTGATGATGAGGAACCGCTTCTCCTGTGAACACTGGATGGAGGGAAAAGAGCTGAAGTCACATAAATGTTTACTGAGGCCAAGTAATTTCATTTACGGGGTACCTCCCACAGCTAGTGTTGGGGGGGGGTTACTTTTCTAAACTTATATTTACATTTTCTACCATTGCTGTCATCAGATAATATAATAAAGTCATATCACAACCACTGCCATCACTAACTGTCCTCTCATGCACGTAAGTGCTTCTGGCCACAGCTTTAGCTTTGATGTGAAACTTCACAGACATAACCTTTTACTGATTTAGACCCTTGTTCTACCCTTTTAGTCTTCTGCTATCAGCTCTGACTTGGAGCAGCCTTCTAATTTCAGGCAGACTGCTTTCCTAGCCATATCTAGAGATCCAGTTTCTAATCAAGGCTGAATCTGCTTAACATCTGAACTCAAACAAGAGTATTATTATGTTCAGATCTGGCTAATTTTTGCAAAGTTCTTTTTACTTTCTCTGAAACTCCTATAAATATTTTACCACAGTATTGCCCCATTCTTGATTTCAGCTTAAGGTTTGTGACACCGGTGTGTTCAGAAGGTATGGTGCTTTAGACTCAGGAGTACTAATCAGGAGGATTGCTTGGCCAGGAATTCTTTATTGCTTTAGAGAAACATAGAATGTGGAGATGTTGCTTACTGATGCTGTGTATCAGTTGCTGAAGAAGTATAGCAAGAGAATAAATATTGGGGGCAGAAATACATGCACATTCCTCTTCACTCCATACATATTTTCCATTTCCAGGCAGCTAAGGCACATGGCTCTCTTCCTCCCTATTTTATATGTGAGATAGTTTAGGCTGAGTGACCGAGGATGTGAATACACTGCCCAAATAATCTGAGAGTTGTGTTGGGGCATTTTTGTATCGATTCAGGTCATGTGCTACTACTATTATTATTATTATTATTATTATTATTATTATTATTATTATTATTATTATTATTATTATTATTATTATTATTATTATTATTATTATTATTATTATTATTATTATTATTATTATTATTGTTACATACAGCACTGATGGTACCTGTCTGTCATGGGTTTGGAGGGAAAGTTCCATCCTATGGGGAGTGGAAGGCGGGACATCAGGGGGGAGGAGCTGTACTGTATATATATGTGGAGCTTGTGTGGAGAGTGGAGAGTTGGAGTCTGTGTGTCAGACTGAGTACAACTGTGTGTCAGTTAGTACCTACCTGATAGGTTCAGGTTTCTATCTGGGTAGCCAGAACTGATAGGTTCAGGGTCTGTGCTTTACTTTAAAGTGTTCTGTGTGAACCAAACTGTTGTATGTATGATTGAGACTAAGCCACGTTACAGTATCTTATTTACCTGATCTTTTTATTTACCCTGTTTGTTATTTAAATAAACCTTGTTCTTTTGTTAGTAAAATCCATTCCTGGTCTGTGTGACTCCTTACAGGGAATGGTTGGTGGCAGCATAATTAAAGTGTGGCATATTCCAGTAGGTCTGGGGTTGTCACATTGATTGGTGTCCAGCGTGTGGGATACGACTGGTCCAGTTGTCCAGTGGTCCAGCAGAGCCTTGGCAAGTGTGCCCAGAGCAAGAGGGGTCTAGTCAGGGACAATCTGAGAGCGCGTAGGTAATCTTCTAGGCTTACCTCACGGGGAGGTACGCTAGTGGAAGAACGTGCCAACTCAGATTGGGGACTAGATTAGGGAGCTCTGAGGCAACCCATTTTGGCGGGAAAGAGCTGAGGCAAAGCTGTGTGAAGTAACAGTGATCTAGCCTGTCTGCTGAGAGGCCTAGCAGAGGGGGTGGATTCTGCCTGGCAACAGTTGCAAGTTAGTGCTGAAGGAACAGCAGCAATCTATAGAAGGCTGTTTCTGAGGCAAAAGGGAAAAAAGTCGTCGCTTTATTTTGAGGCTTGACTTTTGAAGGCAGCCTGTTCTGGGGGGGGGATTATGCCCTTGACTCGAAGCCAAATGGCAGAAATGGGGGAAGTAAGAGACCCACAGGTAGACCAAGGTTCTGAGGAGGAATTTGGCTCAGTGCAGGATGAGAGCACGGGAGAACAGAACCCAGAACTCAGAAAAATGCTCCTAGCCCAACAGCATGAACTGAGGGTGAGGGAGATGGAGCAAAGGGAAAGGGAGAAACAAAGACAATTTGAGTTAGAGAAAATGGCGTTTGAGCTGAAGAAGCTGGAGATAATGAATAGAAATAGTAATAACAATAATAATGAGGGGAACCCAGGGAATGGGGAAGGCAGCCTGTCTAAAACTGACCTGAAGAAATTCCCTGTGTACCACAAGGGAGATTGCCCTGAGGTGTTCTTTTCCCTCGTGGAAAGAGCGTTTGTGGACTTCTCAGTAAGGGAAACTGAGAAGATGACCATTATGCGATCTTTAATCAGTGGCAGCCTGGCAGAAGTCTATGCAGAGATGCCAGTGGAACTGATGAAAGACTTCGCTGAGTTTAAAAAACTGGTGTTTGCCAGACATGGGATAAATGCGGAACAGCTGAGGCAAAGATTCAGGTCGCTCACAAAAAAACCAGAGCAGACTTTTACCCAAGCGGGGGCCCAACTGGTGAGGCTGCTAGAGAAATGGCTGTCTCAGGAGGGGACAGAGACCTTCCAGCAGCTCAAAGACCTGATAGCGCTGGAACAATTTTATTCAGTCCTGCATGGGGAACTGAAGTTCCAGGTGAGGGAAAGGAAACCTAAATCTGTGGCAGAAGCGGCAGAGATCGCAGATTTTATTTACCAAATAAGAAAGCCCTTCGGTGCTGAGGGGAAATCTGTAGGTAAACCCAAAGAAACCTACAGCAAGTACTCTCAGGGACCAGGGAAAAACCAGCAAGGGGGAGGGGCCCATGTTGAAGGGAAGCCCTCAGACATGAAACCACAAAGACCTCAGATTTTGGAGGGAAAACCAAAACCAGATGAGAAAGACTCCAAGTACAGCAGAAAATGTTATTTCTGTCAAGGAAAGGGCCATCTAATCTCAGAGTGTGAGAAATTAAAGCAGCTAAAGGGAAATTTGCCTCATGATTTGAGTGGAACCAAGCCAAAAGCTGTGTTCTGTGTCCAGAAAGAGCAAAGCTCCTTGCCACTGAGGGAGCCTGTTGCCATGGCGACTCAATCTGGAACAGTTACATCTGCTGATCAGGCTGGGGAAAATGGTCCTCTTGTGGAGGTCAAGCGCTGCTTACTAATTAGGACAGATTCGCAATTGTTTGAGACCGCAGGGGTGGACGTAGGAATACTTGACCATCAGTATAGGGGGCTAAGGGATACTTGTTCCCAGGTGACCCTGTGCCATCCAGACATTATTCCTATGAAGTATATAATCCCAAATGAGAGCTTGAAGGTGGCAGGGATTGAGGGACAGGTGATCTCACTGCCAGTAGCTGAGGTACCTGTGAGCTTTCAAGGCTGGAGGGGAGTTTGGCGGCTAGCGATTTCATCGACTCTGCCAGCAGCCGTGCTTGTGGGAAATGACCTGGCTGAACATGTGAAACGGGTGCTAGTGATTACACGCTCACAAGCCACCACGGGGACAGTTCAGGGGGGTACTGAAGGGCCCGAGGCGGAAGCAGATGAGGGTAGTTCTGAAGCTGTGGTGGAAACCTTAACCACAGACAGCAAATTTGGCCAAGAGCAAAAGGCAGACGCCACTCTCCAAAAGTGTTTTGAAAAGGTGACAGACACCCAGCTAACACCTGAAACCCCAGCGAGATTTCGCGAGAAAAAGGGAATTTTATATAGAGAGACCCTGATGAATATCTCAAAAGGGGGAGATGGGATCCGAAGTCAGCTAGTGGTACCTGAAAAGTATCGCCCCATGATCTTACAAAGGGGACACTCTGACATGTTTGCTGCGCACTTAGGGGTGAACAAAACACAGCAGAGAATCACACAGAATTTTTACTGGCCTGAAATAGGGAAGCAGATCAAGGAGTTCTGTAAACAATGTGATGTGTGTCAGAGGCAGGGGAATAACCGTGACAGGACCAAAGCGAAGTTGTGCCCTTTGCCTGTGATTGACACCCCGTTCAAATGTATAGGAGTGGATATTGTGGGACCTTTGCCCAAGGCCACAAAGAGGGGGAACAGGTTCATTCTCACCATTGTGGACCATGCCACGAGGTACCCCGAAGCCATACCCTTGACTAACATTGAAACTAACACAGTAGCAGATGCCTTGGTGGGGTATATGTCCAGGATGGGATTTGCCTCAGAAATAATCACAGATTTGGGCACATCGTTTACATCAAAGCTCATGAAACGGTTATGGCAAATCTGTGGAATTAAACACAAGGAAACCACTGCCTATCACCCCGAAAGTAATGGGTTAATGGAGAAGTTCAATGGGACTCTAATGCGCATGATTAGGGCTTACTTGGCTGAGAATCCAAACAATTGGGACCAGAAGCTGCAATCCCTTTTGTTTGCTTATCGATCAGTGCCACAAGCCAGTACCGGGTTCAGTCCGTTTGAACTTTTGTTTGGGAGAAGGGTGAAAGGTCCACTAGATTTAATCAAACAAAATTGGGAACAGATCACCCAGGATGACCCACAAGATGTTGTGACATATATAGACTCTTTAATGAATGACCTGAAGAGAAACCTAGAGCTAGCAGCAGAGAACCTGCAAGCTCAGAAGGTTAGACAGAAAACCTGGTATGACCAGAAAGCCAGGGAGAGGTACTTTAACCCAGGGGAGGAAGTGCTTTGGCTTAGGCCCTGCAAAGAGAACAAACTGCAGCTCAAATGGGCAGGACCATATCAGGTCATTTCCAAGATGTCGGACCTGAACTACCTTATAGAGCAGGAGGAACACCAAGCAAGGAGGGTGGTACATGTGAATGCCCTGAAACCCTACTACAGAGGGGAACAGAGGGTTTTATTTGCAATAAAAGCGGCTGAGAGTGAGGAAGCTGAATTACCCTTCTGGGAGGGTAGAGGGGAAGTAAAATACAACCCAGATGAGGTAAAGATCAGTCCTGCACTCACCCAAGACCAGCAGCAAGAACTAAAAGTGCTGCTCACCAAATATCAAAAGGTGTTTTCAAATAAGCCGGGGATAGTGAAGGGAGTGATGCATCGGATCCATACAGGGGATGCAACCCCACAAGCAGTATCCCCATACCGAGTGACGGGACCCTATAGGGACAAGGTGCGGAAGGAGCTGGACGAGATGCTTAGGGAGAACATAATCGTCCCCTCTTCTAGTCCTTGGTCCTCTCCGATAGTCCTGGTGGACAAGCCTGATGGGAGCATTAGGTTTTGTGTAGATTACCGGAAATTAAACCGCGTAACCACTCCTGATGCCTACCCAATGCCCAGGCTAGACAACCTGATTGAAACCATAGGGGGTTGTTGGTTCATTTCATCATTGGACCTAGTAAAGGGATACTGGCAATTAAGGATTGATCCCAGGGATCAAGAAAAGACCGCATTTTGCAGCCCTTTCGGTCTCTATGAGTTTAGAGTCCTGAGTTTTGGTCTCAGAAATGCACCAGCCACATTCCAAAGGCTGATGGACCAGACCTTAGCAGGGCTCAGTGACTTTACTGTGGCCTACATTGACGATATAGGGATCTTCAGCAATACCTGGGAAGATCACCTGAAACACCTGGAGATAGTGCTGCAGAGGTTAAGTGCAGCAGGGTTAACAGTAAAGGCAAGCAAGTGTCAGCTGGGTAGCCCAGAAATAAAATACTTGGGTCACATAGTAGGGGGAGGAATGATCAAACCCCTAGAGGCCAAGATAGAAGCCGTTCGTGATTGGCCCAGACCCAACACCAAGAAAAAATTCAAATCATTTCTTGGGTTGGTGGGCTACTACAGAAAGTTCATCCCGAGGTTTAGCGAGATAGCGACTCCGCTGACCGATCTGACGCGGAAGAAGACTGATGACCGCATCCCGTGGACCAGCGACTGTGAGGAGGCGTTCCAGAGGTTGAAGGAGGCGCTCATCAATTATCCAGTGCTGCGTGCTCCAGACTTCGACCGGGAGTTCATCATCTACACCGATGCGTCTAACAGCGGGGTAGGAGCAGTTCTTTGCCAGGAGGATGAAAATGGTGACCAGCATCCAGTGTCCTACCTGAGTAGGAAACTCCAGAAAGGTGAGAGACATTTGGCAACCGTGGAAAAGGAGTGCCTGGCCATAGTCTACGCGATCCAGAAGGCCAAACCTTACATCTGGGGAAGACATTTTGTTCTGTGCACTGACCACTCACCACTGCAGTGGTTAAAGACAATGAAAACCCACAATAGTAAACTTATGAGGTGGGCTTTAAACCTGCAAGATTATGACTTTGAAGTGAAGGTGGTCAGAGGGTCAATGAACTGTGTTGCTGACGCCTTGTCAAGAAGACCCGAAGAGTGAAGACGGCGAAGAAACATGGACTATGTATATTTTGGTGACCAAAAGTTAAATGTACTTGTTTATTAAACATGCTTGGTTTGTATTAATAAAGGTAACTTAATGTATTGTAAATATTGATGTTTAAATGCACAATTGATATGTTTAACCTAGAGTGTAAGTATGGGATTGTGTTATTGTATAACTGTTTTTGTGTGTTTTGATCCTGGTTGTTTTTTGGAGAAAAGCACTTTAGCTTTTCCCCTGCAAAACAACTTATAAAGAGGGGAGGTGTTACATACAGCACTGATGGTACCTGTCTGTCATGGGTTTGGAGGGAAAGTTCCATCCTATGGGGAGTGGAAGGCGGGACATCAGGGGGGAGGAGCTGTACTGTATATATATGTGGAGCTTGTGTGGAGAGTGGAGAGTTGGAGTCTGTGTGTCAGACTGAGTACAACTGTGTGTCAGTTAGTACCTACCTGATAGGTTCAGGTTTCTATCTGGGTAGCCAGAACTGATAGGTTCAGGGTCTGTGCTTTACTTTAAAGTGTTCTGTGTGAACCAAACTGTTGTATGTATGATTGAGACTAAGCCACGTTACAGTATCTTATTTACCTGATCTTTTTATTTACCCTGTTTGTTATTTAAATAAACCTTGTTCTTTTGTTAGTAAAATCCATTCCTGGTCTGTGTGACTCCTTACAGGGAATGGTTGGTGGCAGCATAATTAAAGTGTGGCATATTCCAGTAGGTCTGGGGTTGTCACAATTATTATTATTATTATTATTATTATTATTATTATTATTATTATTATTATTATTATTATTATTATTATTATTATTATTATTATTATTATTATTATTATTATTATTATTACTATTACTATTACTATTACTATTACTATTACTATTATTACTATTACTATTATTACTATTATTTATTTATTTATTTATTTATTTATTTATTTATTTATTTATTTATTTATTTATTTACTGGCCAGGTATGTAAACCATACCCGGAATTTAATATGGCTGCCGGCCACACTTAAAAACACTACACACGGCCACACTTAAAACACTACACACACACACACCATAAACAGTGAATACACAAGACAATAAGAGCAAATTTCTACAAAAAACCAATTGCCTCAACTCCCAGTTGCGTCAGATATTTACAAATTCAACAATTTGATGGCACAAGGAAAAAAGCTATTTTTGTGCCTCGATGTTTTAGTATATAGCGTCTTGTATCGCCGACCAGAGGGGAGAAGATTAAACAAGTTGTGACCAGGATGCCGTGAATCTGCTGCAATCTTTTCCGCCCTTTTTAACCCGTGCAATGTACAACTCTTCCATTGATGGCAAATCAGCTCTGATTATTTTTCCAGCAATTCTGACAGTCCTTTGAAGCCTGTCCTTGTCCAGTTTGGTTGCCGAACCGAACCAAACAGTTATGGAAGAACAGAGGACAGATTCGATAATGCCTCTGTAAAACTAGACAAGCAGCTCCCGAGGCAGATTGAATTTCCGAAGTTGTCGTAGGAAGTACAGACGCTGGTGAGCTTTTTTAATGATGCCATCGAAGTTAGTTGACCATTTCAGATCCCGAGAGAGTACAGAGCCCAGGAACCTGAACGACTCTACTACAGAGATCGTACTACCTAAGACGGAAAGTGGGAGTATACAAGGGGGGTGTTTACGAAAGTCCACTACCATCTCCACCGTTTTCTGTGGGTTGAGCACTAAGCTATTACTGTTGCACCATGTGACAAGATGCTCAACTTCCTGTCTATATGCCGACTCGTCACCGTTCTTAATAAGTCCAATGACCGTCGTATCATCTGCAAACTTTAGAATCTTAACAGAGGGATTCGTAGAAATACAATCGTTTGTATATAAGGAGAAAAGCAACGGGGAAAGTACACACCCTTGGGGGGCTCCTATACTAATTGTACGGATATTGGATGTTATTTTCCCCAGTCTCACTTGCTGTTTCCTATTTATCAGAAAGCTATGTATCCATTTACAAACAGAGATGGGTACCTTTAGTTGAATCAATTTAAGATACAATTTAGATGGTACAATTGTATTAAACGCGGAACTGAAGTCGACAAAAAGAACCCGTGCATAAGACCCTGAGGAATCTAGATGTTGTAGGATATAGTGCATAGCCATATTGACAGCATCATCTGCTGATCTGTTGGGCCGATATGCAAACTGAAGAGGGTCTAACAAAGGATCAGTGATGTCCTTCAAGTGGGTCAGCACCAATCTCTCAAAGACTTTCATCACTACAGATGTTAAGGCGATGGGTCTGTAGTCGTTCAGTCCGCTAATAGAAGCTTTCTTAGGTACTGGGATAATGGTGGAAGTTTTAAGACATATAGGGACACTACACAGCTCCAACGAGCTGTTGAAAATCCGTGTTAGAACAGGCGCTAATTGTACAGCGCACACTTTCAAACAGAAGGGAGTCACCCCATTTACTCCCGGAGCTTTCCTGACCTTTTGTCTCAACACCTTTTGTGTTGTTGTCCCCATTCTCATAAAGCAGCCTCAACTAAACTGGGTTGATTTGGTTCAGGGGCCTACACTGCTCTTTAGCCTCATGACACAGTGGCTAAACTGCAGTATTTCAATGAAGACTGCTCAATCCTGGGTTGAGGTAGCTTGGCTTGAGGTTTACTCAACTTTCCATCCTTCTGAGGTTGATACATTGAGTATTCAGCTCACTGCAATGTGTCACCTGCATAGTTAAATTGTGGACCACCCACTTTTGTAGACCACCACCTTGCTTTTATAAATAGCCTTAAAGAGATCTAAGGTCAGCATTCTGATCCACCGTTGGGTCTGTCCTGACTTCACCTGCATTCTGTCCTCATCCATAACCATCTTGACTGGAGTTAATTTCTCTCTCTCTTTTTTTTTTTAAATTCTAAGTGGCATAACGCTGTATTACAATGGTAGACAGAAAGTCTCCAGTGCCTTTGTGATGCAGTGCTGAAATAAATAAAAAGGGAAACATTTTGAACAGCAGATGGAATTGCTGATTTTGATGGGACAACACCCTGCACCACTGCAAACACATCACCGAGATGTCAGCACAGGGAATCCCCCCCGCACAGAGAATAGAGCAATATGGGTGTTCGCCCATTCGAAAATGCATCAAAAAAACAGAGCAACGTAGAGCAATTTAAAATAAGCACCCAATAGCTGTTCAAAAAGAAACCATTCCTAAAAGAAAATGCAGGTTTCCCTTGCACTTACAATAATGCGATGTAATTGGGAAATTTTCAATCAATTTTCATCGTGCACTCTGGGCTGTGATCATCATGCAGGTTTGAGGGCTTAGTGAGTATTGGAATCTAGATTTCTCAAATCTTGGTTCAACGTTCTATCCATCACACCATTGTGTCTTTCTTCACTGAACACTGAGGTCTTTTTATTTTTATCTATCTATTTCTTGCACTGTTTGCCCATTTTTACAAAAAAAGAAAAAGACAGGAAACATGCAATCAAATATTTTGTTTGCCTCACTCTTAACACAGGAAATTTTGGCGCTTCAACTGAAAATAGCCTGCTTCACTCGTAATACGAAAAACAGCTAAGAGAACATGATCACCACTTTTAATTTCTCCGAATCTTTTTACGCATTGTGGAGCAGAATCGTTTCTTGTCCGTACACACATGTCAAGGGTTTTCGTGGGTACTTTGACACCAGCACATCAGCTGACACCTTGAGACGTGTAACCATGGGAACCAAGCGTGCCTTTCAAGCCCTTAATTTGTATGTTAGGCTCAACACAGCTCTGAAGGAGCAACCTGGATCACACACACACTTCCCCCTCCCACCAAATCGGAGTAAATTGAGTTGCTGTTGTTTTCTTTCAGCTGACAGTGCTGTCAAGGGATCCTAATTGCAGTAATCAGTTGCCTTTTTATAGAGGGCTGTCTCCTCCCATAAACGGAATGCTTCAGTGGAAGCTTAGCCAACTCCATTGAGATCAGATCCGCACATGTGATGCAGGCTCATTGAATACAATTGGTTTGGGGGAGAGGCTGCTAGTCATTCACAGTACAATACACCTCTTCTCTCTCACACACAAAAACACACACACACACACACAAAAGAAAAACACAAAATGCAACATTTGAAGGTCAGGTCAAAGGTAATGAGACAACCTCTTCAGCATATACAGGGATGACTGCAGGAGGAGGATGTATAAAATAGTCACAGTGGGAGGTGTGGAAGATTGAAAACAAAACAAAATATTTGGAAGGTGCTGACTTCCAAGCTGTTAGAGGCTGTTGTGCAAATTTGTTTTTAGAGAGACAGCAATGGTAGGTCTTTCTGTTACCTCAATGTCTGTACTGAAGATGCTGTATACATAAGGAGAGAAGAACAGTTCGTTTCACTTAGCTTTTAATCAACATTCATAAATTCTGCAGAAGAAGTCGAGAACTTAAAAAAAAATGTAATGTGGAACAAAGCAAAACTGACACATTTGCCCATACAGGCTCAAGGCTTTGTGTGCTTAATGTGGTATATTTGTGTTTAGTCGAGTTGGATCAATGTAGATATCTGGACAGTCAGTCCCAGTGCTGCCCCTTAAAAATATAGGAAGCTGTTAATTTTTTTTTTAAAAAAATACTGACTTTATTGAGAAAGTGACACTTAAGAGAGAAAATTATGAATCCGATGTCTCACTGAAAGGAAGCTTTGTGCTGGAGAGTTGGGCATGTTGTTGACAGAGAGGAGATCCACGCCTAGAATAAAATAACAAACAACCTTAGAACTGCACAGCTGGAAGGGACCTTATCAAGTCCAGACCCTCTCAAGGAGCCACAGTGGAGAATTGAATTCCCAACCTCTGGCTTTGCAGCCAAAGACCTAAACCACTGAGCTATCCAGCAGTTCTTTAGAACAGAAGAGAATAGAATAGTTGGAAGGGCCCTCTAAGGCCATCAAGTCCAACCTCATGCTCAGTATAGGAATCCAAGTCAAAGCAGATCTGACAGTTGGTTGTCCAATTTTCTCTTGAATGTTTCCCAGCATTGTAGCACTCACTACCTCCCAAGGTAATTGGTAACATTGTTGTATTGCTCTAAGAGTTCAGACATTTTTCCTGATATTCAGCCAAAATCTAGCTTCCTGTAGTTTGAAACCATTATTATACTCTGGAATGATCCAGAACAGATCCTGTTCTGCATGACAGCCCTTCAAATATTTGAAAAGTGCTATCACCTCAGTCTTTTTTCCTTAAGGCTAAACATGCCCAATTCTTTCAGCCTTTCCTCATAAGGCTTGGTTTCCAGCCCCCTGATCATCCTTTGTCGCCCTCCACTGAACTTCTTCCAATTTGTTAGCATCCTTCTTGAAGTGTGGTTTCCAGAACTGGACACAGTACTCAAGGTTGAGAACCCAACCTGTGCAGAATAGAGGGAGATTAGTACTTCAAGGATTTGGAGACTATACTTTTGTTAATGCATCCTAAAATAGCATTTGCCTTTTTTTTACAGCCACATTGACCTGTTCGCTCATATTCAGCTTTTGATCTACAACAATTCCAAGAAGGGAGGTAAAAATATCAAAGGCGATAAGAGCCTCTAAGAATACGAATTGGGGATAGGTGAGAGGGACCAGAGATTGAAAACAGAAAAAGACAGAGTATTATTTAGCATCATGTACTTCCAAACCCTTCCTGGACAGCAGAGTCGGACATGACTAAACGATTAAACAACGACGACAGGGCAGGAGTCAATACTTGGAGGTCAATACTTTGTTGGAGCTATTACAGCCTCATATGCTGCCTCTTGTAGTTGTGTCTGGGAGAGGCCTTTCTGGACTGGGGTGATTGTCAATCTATCCAGCAGTAGCCAGTTGTTCTCTCTTGCCTCTGATTCAGAGAGAACGGCACCTCTTTGCTCTGGGCTTTTCTCCCCTCTCCTTTTTCTGTTGGAAGCAGTCTGTTGTGGGCCTGTTGCTGAAAGCAGCCTTGTTCTTAGCCCACCACAAAAATACAACAAATGTTACAGTCAGCAAAGGACAAAAGGGACCCCCTCACCACTGCAGGAGTATACCGGATACCTTGCAGTTGTGGCCAGGTATATATTTGAACCACAAAACGCACCATCCACACCAAAGAACATGAGAGACACTACAGACTAAAACAACTGGAAAAATTGGCAGTAGTTGAACATGCCCTGAAACAAGCTGGACATGAAATTCTATTTCAAAACACAGAAGTACTAGACAACACCAGCAATCGTTATGTTAGACTGCACAGGGAAGCCATTGAAATCCACAAACACCAGCAGAGCTTCAGAAAAAAGTGTAAAACTCAACAAAGTCTGGCCCAACACTGAAAAATACAGCCTGCAAAAGGTCAACAAACTCTTCCCAGCCACAAGGACCGGTGATCATGGCACACAAAAGACCAGCTAACAACACCCATCAATCGCAGTGACAGATCATCTCTCCCACTTCTCAAAACAATACTCCCACAACAAAAAACACGCTGATCACCATAATCACCCATTCTCCTGAAAAGGACAAAAGCTGATCCCACAGCTATAAATACTCAACTATCCCACAAAACTGCACCAGAGCACAGGCAGAGTTTTGACTCCTGTCCTCTGAAGATGCTGGTCATAGAGAATGGTGAAACGTTAGGAAGAACAACCTTCAGAACACAATCAAAGAGCCCAAAAAAACTACAACAACCATGTATCCGTTTAGTTCACTTTTAAGTTCCTAGATCAGAACTAAAGGGATTCAGGATTGAGAGAACATAAGGTTTAAACTGTTGGGATAATAGCCATCTTGCATGCACTGACATTGGGTTTCAGTGGTAGGAGGGTTTACAACCTAATATGATTATACTTTGTCACTAATTTGATTGTTAAAGTTCTTTTTCTATCTCTGAGGAATGCCTCAGCCCCTTTTCCTATTTGTTTTTGCCCCCATTGTTTTGTTGATGGCTCTCTCTTCTTCCTTCTGAACTACAGAGGGTAACTGTAAGTACAGATAACGTTTTCTACTTTAAATGCTCCTAGACTGATTTTTTTAAAAGTGGGATGTGGTGGTGCTGTGGGCGAAACCACAGAAGCCTTTGTGCACTGCAGGGTCAGAAGACCAGCAGTCGTAAGATCGAATCCACGCAATGGACTGAGCCCCTGTCGCTTGTCCCAGCTCCCGCCAACCTAGCGGTTCGAAGGCATTCAAAATTCAAAAATGCAAGTAGATAAATAGGTACTATCTTGGTGGGAAGGTAAACAGCGTTCCGGGTCTAAGTCACACTGGCCATGTGACAATGGCAACTGTCTTTGGATAAACGCTGGCTCTACGTCTTGGAAACGGGGATGAGCACTGCCCCCCAGAGTCGGACACGACTGACTAAATGTCAAGGGGAACCTTTACCTTTTAGATTGATTTTTTGCCATACAATGCACTAGTTTAATGAGCAGATCAAGGAGAGTGTTTAGTGAGACTGGGCTGATCACTCCACGTTTCTGTGTTTTTTCTACCTTATACTCTACTAAGGGAATGGCCTAATTCCTAGATACCCCCTTTAACCAAAATTCCCCAATATAAACTAAAGTTGTTTGTGGGGGCAATTTAGCATTTTGGAGAAGATCCTGTTTGGAGTTGTGGCCATTCGGGTGACATAGTATCCAATTAGCTTCATGAGTCCAGATAGATTTATAAATTCAGATCATCAAGCCTCCTACTGAGTTACACTGGGAAACCAAATTGGGTACAAGTTTATCTTTTTTGTGCAGATGTACAGGAAATCTAGAGAGCTGATGGGTCATAAAGAGTGGAGTAATTGTGTCAAAATTTGGACAGTTGTCTTTGGGGATTTCTGTACTGGGCACCTTTAATTTTTGCTCTTTAAAAGTACAGTGATTGAAATGAAATTCAGATTGCATGTTGAGGATGCCACAGGCCAAAACCAAGGTCTACTGCTTGCTTTGTGATCACTTGTTAATATAATCCTTCAATCTACACCCAACCCCACATTCCTTCATTGCAGATATTCAGATACAAGGCTAAAGGGAATGTAGAGATATTTGTTGTGTTAAATACATGGTGTTAAAATGCTCTCAGGTGTGTGCAGTGTGGGTCTTTGAAAAATGCTGCCCTTGATATTGGGGATTGCTTTGACCCCTTGCAAAGAAAGTGAAATGGCTTGAATTAGGGCATCTACTGTGCTGTGTATTTTATTTATTTATTTATTGCATTTATTGCATTTATATGCCACCCATCTAGACATAATCTACTCTGGGCGGCTCACAACATTAAAGATAAAAACAATTTGAAATATACACAGTTTTACATTAAAAACAAAATGATATAAAATATAATATTGTAATTTTACAATTTTAACAATTAATTTAAAGCAAACAGTTTGGATTGAGTTCAATAGCTCCACCTGATTTGCTGCTCTCTGTTAAGATGAATGGAGCAGCAAATGACGTCAGCTCTTTTCCTAGCCTCCTCCTTTATACCAGAATGTATGAATCATTTCAGCGCCAAAAAGGAGATGCAGTCGATGCAGGAAAGATCAAGTTCTGATGGCATCATGTTTCATCAAAAAGAAGATGCAGATGGGAAGAAAGAGGTAAGACCACTATCCTCTGAATCTGCAAAATCCAGGATTTGACATGTGAAGTCTCATTCACCTGTCTACGTGCATATCGACAATAAGTTCAGGGGCCAGTTTACAAAGAAGTATGATTGATTACAAGAATAAAAAGCCTCTGTCAATTGGTCCACCACAAGCAGAATTTTCCTCATAGCTATTCATGATCAGCCTGATCATCCATAATTTCCAGGCGATGGACACCTAGATAACTTCTTGAAAAACAGCCCTTTCTTTAGTTGTATCAGAGCACTGCAGAATTTAAAATTCTGGATACATATGAAAAATTAAAAACAAATTGACACATTTATTTTTGATCAAAAGTGGCTAATCTAGTAGAGTTATCTTAGCCATTTCCTAAATCTTCTTTTGTACATATGGTTGTGGGGCATAAACTGCATGCACATAAGTACTGCATTGCTTGAATTTCTCCACAGTCATAGAGCATTTGGCCTGTCTCCAAGCAGTCCCACTTTCCTTGATGATTCTTTAATCTTCCTGTTTCACTTTGAAGCCTATGATGTGCTTTCCCAGAGGTGAGAGACATTCTTCAG
Organism: Pogona vitticeps; assembly: GCF_051106095.1. NCBI lineage: Eukaryota > Metazoa > Chordata > Lepidosauria > Squamata > Agamidae > Pogona > Pogona vitticeps. Next base: position 17,578,769 of record NC_135792.1, read on the forward strand.
CAGTCATCCATTCAGCAAGGTGTGTTGTTTTTGTTGTCCATAGGTTCAGCCTAGCCTTTTTCTGGTTTAATATTTAGAGCTGGAGATGTGTGCAGAAAATGTTTCTTTGATTTTAGGTGTCATGAGAGCTGGACTGCCGAAGAATTGTGGTTTTGGAGGAGGCTCTTGAGAGTCCCCTGGACAGCAAGGAGAACAAAACTATCTACAGTGGTGCCTCGCTTAGCGAGCGCACCGTATAACGACAAATCCGTATAGCGATCCCCTTTTTCGGGATCGCTATACGGAGCACCCAATCGCCGCACCTCGCTTTGCGACGATTGGGGCGTCCGGCGGCCATTTTGGAGCCGCCGATCAGCTGATTGGCGGCTCCAAAATGGGCGCGGGAGGACCCGAAATGGCCCCGCGCTGTGTTTTCGCGCCCTCGGCAAGCGAGGGGAGGGCGCGAAAATGGCTGCCCAGGGCCAGGAAACTTCTCTAAGTGGGAAGTTTAGGGCCGATTTGGAACGCATTAAATGAAGTTTAATGCGTTCCAATGGCTTTTTACTTCCCGCTTAGTGAAGATTTCATATAGCGAAGGTTAATCCGGAACGGATTAACCTCGCTATACGGGGCACCACTGTATTCTGAAGGAAATCAACCCTAAGTTCTCACTGGAAGAACAGATCCTGAAGCTGAGGCTCCAATACTTTGGCCATCTGATGAGAAGAAAAGACTCCCTGGAAAAGACCTTGATGTTGGGAAAGTGTGAAGGTAAGAGGGGAAAGGGACGACCGAGGATGAGATGGATGGACAGTGTCATCAAAGCTACCAACATGAATTTGACTCAACTCCAAGAGGCAGTGGAAGACAGGAGGGCCTGGCATGCTCTGGTCCATGGGGTCACGAAGAGTTGGACACGACTAAACGACTAAACAACAAAGAAGTTGGTATTACTGTTATTATATTATTACTGTTGTTTTTGCTTTATAATATTGTTTTTACTTTTACCTATTATTGTTAGCCACCCAGAGTAGACTTTGGTCTAGATGGGCAGGATATAAATAAATAAAACAAACAAACATATTGGTGTCCATGAAGTGGATGGGTTTGGTGCTGTATTACCTTAATTCATTCAATATTTGCCACTACCTCTCAACATAGGCCTGGAGGGGCAAAGCCAGTCAAATAATAGGCTTTTTCAGTGAGGGCAGGTTTCAGGCAGCCATTAATGAAAACAGCCCTGACCATTCCTTTGTGATTAGATGAGACGTGGTTAATCAATGAAAAAAGGAGTCAGCTTCTGGGATTTGCCCTTGCATGGTGTCACTTTGTGAATGGTAATACAGTGGTGCCTCGCTTGACGACGTTAATTCGTTCCAGTGAAATCATTGTAGAGCAAAATCGTTGTCAAACAAAATAAAAAACCCCATTGGAATGCATTGAAAACCGTTCAATGCATTCCAATGCGCTGAATACCTGCTTGTCCAGCGAAGATCCTCCATACGGCGGCCAGTTTTTGGTGCCTGTAATGCGAGGAATCCGTCCCTAACACAGCGGGGAGTAATTTTCTTCAGCTAGCGGCCATTTTGAAACCTGTCGATCATCTGTTTGCTGCTCATCGTAAAAGCGAAAAATTTGTTCCGGAAGCAGGGAACCAATCGTCACTAAGCGAAAAAACTCCATCTAAACATCGTTAAGCGATCACAAATGCGATCGCGAAAACTTCAACTTTAAGCCAATTTGTCGTAGAGCAGGGTAATTGTCCAGCGGGGCATGACTGTAAACGGAAGAGGGTATGCAGCTGACCATCTTCACTGCTGACATTTGTGTACTGTTAACGTTCAGGTTGCCATTTGCTACGTAAAGCATTCTTTCTCTTGCTGGCAGTGTGGGTATGATATTGCACAGCAATACCCAACCATTTCCTGCCATTTTGAATTTTGGATACAGAAGCACATCCCACATTTGTAAAGTGGAATTTTTTTGAAGAGCTGAATTTCCTGGCTTTTTAAAACAGATGTTAAAATATATATATACACTACACACAAATTCCAAAGCAAATTCCCTCACGTAGAATTACACAGTGCTAGAGAATCTTAGAGGATGATGCCCTGATGTGTACTATAGTTCCTGCGAGGAGGCAGAAACAAGAACAGCTGGGACGTGACAGCAGACTCTCAGTATCAAATTATTTTGAAGGGCCATTTTGAACTTAATGAAACGGTGAAGCAAAGGTGTGAATGAGTGCAACACATACAACAGAGAGACATACACACCTTTCATCCTCTCAGGTAAACAAATGTTGCTGCATCTGCTCCAACTAGAAAGCTATCTTCCAATTCCAGTTCCAATCCTTTCTTTGGGGTAGGCAACCTGAGGAAGAAAAGCTATATAGACCCCAAAACTCGACGAACATGTTGCCTGCATGTCTTCCAAAAGATGTCCCCTCAGTTTTGAAATTAAAAAGGGGGGGGGGAGTTAGCAGTGGTTGTCAATGGAGCACCATTTGGCTTCCCCCCCCCCCCTCAATCCATGGATGATACCAGTTGAAATACAATACAATACAATACATAATGTTATGAGGAAATGAAATGATCTTTGCTTTTTGTTTCATTTTATATCCCACTTCACTTCCAAGTTGCTGAAGGCAGCTCTCACAAGACTCACAACAACCCTCTGAGGTAAGCTGCATGGTGAGATCTCCCATTTACCATTTTGAGGCAACGTCATCTACCTCTCCTTCTTAAGAAGTGAGAAGACAAATGTTAAGCCAAAGGCCAGCCGGTGAATCAGTGGCGGAGTGGTGAGGCCTTCTCCATTGAAAAGAGTGTTCCTTTCTCCCCTGCCCCACATGGCATGCCTCACACTGCAGATTGCACTCAAGCTCTCATCCTAGGTAACCACCTCATGCTCCAACCACTGGGTGATGGGGTAGTTTGGTCAAGAGACTCCTCGGTGGGCAACCTGTCACCACTTGGCTCTATGTCTCTGCCACCCCAATGTCCTGGTGAAGGATTTGGGCCTTTGTATATATACAGTGGTACCTCGACTTGCGTTCGCTCCTATTTGCAAATGATTCGAGTTACGAATGGCTCCGTTCGCAAAAAGTTGCTTCAACCTGTGAACAAAGCCTCGACTTAACAACCAAAAAAGGGGGGGAACCCTTTCCTGCCCTGTTTTTTGACCTGAGTTCACCTTAGGTCAAAAGAAGAAAAATAAAAATAAATCACTCCCTAATGGTAGAGTACGGATTAACTGGCTTTGCATTACTTCCTATGGGAATGATGCTTCGACTTAAGAACAGCGCCTCAACCTATGAACGGAAAACAGCAGATATGGATTAAATGGTTTTCAATGCATTCCAATGGGAAAGTTTGACTCAACTTACAAATGTTTTGACCTGCAAACTTAATTCCAATACGGATTAAGTTCGCAAGTCGAGGTACCACTGTATATTACATGCAAATTAGAGATTTGTTGTGGAATACAAGTTGCAAGCTACTGTGTTGTGCTTTCTTTCTTTGGAGGACATGCATGAATCTCTATGGTCATGATTCATTTAATTTCATAGCTTGGGCCAGAACACTTTCCTTGAACTTGAACTTACCTTTCCCCATTGTTTTCCATGCACTTATGTTTGCCCAGAAATATGGAATCATTAATTTTAGAATGTTAAAATGCTGTTGATAATCACACTGGCCAGAAGTATATGATTTTAACTGTGATCATTGGGGTTGGGGGACAGTGAGAGGAACAGAAGGAAAAAGAGGATTGCTTTCAAAAGAAAACTATTTGACTAAAATGTCACTATATTTGGCACAGAACAACATCATTCCATCTAATCCTCCAGTGCCAAATCTGTACTGTTCCAAAGCCCGGTCAAAAGGTTCCAATGTTTTGTTTGGGATGTTCCCCCATTTTTAGAACTGCCTTGTAGAACGTTGATTTGTTCTGCCGTATATCATTTGCAGTGAAAAATATAGCAGAAGATGGGGGAAAATAACTTAAACCTATACTGTATGGTGAGACTATATGGCAACTGTGCTTTCAGCTGGAGATTATGAAGTTGTGATGTGGATCAGCTTCTCCATCTTTCCAAGAAGAAGAGAGAAAGAAAGCAAATGTTCTTGTCTCTGCAAGAATGTAAGCATCTGACTTAATGTCATGCGTATGCTTCTCTGCAATACACAGGAATTACTAAGGCTATAGATGGAGGGAAATCTGTTGGATTTGACAGTTTTGATGAAAACAGCATTTCTGTAGCTCACAACACTTGGTGCAAGAAGAAATAGGAAGAGTTCTGCAAACTGGATTAACACACAAAATAACTGCACATATTAAGAGAACTGGATTAAAAGGCAGACAAAGTTTAGTGAAGAAAGAAAATACAAGATCTTGCAATATTAAACAAGGATAAGAGAAACCTATATGTAGGATTTAGAGAAACTCTGCAAAATTGGAGTGGAAAGAATCTGAAATCCTTAGCTGAGGATCCCGAGCAAGGATGAAAATATAGTGTCCTAAATAAAAGACAAAAAAATTGAAAGAGGATCCCTCCCCCCAATAATTCATGTTCTGTTAAAAAACACAACCTTTTTTATTTGCTGAAAGAGAAGTACACAGAAGGCATACTTTTCTTTAGTATCTTCTCTTTTATGTAATATTTCAGTGCCCTTTTACCCATCTGTCAGTCAAATTGCCTGAGAACTTTTTCAGCCTATAATGTTACAAGTACTGTCATCAGCCGATCAGAACATTTGGGGGAAATACAAATTTGAATCTTTGAAAGAGAAGAGTGCTCATTTGTTCCGTGTGATACTACTGTGTGCTGAGTTCCTCTTGTCTTCCATCTTGGATTTCTGCCTGCCTGCTGTGCCTTCATCTTAGAGCCTTTCCTTTCTGGCCTTTTTTACTTGATTCTTCCTCAATTTCACTGGAGGTTTTTTTTTCTGTGCAAGCCTGACTCCTTAGAACAAATTTTTAGATTGCCACTCCCAATTTCTTACTCCTTTCTTTACTTGGATTATTATTATTATTATTTTACTGCTTACTAAAATCAAAGAAGAGAACAGAGGGCACTAAATGGTAGCAATGAGAGAAATCTCTCCAGATTCTAGCAGTTTTGCTGGGGGAAAATATTTTGACTGTATTTTTTGGAGGCACTAGCAGCACTAACACTGCTATGTGCAATGCTCTAAAGGTCGGTGAGTTATTTAGAGCCGAGTTTCATGACCTTGTGTGGCCTTTCTTCACTACAATAGACTGACCCTTCCATAGATGTACATACACTTGATGCTAACCAACAGTTTTAAAAATAGCAGTAGTTTGGCCCTTAGAGAAACTGACATTCTTGGCATTTTTTATGACTGTAGCTAAAGATGAAGCTGATCCTGGGTCATTATGGCAAAATGGATTTAATCAGGCAAAGTTATCAGCATTTGCTGCCAGAGCCAGTGCTACTCTTAAGCAAAGTCTGGTAAATGTCCCTTGTTGAGAGGAGAGTTGCATAGCCCTCCAGTCGTTCCCTTCCATTATAGGAAAGATCTATCCTGGGTCAAATCACATCTATCTTATAGGGTCTTCAAGATATGTGAAACATGCTCCTAATGAGTTTCCATGGCTAAGGAGGGATTTGAACTCAGATCTCCTGAGTTCCACTCTTTTGCTCTGTCCACTACACACCACACTGACACCCCTACTACAACTGCTATTACTACTACTCAGTTCAGTATACTGTGCCATTTTAAATGTGACGGGCTTCATGAACACACAAGGGATGTTTTAAAGTTCTTGTTCTGTTGTTTTAATCTGCACCACTGATTAATAGCCTCCTTGCTTTTGACACTGAATTTTACAGGTCCCATACAGCATAAAAATGCAGATTAATACACAACGTTCCCTCCAGGTTAAAACATTATATATATATATATATATATTCATGAAGGGGAATGCACTTAAATATTTAGAATAGGTTTATATATCAATTCTCCCCTCCATAAAATAAAAATAGTGTGGTTGCTGAGAAATTAGCTACCTAGGTGTTTCCTTGATGAGACAGGCTTGCTGAAACCTGCATGCCATTTCCTGGAGCCTTGGCTAACCCAGTAGAACAATTAGTTTCCACAGGGGGAAAAAAACCCAAAACATTTCTCTCTCATCATTCCTTGCTCCCTGTTGCTGTCTCCCATTCTGCACTTACTCTTTTCAGAGCCAGAGTTCCCCTCCTCACATCATCTTAAACTTTAAATACATAAAACAAAACAAAACAGATCACTGAAACCCAGCCCAACAGTATGTAAGCCCTTGGAAGGGTCGTTTGTCTTGCCTTTCTGGAGATGTCAGGCATAAAAGATGATCACTTACACCAGTAGCGTCAAATGATCTCCCTCTTATTTATCTCCTTGCTGTGTTTTGTAAAGAAGGGGGGGGGGAAGCAATTCGGTTTGTCAATAAATCATATTGGAAACCAACAAACAATTAAAAAAAAGGAACATGGAAAAAGAGGAAACCTTATGCTGTTCTTTTGCTCGTATTTCAATCTGGATGTCCACCACCCCCTTCCTTTCCTTTCTAAATGTGTACTGTGCATGCCTATGTGTGTATGAATGGGTTTGGCAGCATTTTTCTGGCTTTGCACTCAGAAATGTTCACCTCTCATTAGTTTTAACTCTCGAGCCAGAAAAACGAAGTGCAGAGGCTTCTCATTCACATCTTCTGGCCCTCTTTCGCTGCCACGTCATCTTCAATGGTGCTGGGTTGTCCCTACGGTATTGGAAGGGGTTAAGTCTCCTAAATGCCTCCCCACACACATGCCATTTGCAAGACAGCTAAACAAGAAGCAGATTTTGAAAGCTTTAACTATGGGTTGTAGTTAACTATAAACAGCTGTTGTCAGATAACAGCCTTCCCATTGGTAAATTGAGTCCATTCCACCACTCTTCCACAATAAGACCATTCTTAAAAGTTGCCTTTAGGGAAGGGAGGGGGGCTTGCTCTGGCAGTAATGAGAAATTAGAGGCAGAGAGGGGCGTATGTGTGTCGCGGGAATGGCGGTAAAGGCATAGAGACGGTTGGCTGCCCCCCAGTTGAAGCTGACATTTATACGGCAATTCTAGTTCAGCTACTAGAAGCCAAAATATACAAATACCTTTTATCCAAGCCGTTAAAGAAAAGAAGTAAAATGTTTTTTTCCCCTCTATATTCCTTCTCAGGATCAAGCTTGTTGTTGTTCAGTCCACCCACCCACCCACCCTATTTAAATTGAAGAAAGCCTCTAGCAAAAATCTGCCTTTGGGAATCATCGTCTTGTTTTAATTAAATCAAAATACTATCTGGACTTAAAATATGTTAGCTGTGGCACCACTTTTTGTGTGTGTGTGTTTCAAAGCATGCAGCGCTTCCCAAACATTCTGTCTTGTAGGGATATTTTTAGTCCATGAAAATAAAATGCTGATCAATTGGCAGGTGATGTCTCAGTCTAACTATAGCTGTTTGTTTTGTTCTGCCTGTTTGCTGTCTTCCACTCTTTCAGTTGGCTTGTATCTTTCACTCTTCTGTGTGAGAAGGTGCACCTTTGCATAATGGGCTCAATTTTTAATATGAATTTGCCTGATTTCTCACTTCTAAACCAACACGAGAAGTGAAATGTGTGTGTATCCTTTGAACTTGCCCCTTCTCCAAAATTTGGAAGAGACTGCTCCAGGTTCCTGTGGGTGGAATAAATTATGTGGAGACAAAGGAGATCAGGAGGTTAAAGATTTTCTTTTGGGAAGCCCGACTGGCACAGATAATGCCTTCATTTCCACTCCAGACCAGACATGGATGTTTTTCAAAGTTTGGGGAGTCTCATAGGTAGCCTCATAGGTAGTGGAGTTCTGCTCAAACTGTTTAAATTGCTACATTAAACTGTTTTAAACTGCTCTGTTTTTTAAAAACTGTATGAAAGGGTTTCAAGTTGCTTTTTGTCTGTTCCTTGTCCAAACAACATATGACATAAGGTGATGGAATATAAAACAAATCAGTTATTAAATAAAATAAATGTATCTGTGCCATTTAAAGATTTGATGGAAAAATATAACAAAGCAATAGTAAATATTTCTTAACTCCATTTTGCTGGAGGCCTAACATAAGCATAGGCACGTAGACATTCTAAAAATGATGGCTGTATGCGGTGAGATAAAACCTGCAGAACATAACTGCGAGATATGTGAGGAGACACAGACAGACAGTTTTCCTGCATTGGACATTGTTGCTAACACTTTCTATGATTTGAGAATCACTCCACAGCATTTGCAGTTCATCAGCATTAAATAAATCTGTTCTAAATCTCTATTTAGCAAACCGTGCTGCTTATATACTGCCCCATAGCGCTTCAAGCACTCTCTGGGCGGTTTACAATTTAATTATACAGGCTACACATTGCCCCCCCAGCAAGCTGGGTACTCATTTTACCGACCTCGGAAGGATGGAAGGCTGAGTCAACCTTGAGCCGGCTACCTGGGATTTGAACCCCAGGTCGTGAGCACAGTTTTAGCTGCAGTACAGCGTTTTAACCACTGCGCCACGAGGCTCCTTAGGTGCCTTTATTTAGTGTAAAAGTGGCTTTCACTCTATTACTGCATTCCCAGAAGTGAGATCTTCACCGCAATGTAGAACTATGTCACCTCATCCCGTCAGGACTGCCATAAGGTCCTGTAGGAAAAGGTCATAGGGAAGTGGCAAAGGCAATGGCAGAGCTGTGTGTGTGTGTTTGTGTGTGTGTGTGTGTGTGTGTGTGTGTGTGTGTGTGTGTGTGTGTGTGAGAGAGAGAGAGAGAGAGAGAGAGAGAGAGACCCACTCATCTTCCACATACACTCTGAAGGCCACCCATTCCTTTTTGCCCAGCCAAAAATGACTCAAAGGTCACTTCCCCCCCCCTTTTTTTCCTCATTGACACTCATCTCCAATTGACATTCAGTCCTTCACAAACCATCATTTTAACAGAAGTAGGAACACTTTGCTGTTTGTGTCTGAGTTTTCGCTCGTACTCTTTTAAACCTCCACATTTTTCCCCCATGTGAGTCAATTGCCTCAGTTTTGTTCCTCAGGGACCTTGGTTTGAACTCCAGTCCTGCTGGTACTCATCAGCGGTTGTTATTAAATAAGGGAGTGATTCCAAGTAATATCCTGAACAGAGAAACAGCCTTATTATGAGGAGATTTGTCGATCTTTATGCACTTTTCCATCCCCTCGAACGTCTTGGCGAAGCTGCAACTCTGCATCTGGGCATCTTAGACCGGTGACCTTTCTTCTGCATAAATTAGTCATTTTGGAAAGGCAAGCTGGGCAGATTTCCTCAATTTTTATGGCCCAGAAGGCCATACGTATTTTGAGCTGAATCAGAACCAGATTTCTTATACTTTGCTCGCAGCACAATTAATCCTTTATATTAAAAAACGGTGGTGGGTTGTTATTTACTCAAGATTTATTGTGGATTTGGAGAACCAGGCGGCTCTATGATATTATCATCATTATTGTTGTTTCTAGAAACAACATAGAGAATCTGAAACTATTCTGTTCTTTCACCCTGCTCATCTCTTTTCTCTCTCCCACCCACCCACCCCACTTTGGCTAACCCTCACTGACCATTTTCTCATATTTGTTTGAGGTTTCTACAGAATCTACAGCAAGATGTCTTAAATTAGTACCAGCTGAAACAACATCATTCATTCTTCAGTGCTAGATGAAATGTTCGGGAAAGGAAACAAGTCAGACAAAAGAGAACTTTTTGGTGGAAAAAAGAGGGGGCTGAAATGAGCAAATAAATGCCTCAGATAGTTCACTTACTTGAGGAAAAAATATTCTAGGATTATTAAAAGCCGCAAAGTTATTTTCTTTTTATTTTATCTCTATCTCTATCAGTACATATCCATTGTGAGTTTAAACTTAATTTAATCATAGAAGTATATTCGTTTTCGTCCTGGGTTAGCCCTCAAAAATGCATATTACCCCTTCGCATTAAAAGGTTTCATGATTTGGCCGTCAGTTCTATATTATTCTTTCATCCTCAGGGCCTCTCTCTTGTGGGTAATGTACAGACTTTGGAGGTCTCTCTGAGGAATGTGAAAGCACTTCAGACTTTGTACGTTTTGAAACAGAAAGAGATGTACACCAAGACCTTTCGTCTGCAGTTGTGAAGGGGCATGCCAAGAGAAATACCATCGGTATCTAATGTAATGGTAACATCTGCAAATGAAATATGCAATGCTTATTGTGTTCAGTGGGATTTAGTCCTGTTTTAAGCATGAATGCTACTTACATGCTGCAAATGCTCAGGCCAATTATAAAATCCAGTTGAGAGATACGACGGCACATGGGCTTATTTTCTTTTAAAAAACCTATTTGAGTTCAAGGAGTGAGAAAAATGTAGTATAAAGGCTGACAACTCATTTTAACATTGGTGAGCCTTTGCTACTCTTGTGAGATGATGTGGCGATCGACCTTGTAGCCCCTGTTTATATGGCGCTCACAAAGGTTCACACCCTTTTTCTCTTCTAGCTGCCACCAGGAATTCTCCTAATACCAATTAGGTATTAGGAGGAGATTTATTGAACTTAGGAATCAGAGGTTTAATTAACAAATTAATGTTGTCAAGTAAAACATAAAGGTAAATCACGTATGAACTGTATCAGGTATTAACACGGATTGGATTATGTATGCAATCACTTTTATTCCAAACTACTATATACTTTTGATCAATATCTCTCTTATAGTAATAACTTCATTCCTGCTTGTTCAGTATATTTTAACCTTCTCAATTCCCTCTCCTAACACTCTCAACTCAATTCACTAACCCTCTACTTCTCTCTCCTAAACCTTAACTCCCCTTCCACATTCCCCAAATGTCTCCCTGACTCCGCCCTTCCTGCCCTATCCTTGGCTCCTCCCCCTTGAGCTTCTGTGATGGACAGGCAGGAATGACGTCACCTGTTTGCATTTTGCTACAGATGGCTTTGTTTTATTCACTTTGGATGGAAAGAAGAAATGACGGGGATGATATTGGCTCCCAGTGTGGGAATGCCTAACTAATTGTAGGACAAGAATCTTATCTTTATAAAGTATCACCCCATTCCCATTTTTTGGGGGGGGTAGTGTCTGGGAGGGGTTGCCTTCTACTTGCTAGAGCTCATAATCTGAGTTGGGAGCTACATATCCTCAACATTTTTAGGTAATTCCCCACTTCTGTTCAGACAACAAGCCAACGATGCTATGGATTGCATCCTTCTGCAGTTCATGCACACTGAATGATCCCTTTTGCTCTAGGGAAGCCTTAGGGAGCCCAGGAATGGGATCAGGGAGCTTTTTGTATTGAAAAATTGCCAACTGCAGTCCCACTGCCAGAAGAGCACTACCAATGGTGTTCCAGCTGCCATTTTCCAATATGAGAGGCTCCTTCCATCCTGAGGATCCCAAATGCTTCCCCGAGGCAAAAGGGATCATTAGGGATCCTTAGAACCTGAAAAGGAAGAGGGGAGTTAGGAAGTTTTAAATTAAAATTGAGATAAGTATTTCAATCATTGGTTGATGACATCACCTTTATTGCAGACCATAAAGCTGAGCAACAGGATTTAAGTGAGGGAATAAAACAGCAAAATAAAAATACCACACACAGCATTTTTCCAGAAAAACTAAGAAGCACAAGCAGGCAAGGGATTCGTGCAATCCTTAGGGATCCAAAAGGGAGTTTGGCACACTTTGCAATAGCCCTGAAATGGGTAAATACCCCTCTGTTTAATTCACAGAATGTTTTTCTGTGCCATGCATAACAGCTCCTACTTCAGGGTATTCATGCTTTTACAACAAATTTGAGGGAAGTTGGTGGAATAGGAAGAGACGGCCATGAAAATGACAGATTTCAGCCTGCACAGGCTGTGTGCTATTTGACTGATGCACACGAGATAGATATGTTGCCCATGGAATTATGGGAGTTGTAGTCCAAAAATACAAATCTGCACAGGTTGGATACACTGCAAAATTAACACGAAGCAGGATTGGTTCTTCTAACCTCTTCTTAAAGGAGAAAAGGTGAGGTGAAAATGTATAATCCTGGGTTAAACAATGGCTCATTCCTATTATCTCTGTCTCGAGCCAGAGAGTTCTTTCAGAAACATAGGAAAGTTGCACTGTTTCCAAACTTTGTTATTGCTCCTTCAGAATAACCCAAGAGGCCTTAAGAAATCTGCATTCTCTTTTTGCTGCCACCTCCTGCAAAGCAAAATCATATTCAAACCATAGAACGTGGAGCAATCAAAAAGACTCTCCCAAATGAAGACAGATACAGCGCTGGAAACCTAATCCTTGAAGTAATCATTAGCAAACATTTGAAAGTAGGAAGTGACTGCTGGGCAGCACAGTTTGTAAAACCGTCTTGGCCAGTTGAACGCCAGGGAGGAAGAATGGCTGGGAATAAAAGAATAGAATGCATAACAGCCACTGACAAATAATATCTATCACTTTATATAAAGTATCCTGAACAAAGGAGTTCTTTTCAGGGCATTTCAAAAGCTGTTGGACTATAAAACTGTAAGAAAATGAGAGATCACAATGACCAATAAGAAAAAGAAATCAACCTTAAAGTTTGCTGGTTTTATGATCAAACATGAGCTACATGCCAGAATCACTGTGTCCCTATTGCCAATACAAAAGACATTAAAAGTCTTAATAATACCTTTCCAAAACAAATGTGACCATCACTTTCATATTGCTGCTATTATGTCATGTGTATTTTAGTATATCTTTTCCCGCTTCCTTTTCAAGTAACTGCTCCATACCGAGCCTTTTCTCTCCAGAGTCACATCCATGTTATTATCCCTTACTGTATACCCTCACCTCTTCAGTCCTTTCAGAAGGTTTCTATCAATTTTCTATACCAAGGTTCCATCTCTCCCTCCTTCTAGGGCTAGGTGAATACCCTGTTTCCCCAAAAATAAGACAGGGTCTTATATTAATTTTTGCTCCAAAAATGCATTAGGGCTTATTTTATGGGGATGTCTTATTTATTTCATGTACAACAAGCTACATTGATCCAAATACAGTCCTGTCATCTTCTTCTGGTTGCTGCACAAGGGTAGAGGCTGGTGTTTCACTTACAGTAACTGGGGCTTATTTTTGGGGTAGGGCTTATATTACGAGCATCCTGAAAAATTATACTAGGGCTTATTTTCAGGTTAGGGCTTATTTTCGGGGAAACAGAATAGAGGTAGCAGAGAATCAGTAGCAGTGAATCAAGCTATTGTCCCACATCTAGTGGAAGTGGAATTTTTTTTTTCATTCTTGTGATTTTCCTAGTTTCACTATGCTGAGATATCTTCCTGTACCAGCCATATTCTCTGACTCCTGACAAAAAACACACCCCTAGTCTAATTTTCCCAATCCTTTGCTGTTGTTTTTATTGTTGCTGTTGTTTTAATTTTTCACCTCTTCTTCTGCACATCTAAACACCCTTTCCAAGCAATGTTGCTCAGGAAAGATGTCATTTTGTGCAGGGATAGTAATAATTAAGGAAATATTGGTGTTTGTTCCAGAAAAAAAAATAGCCACGAAAAAAGTCCAGGACATGTCCAAAAAAGAATGACCACAAAACAAGTAGGCAAGCAAAGCCTCATACAAATAAAACTGACTGGGGGGGAAAGAGGGATCCCCTAGATTCTTGATGATAGGTAAAGGCTGTGAGACTCACATCCTACAGCACTGACACTCCCCTCCCGAAAGGCCACCACCCTTGAAAACTTTTATCTCTAGAACTGCCAGCTTTCTTTCTCATGCAAACAAACACCATGGGCAGATGTGAGAAATACCCGAGCAGCTTGCTCTCTCTCTCTCTCTCTTTATGTGATCAATGAGACAGTGTAGCAGGGGTTAGGGTTAGGCAGGGGGAATACAGTGGTGCCCCGCTTAACGCTTACCCCGCTTGATGACAAATACGCTTCACAATGAAGTTTTTGCAATCGCTTTTGCGATCGGAAAATGATGTTTTAATGGGCAAAAACCGCTTTACGAGGATCAGTTCCCTGCTTTGGGAACCGATTCCTCGCATTATGACGATCAAAACAGCTGATCGTCGGGTTTTCAAAATGGCTTCTGGCTGCTCAAAATGGCTCCCCGCTGTGTTCAGGAAGGAATTTTTTGCTGCACAGGCATGGAAAATGGCTGCCCTATGGAGGATCTTCACTGGACGCTGAGGTATTTAGCCCATTGAAATGCATTGAACCAGTTTTCAATGCATTTCAATGGGCTTTTTTATTTCGCTTGACGAGGATTTCGCTCTACAGCGATTTCTCTGGAATGGATTATCCTCATCAAGCAAGGCACCACTGCATTGGTGTTGGTTGTCCATCAGCTCGGAGTGGCAAATATAAAGCTGTGTCTCCTTCTCTCTCAGGCCACAAGCAAGCATGACCACTGGTGCCCTTTTCTCTCTTCCCCGTTTCCATACAGCCCTGGTGCTACACATTAAAATTTGCCCTAGGTTGGGACTATGGATAGAAGCTGAACTAGAAGGTGGGGTCATTTTGGATTTCCGACAGTATGCAGAGATTCAACTCTGTTTCTGGCTTGCAACCCTTCAATTTAAACTCGCAATCCTATATGCATGTTGCTGTTGTTATGTAATCTCAACTTATGGAAAGCCTCTGACTTATGGAAAGCCTCTGACTTATGGAAAGCCTAAGAATGAGAGATCTCCATTTGATACACACACACACACACACATTTTCCTGTTTACACACTTCTTCAACTCTTAGGCATCATTACATACCCACTGAGTGCAATCAAGTTTCATTGGGCTGCTTTAGATTCTCCTCTGTAGATTTTTTAAAACTATTGGGTGAGTGGGTGGTGTTATAACTATTGTATACTGTAACTATTTGGATTCCTCCAAGGATATCAATACTTCCTTCTTGTATGTGGGTAGTGCATTTTTGCCTGTACAGTGGTGCCTCGAGTTACGAACATCCCAGCTTATGGCCATTTCAAGTTGCAACCGGAAAAAGGCAGGGACAAAAGGCAGGGAATTCAAATTGCTAACCGTTGGTAGGCAAAGAGGTTGCTTCTCTGTAGCTCTTTTGCCCCAACGATTACAGTGTGTGTGTCAGAGGAGGCTTCGGATCACTTGGAGCTGATTTCTGCTCCTGAGTAAGTACATTTACTTTGTTTTACAGGGTGGATTTGGATTGGGGGGGTTATGTTTCTGTTCTGTTCTGTTTTATGTGTTTTGGTGTGTTTTTCCCCCAGTGGCTGGCTGTGTATGTGTGTGGATGTGGGTGTTTTTGTGTTGTTTTCCCTAGCACCATCATGTTCCAATGGGGCTGGCTGTTTCTTTGGGTTTGTTTTTTTTTTTGGCCCCGACATGTTCCGCTGGGGCTTGCATTGTTTTGTTTTGTTTTGTTGTTGGTGGGTTTTCTGGGATCTTCGGCCCCAGCACATTCCTATGGGGCTTGCAGTGTTTTATTTTTATTTATTTATATATATATTTGTATTTTTTTTCTTTTGGAATGCAGTAATCACGTTCCAATGTATTCCTATGGGAAATGGTGCTTCGACTTACGGCCATTTTGAGTTACATCCATCTTCTGGAATGGATTATGGTCGTAAGTCGAGGCACCACTGTATATGTGGGGACATTTAAGGAAATTGGTTTGCTCTTATTAGCGTCTATGATAGCCATTCATAGTCTATCCTTCATGAGTTTATATATACACGGAAACTTAAAGTCATCCATTTATGTTTTTGGTATCTTCTCAGGGTACAGTGGTGCCTCGCAAGACAATGTTAATTCGTTCCGCAAAAATTGCTGTCTTACGAAAACATCGTCTTGCAAAACAAAAAAGCCCTTTGAAATGCATTGAAACCAGTTCAATGCGTTCCAATGGGCTGAAAACTCACCATCCAGTGAAGATCCTCCATAGGGGCAGCCATTTTCGCTGCCTGTAAAGCGGGGAATCCATCCTGAAAACACAGCGGGGAGCCATTTTGCACAGCGGGTGGCCATTTTAGAACTGCTGATCAGCTGTTTCTAAATTGTTGTTTAGCCAAAAATCAGTTCCCGAAGCAGGGAACCGATCATCGTTAAGCAAATTTTCTGCAAAAGCAATCGCAAAAACGTCATCATCAAGCGGTTTCATCATTTAACGAGGCAATCGTTAAGCGATGCACCACTGTAACTTCCCACATTTATTATTTGTTCAAGTCAGAAGCACCACAGTACACTTAATAATTACAGTGGTGCCTCACATAACGAGCGCACCGTTTAACGATGAATTCGCATAGCGATCCATTTTTTGGGATCGCTAATGCGATCGCATACCGATGGTTCCAATGGACAAAATTCGCTTTGTGACGATCGGTAAGCGTTTCACTTACCGATCTTCGCATTGCGATGCCAGGGGAACAGCTCATCGGCGGTTCCAAAATGGCTGCCGGAAGACCCAAAATGGCCACATGCAGCATTTTCGCGCCCTGCCCTCGCTTACCGAGGGCGCGAAAATGCCTGCACTATGGAGGTACATTGCTGAACGGTGAGTTTGGCGTTTTTCTATTCTGTTTAGCGATGTTTCCGAATAGCGATAATTAATCCGGGACGGATTAACCTCGCTATGCGGGGCACCACTGTATATCAGATAATTTTCATGCAGTAATGGATAATAATACCAAGAGCATTTAAGTCATCTAGCATCAAATCTTCCATAGTACATTCTGAGGGGCACATAATACACTGACGTAGCATTGAAATTACTCATACATCTCCACATTCACAAAGGACACTGTCAGTACATAAGCCTTACTTTCTGAAGTTCATCTTGGTTTTGCCAACTCTATTCCATAACCTATTAAGTAATAGACTTCCAAGTAAACTAGTTCTCTGTGTGACTAGCTGTTAGACTTTGCTGGGGTTCCATCCATTTTAAGAGGTGAGTAGTTTTTTCTTTCCACATTATAGTCCTAGCATTGTATGCTGATTCTTTGGGATTCACAGATTTTTTTGGAGGATTTTCCTTGATTTTAAACTGGAAAGGGCATGATGGTTAACGAAAGAAGAGAGATGAAAAAGATTATAACACCAATAATAATAAAAATCATTTGACGATGACTCACAAATAGCCATCAATAACTTCCATATGTGAATTTGGAAGTTATTGATGGCTATTTTCTGCAAAGAAGTGCTTTTTTGACTAGCTTAAATCTACTGACAGTCAATTTCATTAAGTGACCCTGAGCTCTAGTAGTATGGGAACATTTTTTATTTATGGAAATTGTTTGTAAAACAGCTAGGAACAAACCTTGAGAGGGGAGCCTGGAATTTTCTCACTTGTATATCATGCAGTACATAAATATTAAACAATTCAGAAAAGGGGCTCAGGCTGTAACAACTGTTGCAATGTACTCTAGACACACATATATATACAGTATATGACTTTCTGTTCTCTGTTACTGCTGCTTTTTCCTGATCAATAAAATGATTGGGCCTCATTAATATCATAAACAAACTCAAGAAAAACATTATTAATGAGCATTCTGTGAGGGTGCTTCCATCATGAAAACCAGGTGTGTCTCTAATTATTTTTTCAGATTGTAGGTGTGTTAGGATCCATTTGGGCCATTTGTAAATGAAATATGTGATGAAAATCTCCTCATGGAAGAAAACTATTTAGTCTCCTCGGTCATACATTCTTATCTTCATTAGTGCATGACAGGTTCAATTTCAGTTTGCTTAGTTTATGAGGGAAAGCACAGAGATACCACAGGAGACGGATATATACCACAGAACACAGAAAAACAAATAAAAATGAGCCTGGGAAAGGGGGTGGCCGGGGGGGGGGGGGTGAGGCTGAAGAATTGAAAACATACAAGCAAAAGAAAAGCAGCCTGCACTGAAGCTTTGGGATTGAAAAGGGAACCTTTCCCAGAATTAACTGTTGTGAAATTTTGCACCACTTTTTAAAGGAAGCATAAGGATAAACAATTTTGGTCATTGGCTCATTGCAATAGGCAGTGCCAATACTTCAGCATTCCTTTGTGGACAGCAAGGCTCCCTCAAAGTGATTTTGTGGCCCTAAAACCCATCTAAGATCCTCCATCTCTCTCTCTCAACTAAAGGTGAGATCTGCTTTTATTCTAGAGCAGTGGTCCCCAGCTCCAAGGAATACCAGCCAGTACTGACGATGATGAAGGCTTCTGGCAGCTGCAGTCCAAGAACACTTGGGTTACCCAAAGTTGGGAACCACTACTCTAGAGTCATGTGTGACCCCCCCCTCCCCACCTTGTTTGAGCAGAAAATCTTACGTAAAACTGTTTCCCCCCAAAATAAGACCTAACCTGAAAATAAGCCCTAGTAGGATTTTTCAGGATGCTTGTAATATAAGCCCTACCCCCAAAATAAGCCCCAGTTAAGTGAAAGCCCACCCTCCACCCTTGCGCAGAAGAAGGTGACATGACTGCATTTGAATAAATATAGATTGCTGTACATGAAAAAAAAATAAGACATCCCCTGAAAATAAGCCCCAATGCATTTTTAAGAGCAAAAATTAATATAAGACCCCTTCTTATTTTCGGGGAAACACAGTAAAACTGTATTGCTTTTAAACCAGAATTGTTTTCTCTCCTCCAAACCAGACAGGACTTTCTGGTTTGTATTTAGGTATCATCAATTCACTTCCAAATTATGCCCGTCCCATGAATTTATGGCCTCCAAATTGTGATGAGATGGGTTTTTGAGTTAAAATCTTTTAAAGGCATATGGGTTTTGTAATTATGAAATGAGCCAGAGAGGTTCCATCTTGTTTCTTTGTATAAAGTATCTGTGCTATGCTGACAAGTTGTTTTCTAGGCGAGCAGAGAGAATGTTATTCTGAAAGCCTGAGAAAGGACTCTGTGTGATTAGATAGATGGGAATTGTTGTGACTCTTTGATAAACCACAGAAAACCCAAATAACATCTGGTGTGTATGAGAAAGAAGTCATGTGGTGCAACAGGACTGTTTGCCTAGTAACGAACTCTGATTGGATGACATCGTGGGAAGGTGCATTAAGCCCTTTGCCAGTTACTCTTGAAAAAGGAACTTTTTGCCTATGGACTTTGTCTTTCCAAGACCGACCTTTCAGTGATTCGTGACCTACTCTTCAGCCATTTGGGACTTACCCTAATGTCTTTCGAGACAGTCTGGTGGCCTACCTACATTGACTGGTTCCTATGCTTTGCTGGATTACTTTTGGACTTATGGGATTTTTCCTAAGGACTGTGCATGGACTATTTTCTATGGACTGTTCTATGGAATATTCTTTATGAACTTCTTTTCTTGGAATACTCCATATGGACTATGCTCTTGTAATTCTGTAAGGACTATGGTATATTTACTGGATTTTTCTTTTCTAAGGACTATGGGACATATAATGGATTTTTACTTTTGTTTAGGGGTTTTTATTCTATAGGATCACTGAGGACTATAGCCTTGTTATGACCTACATGGATTATTTTGTTTTTACTAATGATTTCTTGTTCTGGAACTGTTTTGATTCTTTTTAATGGCTTTTTGTATTTTTAATAAGGTTTTTGAACACTTTTCTATTTTTCATGTTTTCTTTGCCTCACTACATCTTTGTAACTAAGCAGCACAATGCTAGTTTATTTGCTTTGGTTTAATTTGGCTTTGATACTTAGTAACATGCTTATTCTTTAATAAAATAAAGATTATAAAACTCAATTGGTTTCCTGAACAGTACACTTGTCATAGGGTCGTCTGAGAGTGCTGCCTCGGCTTAGCTTACTTAGAGTCCTGTCAGTGGTGCAAGTTAAGTCTAAGGACTACAAAGCCCACTTGACCTTTTCACAATAATATCTGAGAGTACCAGGGTGTTCTTATGTGGGCAGACCTGCGAGAAGGAGTGTTGTATCATGGCTAGCTGAATTTGGACTCTTCAGCCCATTTTAGCATGTGCAAACTCCTGATTGCTCTCTGTCCAAGCTTACACGTGTGTTTTCGAACCCGTGTTTGCGACATCTTTCATTATCAGTTCTTCCCAGAGCCTACAAACTAAAAGCTGGGGCTTCGTTTATTCAATCAACCTATCTCATGCTAGGCTTGCCTCTTCTACATCTCCCAGCATTATTAACTTTTCCAGCGAATCTTGTTTTATTTTAAGTTGTTCTCTATTCCATCATTTTTGCTTTTTATGAGAGTTCAGGCCAGATTTCATCTGTTTTTCTGGTGGTCCACATCATATGTATAGCTCTTCTTCAACATCACACTTCAAATGAATCTTTTTTCTCTCTCCTGTCAGTTTCATTGTCCACCTTTCACATCTGTATGCATTGATCACAAATATCTTCATATGGATAATCTTGTCCTTAGTTTCTATGACACATCCCCATACTTATATTTCCTAGTTTCTTCTCACGTGCCCTTCCAAGTCTTAGTTTTCGTCTGATATCTTGAATGCAGTTTCCATACAGAAAGATGACTGAAAACAGCACTCAAAATACCATACAGTTTAAAGGTCCAAATATTCATAAATATTTCACCATTGACATCCTCTGCACAATGCTAACAAACTTTGAGGGAAAATGTGCAGATGAGGTAGAGCAGGGATATTTGTTCATTACCAGAGTAGATACAGGGATGTTCAAGAAGCCCCAGCTGCCCCTGTTTCTGTTAAGGCACCCTTAGAAATAGCTAAAATTTGCTTTGACATTTTGGAAGTCAAAAACACTAAAATTTGAACAGAATTATTTGGCGTCAGCTGTAGCAAATGAAGGAAGTGCCAGGGCTGAAGGAGATTGGCAGCTGAAGTACAATGAATGATGAAACATCTCCTGGAAACTCCTATCACTGAACTTTGGGGAAGGTTCAGATGGAAATTACCAGATTCCGTTTAGGCCCTATCTACCCAATTTGAATCGTAGTACTGGAGGAGGCTCTTGAGAGTCCCCTGGACTGCAAGGAGAACAAACCTATCCATTCTGAAGGAAATCAACCCTGAGTGCTCACTGGAAGGACAGATCCTGAAGCTGAGGCTCCAATACTTTGGCCATCTCATGAGAAGAGAAGACTCCCTGGAAAAGACCCTGATGTTGGGAAAGAGTGAAGGCAAGAGGAGAAGGGGACGACAGAGGACAAAATGGTTGGACAGTGTCATCGAAGTGACCAACATGAATTTGACCCAACTCCGGGAGGCAGTGGAAGACAGGAGGGCCTGGCATGCTCTGGTCCATGGGGTCACAAAGAGTTGGACATGACTAAATGACTAAACAACAACACCCAATCAAGCAGCCATCTCATGCCCAGAGATGGCAAGGGAAATATTTTTGGCTTTTCTTTGAAGTAGTTGCCCTGAATCTTCATTACACTTAGAGCTGTATGATGTGTATGATAGGATGTGAGATGGATGACTCTCTTGTCTTGGCATACATTGCATAGGAACTACCCATTCTGTCTCTGTTACTAATTTTATTATTTTTAATGCCCGTTGCTGGCTTTTACTTGCAGAATCTTTTTTTCCCCTTCTTGCTCTAGGTACATGCACTGTATATGTGTTCCAGAGTGGATGAGTAAAAAAAAGATTCCTCTCTCTTGTTTTGACTAGGCGATGAGTGGGTGCACTTATGCAAGCCAGATACTGAGTGGGGACACTCAGGGGACCCTTTCCACATCCTCAACACATATTTTCACAGAGCATGGCCCTGGGGGGTGGAATGATGAAAGAGGGAAAGAAGGAACAAAGTTGACAGCAGCCTACAAACTGAAGGCCTGATACATTTCCCTAGTTGAAGATGCTGTATAGCACACCCGATCCGAGACCATAGCCTCTTCCCTTTCATTCTGGAACCATTACAAACATCTGCAGAAACCCAAGAACAAATCTCTTCGGGTCACATCCACATCAGCTCAAAGCAGGGTAGGGGCCCACTTTGTGCTGCAAGTATTTGGATGCAAATCTGATCTGACGATATCTGCACATCTCTGCTAAGGAGAGTCAGCTTGAATGTCAGTGCTGTTGTCGATGAAAGATCTTCTGCTAGTATCCCTTTCAACTGCTGATGGTGCCCAGTAGCCTCCCTTCTTGGATTTCTTTGCCCCATCACTTTGCAACTATCAATTCTCTTCTGCTGACGTGAGCATTAATTCCTGAAATGGATGGACTCCTATTTAGTCTGGTAGCTTGGCTTTGACCATTCCATCTTGGGTGATCATGCTAGAAGGACAAACTCATAATGAGTCCAGCCTCCTGATGGCACTGCTCTCTCAGTTTTTCTGACACACTCAAACGCCCTACCATGTTAAGGCATGCATCTATTGTCCATTAGTTTGTGCATTAACTGATATTTTAGAAGTAGTGTTCCATCAGGGAATTTTTAACATGCTGAGGGATAAGTCCATGAGCAGAGCACGTGGTTTCTAGTCATGCTCCCCGCTTGGCACTGTAGTGCATGGTTGGCAACAGAACAGCATGAGGTTCCTTGGGCAATGTTTAGGATATCATTCTTGGAAAATTCACTGCTCTCGCTGAAACTCTTCTGATGAATTTCCTCAAAATTCCTCAGACTTTTAACTTCAGGGAGAATCCATGCACATTGGTGTGAATCTAGCATTCAATGATATTTCAGTGTCGGTTCTAATCCATGGAATGAACACAACGTCAGGAAGACTGCCCTGCTCTGAAGAAGAAAAATGCACAGGAGCAATATGAAGTGTCGGCCTATCCACCCTTAAAATTGCAATGGAATCATTGATATTCATGGGCCAAATAACTTCAATACTGAGAAAGAGGGTTCCATTCCAGGAAGAAAGAATTTTAAGTATCAAGAGGCCCATTAATATGCAAGGGGGAAAAAAACAGAAATATATCTAAGGAGGAGTTATTAAATCCATTTGATAAGGAGATGAATAAAACTAAAGTGCTTAATGCTAGCACATATCAAAGCTTTCATTTTGCAAAAGATCTATTGTAGTTATTTTCTTCTCTGTCATCATAAGAGACCTGAAAAATGACCAGAAAATGGTGCACATTTGTGTGAGAGGAGAAAAATTCTGTTTCCTGTCTCAAGCAATTTTGTTGTGTCTTATTGTGGTATCAGTCACACAAATAGCTCACTTTCCCCCCTTTCCCTTCCCCCCCCTTTTTTCTTATTCTGTCTCTTTGTCTCTCTTGTGACCTCATAAAAAGCTTCCACGGTGAAAAACCTTTCATCGTGACATCTGCTAATGAAGGTGGTTATTTTATATTATTGCAAAACTTAGCTAATATTGGTATCTGAAATAAAAACTCTGCTCTGTTCTTAAACTGTGGACAAATGTGGTCATCAACACACACACACACACACCATCAAACCCTCTACATCCCTGAATTTACCTTATTTCAGAAGTGAAGTAGGGTCAGGCCTGGTTAGGGTGTGGATGAAGGATCTCTATCGTAGGTCTCTGAAAGAATTGGGGGGCTTTCCCAACCAATAAGAGCTGGTTGAACTAGGCTAGATGGATCCATGATCTGACTCAGTATTGTATTATCTGAACGAGGCAGTGGAAACAAGAGGATTGTCTTACAAAGCTTGTGTGGATTGGTACATCAGGGAACATTCTAAAATGTGTTTCCCACTTGACGGACACTGTCCCCCCTCATTTCCTTCTCCTTTTGCTGAATGCATAGATAAACTGGAGGAAAAGAGGTCATTTTGCCTTGTTATTATTTCTTGCTAACAAAAAACGATCCATTTTAGGATTAGAATCGAGTACAACCAACACTGCAGTACTCTTATTTCTGCAAGCTTTTGTGCTGAGATTATACATAAGGCAACAGGCAAGCTTGTGAGCATCCCAAGGGAAACATTAGAGCTCAGATGAATTTTAAAAAGGCATTGTATTTTTTTTTCATGCCCCCACCTTATCCCCATGAAAATCTGCTTGGGGTCATGGGTTTGGTTCTCTTTCCCACCGTGCCTCACATTTTGTCTCTGTGTATGATAGAGTGGGGGACATGCGTTAAGCAATGGCCCTGCTAGACACATGGTTTGGAACATAGACCACATTGCTTGCACACATACATCAATGCATGCCAACATAGAGCTGTAGATTCAGGCCTAATGATGCCCCTGCCTATAAAATATCCTACCCTGTTCCAATGAAATGTGTTATATGAACCCTAAACTCAACAAGCACATAGGCTGTTTCCCCATGTGATATCAATCACCAATGTGCAACAACTGTATCTTGAGTCATATGACAGGTTTCCCACATATCTGCACCTCTGAATATAGTGAAAATGCATTAATTTTCAGTTCACACTTCCCAGAATGTCTGCAGGCTGGATGCAATTGCACTCCATAATCTGTGCATCAATGAACATCTGCAGCTGCAATCAAGGAAGAAAAACACACACACATAACACATTTGAAATGTATAGAGCCTATTTTTTCATCAAGGGGGAAGGCGTTTGAGGAACATTAAATATGCACACATGAGGCCAGCCCTATCATTGAGCATTATAGAGGCGGCTGCCACAAGTGGCAGAGTGCTGAGAAGGCCAAATTCACTACTGTGAGGCTGCTCTCCAGATCCAGGTCTTTTCTGACAAGTATTTTGGATAGACTCTCCGGAGAAATGGTCTGTGCTACATGGAGAGAGTGCCCAAGCCCTGGAGGAGACAACTTCCCTGGATAGCCCACCAAAAATGAACGAACGTATGAACAAATGAATGAGCGAGCGAGCGAGCAAATGAACGAACAAATGAATGAGTGAGCGAGCGAGCAAATGAACGAACGAAGGAATGAATGAAGGAAGGAAGGAAGGAAGGAAGGAAGGAAGGAAGGAAGGAAGGAAGGAAGGAAGGAAGGACCGACCGACCGACCGACCGACCGACCGACCGACCGACCGACCGACCGAATGAACGACCGAATGAACGAACAAACGAACAAACAAACAAACAAACATTTCTTTGAAAAAGGAAGAAAAACAAAGCCTAGCTCTGAAAAGCTTAAAGCTTTACTGGAGAACAGTTCCTGTGCACTGCTCCCTTCAGAGAAGTTCTGTACAAGTGACAGCAACAAAGCAGCAGCGACTGAACCAGAGGTAAAGGTGCTTCGATGAAGAGAAAATTAATAAGTCATGGGGTGGGGAGCAAAAGAAATGTCAGAGACAGTAGCAGCTGGGAGAGAGTCCCCTTTCAGCTTCAGAACAAACGGGAGAACATGGGTCACCTCTGTGTATACAAACATGCATACATGGGGGTGCGGATTAAAACGGAGCTCTCATCCCTTGAAAGTAAAACAAAGAGATCTAGAAATTATGGTGGAGAGGAGCAGTTGTCTGCTGGTGTTGGCTTTCTAAAACTGCGCATCATCCTTGTCATTGAGACTAGGTGAAGGCAACAGAATAATATTCTCTCACCAAATCCCCATTGACTCAATGGGCTACTTACTGTGCTAAGCAGCTATTATATGTATTTACTGCTTCAACTTATATATCACCCCATGGTGCCAGAGCAGTCCCTGGGAAGTTTACAACATAATTAAGCAAACAACACTTTGTGCCCCCAGCCTCGCAAGCTGAGAACTCATTGTATTGATCTTGGAAGGCTGGAAGGCTGAATGAACCTTGAGCCGGCTACTGAATTCATCGGGTTTACATTCAGTTTGTGAGCAGACACTTGGCAGCAGTACTGCGGTTTAACCACTGTGCAGTGGGACTCCCTCTTTTTTTTCATTCAGATTTTCCTGTACAATTGATGCAAATCTAAATCAGTCCACAATGGAAGGTGAGCTAGATTTCCCAAAGCTTTGAAGCAGAGAAATATAACCAACAACCCCTGTCACTTACAGACAGCTCAAAAAAAAAATACTGTCCTAATGAGAGGAACGTGTAAACCTCATGTCCAAAGTAGATCCAGGGATTGAAATTGACATTGAAACTTGATCCATCATTCCATATGAAATATTGCTCGGTGCCTGTGGCATTTTCGAGGTCGTGGCAGGTGACCGACATTTTGATCTTTCAGATGTGAGAAGCCTCATTAATAAAGTGCACAGCTTCCATCTACTGAAGAAACGTCAGATGGCAAAGTCAGTTGATGAGGTGCGAAACAAGCTTTAGATTTATGTAGCAGAGCCACATAAATCAGATTAGAACCCAAAAATGATTGCAGTGTTTACATCTCATTACAAAAGCAAATGCTGCCCATTGGTAATTGGCCATACATTCCCACGTCTTATGGAGTTCCACCTGTATATTTATTTGTCTGATCCTCAATTAAACTTAAGGCTTCTTTGCATGAATCCGGCAGTGTACTGCAGCCTTAAGCCAGTTTAAGGTCACATCATAGTGACCAGATGATGCATAATAACCTGTTTTAAATTAGATGTAGAAATTTTAC
Organism: Pogona vitticeps; assembly: GCF_051106095.1. Taxonomy (NCBI): domain Eukaryota; kingdom Metazoa; phylum Chordata; class Lepidosauria; order Squamata; family Agamidae; genus Pogona; species Pogona vitticeps. The sequence goes on from NC_135792.1 coordinate 17,605,141, forward strand.
AGATTTATTTTGGGCCAGTGTGATTTTAAATGACACATTCACAACAAACTAATCTGTAAAGGGCTGATGTTTTCTTTGCTGATTAAATGCCGGCTTTGTGACTTCGCCATAATCCTGTTCATGCTTCTAGTGGCAGGCAGGCAATTTTATGTAATGATGACTCTGTATCCTCTATCAGTGTTTGGAATGCCTCTGAAACACGGTCATAATCCAGATCTCTCTCCAAATATTGGGATTCCAAATTGCCTGACATTTCTACTCCAAAAATGACACATTTTATCCCCTGAAGGAAAAGTCTTGGGAATATAATATTACTCAAAAAAAAAAAAACAAAAAAAAAAAAAAACACACACACACACACTTAGGTTCAAATTAGAGATGGGAACATCTTTCGCTTTCTCTGGATTCAATATTCTAAGAGTTCTTCCTTTCCCAAATGTATTATTATATGTATTAATATAATTGTAGTAAATTCAAGTGAAATAGGCAGAAACACACATTTTCTCCACCTGCACTAGCCAAATTCAATAGGTATCACTACTGCTAGATTTTAAAAATCCATGTTGTATCTGCCTTCCTTATATGTGTTCAAGGTTAAGGGTCCTGTGGAAAAAATAGACGGCAGTCATTCAGTCCCCACACAGCCAAATACACAAGGACTCAGATGCAGATTTTTAAAGAGTTATGGACCCAAAATGATTTGCTGTAAGATGGATGACACCGTCCATTTCATTTTCTCTTAAATTTAATTTTTAACATTTTGATATGTGTTTCCCTTCAAAATGTGAAGGGCAGAATCCTGCTCAGAGAAACTAAGCATCAAAGGATAATCAAGCAAGAGGTCCACTGTAGTATCATCATGGAAGATTTTTGTCATATTCAATTCTTTTAAAAATATCTGGCTTAAACATGTGAGATATAGTGCTTCTACATCCAAAATTCAGAATGTCCAGAAATGGCCTAATATTGCCATACAATGCCCACGTAACCAGCAGGACAAAGGATGCCAAACTTTAAATAGAAAAGGGCAACCTGAATGTTGATGACATCCATTTCATCAGTCAAGATGGTTTATAGGATACCCTCATCGTCATTCACAAGGAGACAGCAAGCAAGGGAAAAATCTCAGAACATGACTCCTTCTTTTATCAGTTAAGAACTTCTGAGTCAAACACAATTCAATTGCCAAGACTATTTTTCATCACATTCTCCAGATATCTATTGCTTGGAGCCTCAAATTAGTCAAGATGCCTCAAAGAAAGGTGTCTTTCAGACTGTGTACATTCACCTACATGTCTATGCAGATGGAATTTACTTGAGTTTGGGGTGATTCTGCGCTATGGAACTTGGTGCACAGCACTTCCAGCCATCTGTATCGGAAAGGAAGTCTCAGCCACATTCTTTTATAAACTTATTTGAAATGTGGTGTTGGAGAAGAACCTTACAGGCACCATAGAGACCACCAGAAAGCCAAATGTGGTACAGTCTGAACTCTCACTAGAACAAAAATGAATAAACTGAGGCTACCTTACCATGCACATCTGGAAGAGACAATATTGATGGGAAAAGTGGTGGGGGGCACTATAAAATGAGGAAGACCTAACATGAGATGAATTGAGTCAATAAATGAACCCACATATGTTAGTTTGTAAGACCTGAGCAGAATTTTCTTGAAATGACAATATTGCTAGGAATGGGGGGAGGGGGGGTCAGAGGAAAAGAGAATGATCCAACATGGTATGTTATTGGTTTTCAAGATCTGAGCAGAACTATTAATGATAGGACAATTGAGGGCTTTGAATATAACTCACAAAATTCTATGCTAATTCTTTGAAGAATGTCTCTAGAGGACTGTCAGGCCATTTTTTTCTTTAAAACAAGCCCATTTTCCTTTTTAAAAAAACTTTAAAGAGAGCTTGTCTTTTCAGTCTATTTCTATGACCTTTAGTTGTGCTGCAGCTTTCCAAATACATCCCTTCTCCTCCTAAGAATGTATACAATTTGTCATTCCATGAAGCTGTTGCTAGCAAATCTGTATTACAAATACTCAGTAACCACTGTTTTTCCCATTTGAAAGGTATTTTTAAAGGATCAACTTTTCAGTTCTGCAGCCTACATTCTTTCCAATAAAAAAGGTGGGGGTCCAACAATTTACTTTCAAGATCAGAAAATTTTTAATTTCATTTTATGTGATTTCTTTTAAATCTGGGGTAATTTGGGTTCATCTATTTTCGAGTGGGAGGTAAAACAGTTTTTAAAAATTGCAACTGGAAAACCCTTTGCCCACACTTCCCCAAATTTTGTACCGAGCAAGAAAAGACTGTTTGATACACTTGTACCAAATGTTCTGCTGATCCGATGCCCAATTTACCACTTTTTGCTTGGGCTGCCCCTGCCTTATAGATGATTGGTTTGTTGTGCTGCATAACATCATAGCTACACTCTTGCACAGCTATAATTGAAAAAGTGTAGAGGTACATATCAATGTTTCCTCTATGCCCAAGCTTCTTTGTGTCCACAGGCTTCTATATTTGCTTTATTGGAGGTTTTTTTCTAGAAGCTGTTTCCATTTCATAGCTCTGTTTTTCTTCTCATGCTTCTTCCCTGATTTACAAAAATATTGTCTAGGAAAGACATCCATGTATCCCAGTTACATGAGGCCAAGGCCAGTCTCAAAATGATGCTCATTAGGCAAATCTTTTAAAGACATTCCAGTTATTGTTTTGCCAATTAATAAGGGATTTTCTTATTGCTGTAACAATTAGTGAGTTGCTGTCTTATCATTTTGCCAATTAAGAAGGAATGCATTGTAGATTTAGCTGTGTGTAGGTACCAAAAGCAGTAAAGGTTTAGAAGGTCCTCAAAGTCTTTTTTTTTGTTAGCCTCAAGTATAGGCTATTCTTGGGTTTGTGCTATATATGAAGTTGGATGGAGTGACCCCCAGCTCTTCCCCAGGGACTCTGGGCAAGCAGAAAGGGTGCAGGTAATTTCTAATTTATTTTGTTATTACCCCATTATCTTGTACTTTGTGCCGTAGTGCTTTTCCTGGTTGAATTAGTTTATGCTATTTCTTTGTACCTTATTGCTGCTTCTGTTGTATTATCTCATCATCTTTCATTCTCTATTAAGTAGTTTTGTAACTTTTCTTCATTGGGGTGCTTATTATCTCTTGAATCCAAAAATAATCCATGGGCGGCCAGGCAAGGCATCTGCCCGCCATGAGACGTCTTGTATTGTGAGCATATCAAGCAAGAAACGAAATAAAACAAAACAAAAACTTAGTTTAAGAAAAATAGAGGCAAGAACATTGTGGCACCTATGCTAAGTGCTATAACGGGAGCTTTCATGGATCAAGTCCACTTCCTCAGACAGAAGAGTGAGACTACATGGCAATCTTGGGGAGGCCTCTTAAGAGACTTGTGACTATGCAAATAAGCTCATGGCCATGAAAGGATCCATAATATTTCAAGGTGTCTTAAATGCCAACATGGCAGGGAATTCTCACCTTGTTCACCCAAGAATTCCTCTAATGCCATCCTAAGCCCTGCCTCAACCCCACATCATCTTCTTATGCCCTCTGGCCCTCAAAAACAAAGGGAGAGGCTTATGGGGCGAAGGAAAGTTTGCAGCTTATGCAAGAATTCGCCTTTGGCTGCCAATAAACACTACTATCAGGAGTGGGCTCCTGAAAGGTTTGTTTGGAAGGAGGAAAAGGATCCAACTACAGGCATTGGGGCAACAGAGGACTAGGAAAAGAAGGGTCTAGCTAAGAGTACAAAATAATAATAATAATAATATGTGATTGATTGATGATTGATTGATTGATTGACTGATTGATTGATTGATTGATTTGCTTCCTTTCTCCTAAAGAATCCAAGGCAACTTACAGTATTAAAAGAAACAAAGTTAAAAGCTAAAATAATAAATTAATGCAATGTTAAAAAGAAATTTTTCAATGCCATATTAAAACATTATAAATACGAGCAATATTAAAAGCACATTAACTGATTATTAGAAGAGGGAGTTCCTTGAGTACCGATTGTCAGAATAGTAGGCTTTTACATATCCTCTAGTTTGCAGATTAGATTGCTTTATTTTGTGATTGGTCCTTAGGACATGAGCAGTGGCCTTTTTCTGCAAGTATAATTGTATAGCCACAAAGGTCTGCTTGAATCTTTTCTCTGGAACATCTCCAGATAGCAGCTTCTGACCGTAGGCTATATGTAAAATGCCATTTGACCCTCAGTCTCCTCTTAGCCTTTGTTGGTGTGGGACCCCTGCTCACAAGAGGGGGCTCTTCATCTCCCTGGGAGTAAGACTTAGATTCCTGACTTGCAGAACAAATGTGGACTGGGGGGTCGGTGAGGGAGAGGTGGACAACACCCTCAAGGCCACAGGTGTAGCCATGGGAAGACTGGGATTTAAAGAAGGGAGTGACACAGAAGAAGACTGTGAGGCAGATGCAGTTGATTGGGAGGCGTGCAAGGCCCAAGAGACAGTGGTGCTGCCAGAGCAGTTGACAGCCGGGTGGGAGATGGTCTACCACCATGATCCCAAGACTGGGCTCAGGATCGAGTAGCACTGGAGGAAGCCACTCGGGTCTGTTTGGACCAGGTCAAGTGTCAAAAAGAGGCTGGGAAGCTTGAAAATAAGTGTCGAGCACACCACCGGCAGAGCAAGTGGCCCCATCACAGAGACATTCTGGTCAGCCTGGTTATAGGTATCTGGAAAATCAGATCCCAGTAGAGTTTGGTCATAAATCTCAGGAGAATTACCACCCTATAGGATGGCCACTGCCAGTGGAGACTTTGGAGGCATAGTGGCAGAAGGGGTCTTTGCCACTCACCTCCAGAGAAAGTTGACCACCTCCATTCAACACCCCATGCCTGGCACACTTGTGAGGTGTCTTAGAACCGGTAGAGAAAGTGAGGCTCGATTCCTCCCAGTGAAAGATATTTGGGACAAGCCCACCCAATGATTGTGGGAGTGACAATAAATCCCTTATTTCCTAGGTTGCTACGTTTTTATGGTTTCGGCCATGATGGCCCTTTAAAAGTTCCTTTGCTCCAATAAAGAACCTATTCCAGCAACTCCGTGTCATCATGAAGGGGGTGAGGGGGGGCTGCTCACAGTTGGGTAGCCAGCTCCTTTTTGAATTTAGTTCTGAACGGTCATTTTCTTGAATGTAGAATTTCAGCAAAAACCTCTAATTATTCATTATGCATCGCCAAGTCATTCCTGACTTGCGGCAACCTTTCCCACCCCAAGTATAAAGTACTTAGAAGAGTTTTAGCTGCCTCTCCTTCTGAAGGGGCTAAGCAGCTTGCCAAAGGCTGCACGTAGAGCAAAGCATGTCATCCCAACAACCACATGAACCCTCCTCCTCCTCATGTGTTAGAATAGTCGCAGGACCTGAATTTGTTTTCTTGTTTAAGGACACAAAAAGCTTCATTTATGGCTGGAGTCTTATTGCACATAAAGTTACACTGGTGGAAGTTTGCAGGGAGTTCAGGCAGTCCACAGTACATGCCTGATTATTTTAAATTGTTTATTTTGTATGTTGTACACCGCCCAGAGTAGTCTATTGACTAGATGGGCAGGATATAAATTCAATAAATAAATAAATAAATAAATAAATAAATAAATAAATAAATAAATAAATAAATAAATAAATAAATAATAAAAATTAATTAATTAATTAATTAATTAATTAATTAATTAATATGCCACCCACACTACCCAAAGGTCTCTGGGCGGCTTACAACAATTAAAATACAATACAATTTAGAGCAATTAAAATAAATAAATAAATAAATAAATAAATAAATAAATAAATAAATAAATAAATAAATAAATAAATAAATAAATAAATAAATAAATAAATAAATAAATAAAATTGTGCAATTGATTGTGCAGTTAGCTGTGCAGCTCCACCTGCAGAACTATTTGCTTGATATGATCTGTGTGTTGGCACAAATTTTGCTACTGCCTGCACAACCTAGCAGTGCAACAGGATTTGGGCTGATATGTACTAATGACAGAATCACAAAATGGCCATTTCCAGTTTAAGAATGATACATTTCTTTTTGAACAGCCAAAGTTCATTTTTTAGAAGGACACAAAGTAGAAAGACAAACCACTCCCTAATATTTCTGATCCTTCGAAAACAATGGCATGTACCTCTGCTACCCTTGTGAACACAAATGCATACCTAAATCTTCTGCATGTCACCTTGAAAAGAATTGGCACTGTAGTGATACATATTATATGTTCCCTGTTATCCCGAGTTATTTCCCTTCACCCTTGAAATAATAATAATAATAATAATAATAATAATAATAATAATAATAATAATAATAATAATAATAATAATAATAATAATAATAATAATAATAATAATAATAATAATAAAGAATTGCCACTGTAGTCTAGGAACACACTAGTAGTAAACCCCATTGAATGAAGCATTGTTTTTTTTTCTGGGTAAAGCTGAACAGCATGGCCAGCTGTAAATTCTGAAGCCACTGGAAGAAGCCAATCAATACAGTGAGAGTGGCTATATTGTGCCTTGTGGTACACCAGACTCTCTAACTTCTAAATATGAGTAATTCTTACCAGTGGTTCTCAAACTTTTTTTTTACCTTATGTCCTACTAATCACTCGATCAAAACATCCAAATAACACTTGGCTGCAAAATGCTCTCCCTCATTCCAAGCCTGGGCCACATACTTCTTGTCAGTAACCAACCACAGAGTAACAGAGGCAAGACACATTTGGGTTTTTAAACTGTAACTCCCAGAAGCAAGCAAGCAAGACCAGAAACTGCAGGCTTCTGGGAGCTGTAGTCCACAACCTAGCAATTTCTCATTTTCATACAGTATAGTATTGGAGTAGTTTTCAAGCCATGTGTTAGACCAACAAAAGCTTTTCCGTTTCCTCTGTTATAAAATTCTCAATGGCAGAAAGTCATTCATTCAATTTACAGTATCTCTATGCTGAGCATAATCTTTTTGTATCCAGAAAAGCATCAACCACCGCACAACTGAGAGTTCCCTGGAAAACTCAGAGGTTTTGAAGCTGCTATATAAAATACTTTTCTTTTTTTAAAAAAAGGGAAGGGGGAAATCACTCAAAGGAACCAGGAGGAACTGGGCTAGCTATTTTGTGCTTGAATAGTGTCAACAACAACAACAATAATAATATTACTACTACTACTACTACTACTACTACTACTACTACTACTACTACTACTTCTACTACTACTACTACTACAAAAGAAAGAAAGAAAGAAAGAAAGAAAGAAAGAAAGAAAGAAAGAAAGAAAGAAAGAAAGAAAGAAAGAAAGAAAGAAAGAAAGAAAGAAAGAAAGAAAGAAGAAGATGACACTTCAGTGGTCCCTGTCGTCATTGCAGCTTTGGGAACAATATCAAGAAATTTCAGACAGTACAATAAGCAGTTGCAGATCTCAGAAATTATACCATCATAGCTACATAAAAACCAGAAATATTAGGAACAGCATACATACTGTGCTGATATTTAACAGATACTTAGGGTTTTTGGTTAAAACTGGTATCTGTTATACGATACCAGTCAATGCTTTTATTGTTTTGATTGACTGCCTGGTGTTTTTGAAGAAGAAGAAGAATACAAAACACAAAAGAATGGAAGAGGGGTTATTGGGGATGGATCGGATTCCCCAACCCTGAACAAAAGGACATTCATTGCGAGTCTCATGTCTCTTCCCTAAAAGACAACCTGCTCCCCACCACGGAGCCTCCCGTTCTATGTGCGCTTGCCAAGGGTTCACTGAGTTCATGGAGACATGCTTGGCCAAAGTCCTGCAGGAACACTGTTCCCGTAAAGATTTCCCAGCCATCTCGGCAACAGACTTGGGGGAGGGGCCTGTTGTACGGCAAACCTGCACTCTTGACAGACAAATCAATACTGAAAACATGTTACAAAGTCAGAAAGTTTGGAAACCGCTGACCTACTAAGATCCAAGAGGTCTCCCAGGGCGTTCCACCAGGCTCTGGCAACTGTTTCATTTGAATGGCTCTCTGTCCTTTTATAACCATGAAGCAAGTTTTCTTTTCCTTTCTTTCTTTCTCCACTTCTCTTTTGGAGCAGTATTCAAATAGGATTTTAATGAGCTCCTTAATTAAAGGCTAATTGAGGTGAATTCATTAAAGGTTTATAAATCATTCTTATCAGAGTGGTTCTATTTTTAAGATAAGTTTTAAATAGTTGTTTCGCTGAGCATTGTTTGATCATGAAAGTACATATAAAATGACATATTAAACCCTAATTGGAACTGGTATGTATCTTTTCTTCCTTCATGCTCTTTTAGGGCCGCTAACGTATGTGAATTTAATATGGATGCAATATTGGACTGCCAAATTAAATGGGCAAGAAAATGACTGCTAAAGAGTGTTCTTCCATGTATGCGCCAGGCTTCCCCCACCATGCCCCAAATCAGAGGTCTGCTGGGAAATGGTAATTAAGCAGAACCATTATTACTCCCTCAGTTAAAAAAATTACAACTTTTGTCTGGAGTTTCCTGCAGGTGTCGCATCTACTTTAAACAGCAGTAGTATGGGAATACTGATACACAAAGGTAGTGTAAGTGGCCTAAATGCTGATCATTGCCAGAACTCTTGAATGAATTAATGAATGAATTAACTGATTAATCAGCTGAACATCTCTGTTAAAGACAACTGGTCTCATCCACACCTTTCCTATGCATGATCAGAACACAGGTTGTTTTTTTCAGCCTGAAGTTTCTGAATGGCTGTTGTGTTACAATAGAATCCTATCTGATTTGAATGCAAACCTTTCTCAAGTTGATGATGTTGGAAATTGCCTGGTACTATGTTCACCTTGGACCACATGCACCAACATAGTGGTTGTATGCTTGCTCTGGTATGACTCAACTTCTACCTCACTCCATCCCTTCTCTCTCCTCATTTTGGTTCTTCTGCTGTTCGGTCTTAGACAGCAGGTCAACCCTGTTCATAAGGTGAAGGTTCCCCTTTGACATTTAGTCCAGTCATATCCGACTCTAGGGCACGGTGCTCATCCCCGTTTCCAAGCCGTAAAGCCAGCGTTTTGTCCAAAGACAGTTTCCGTGGTCACGTGGCCAGCACAACTAGACATGGAATGCCATTACCTTCCCACCGAGGTGGTCCCTATTTATCTACTTGCATTTACATGCTTTCGAACCGCTAGGTTGGCAGGAGCTGGGACAAGCGACGGGAGCTCACTTTGTTGTATGGATTCGATCTTACGACTGCTGGTGTTCTGATCCTGCAGCACAGAGGCTTCTGTGGTTTAACCCGCAGTGCCACCACATCCCTTTGACACAAATCCGAGATGTTGGTGCCATGACAGAAAGTTTGTCATGTTCCATGCACACTGTACTTTTAACAGATAAGGAGGAAAAACCAAGGCCTCCAAGGATTATTTGAGTGTATAGGCAATTTAAATGGGGGGGGGGTTGTTTATGGATTCAGTGGTAGCTGGGATGGTTGATTCAGAGTTATGATGAATCAACAAGCCTTGTTTATATAGGACTGCAATTCGTATTAACCGCATATGCTGCAATTTTATACAGAAAGACAATTATTTTAACATTATTTTAACCTCATTATTTACAACCATTCTTCAGACACATTGCTTTTACAAATGCAGGAATTTGTATACCTTTATTGAACCATTAAGAAAATAAAAACAAAAAATAGAGGCAGCTTTCAGTGATAGTTCACCTTCCTCAGGCTCTGGATCAAGTTCTCATGCATAGCTCCAAAAATGTTTCATGGCCACTGTTGAAAGCAGGCACAGCTTCTGAGATGGAGATAGCTGTGGTCTGCAGTCTGCAAGAGCCAGTGGTTTGGAATTTACGACCCATTGATCTAAACAAAAGTTGGCCAACAATCTGATTTCCCCCCCCCTTCTCCTTTGCACCTTCATCTGAAACTCAAAGAGCTTCTACAGTGGACCCTCGACTTACAGATGGCTCGACTTACAGACTTTTTGAGTTACAGACTTCTCTGCCTGCAAAATTTAGATTCGACTTACAGCCAGAGAATCGACTTACAGACCAGAAAAAAACCAAAACGGAATACAAATAGAATAAAAATCACTAGCTATGGGATTAATCGGTTTTCAGTGCATTGTAGGTCAATGGAGATTCGACTTACAGACTTTTCGACTTGCAGCCACCATTCCAATACGGATTAATTCCTTAAGTAGAGGGTCCGCTGTATTTGGCTAGAGAAAATCAGCAGGGTAACAGAAACATGGCCAGGGTCCATCAGAGTTAGGATTAAAAACCACCAGGAACAGCCAATTTCAGCCAAGTTAAAGCCAAATCAATAGTTTTTACCTGGTGGATATTTTTCTCAGCATACAGCACTGCTTATCTGGTTTTAAAAGTCCATGATGTTCAGGAACTCAGATTGGTCTTCAAGTGCCCAACTGACCATTCTGTGATATCTTACAAAGTTCAGAAAAAATCAGGACAAGGACATATGGTCCTTAAAACAATACAGATGTAGGAACACGTAAAGGTAAAGGTAAAGGTTCCCCTTGACAACTTTTGTCCAGTCGTGTCCGACTCTAGGGGGCGGCGCTCATCCCGCTCTTCAAGCCATAGAGCCAGCATTTGTCCGAAGACAATCTTCCGTGGTCACATGGCCAGTGTGATTTAGACACGGAACGCTGTTTACCTTCCCACCGAGATGGTACCTATTTGTCTACTCGCATTTGCATGCTTTCGAACCGCTAGGTTGGCGGGGGCTGGGACAAGCAACGGGCGCTCACTCCGTCGCGTGGATTCGATCTTACGACTGCTTGGTCTTCTGACCCTGCAGCACAGGCTTCTGCGGTTTAGCCCACAGGTATACCTTTATTGGACCATCAAGAGAATAATTTGTTTCATTTTCTTAACGGTCCAATAAAAGTATCACCTATTCCTGCATTTGTACTGTTTTAAGGACCATACTGCCTTGTCCTGATTTTCACTGCTTTTGCAGAGAAGTCTGTACTCATTTCACTTATAACTAGTTAAAGTAATTATCCTGCTTTGTCTGCTCACATATAAAATGTGAAACACATCTGATGTCTGTCAAAAGCCTTGATTATTTGCCTTTCCTTTTCTTGACTTTGCTCACAAAACTTCAACTCCCTGATTATGTCAGACCTTCGTGAGATCTAAGAAGATGATTTCTCATGGGAAATGTATCAGAAGGGATTTTTGAACTGAGATGTGTTTCTAGAACATTCCAACTTGCCAGGATAAAGTGAGATTTCATTTATCAGTGGTTTTGTTGTTGTTTACTCATTTAGTCATGTCCGACTCTTCGTGACCCCATGGACCAGAGCACTCCAGGCCCTCCTCTCTTCCACTGCCTCCCAGAGTTGGGTCAAATTCATGTTGGTTGCTTCGATGACACTGTCGTCCCCTTCTCCTCTTGCCTTCACACTTTCCCAACATCAAGGTTTTTTCCAAGGAGTCTTCTTTTCTCATGAGATGGCTAAAGTATTGGAGCCTCAGCTTCAGGATCTGTCCTTCCAGTGAGCACTAGGGGTTGATTTCCTTAAGAACGGATAAGTTTGTTCTCCTGTGCAGTAGAGGGGACTCTCAAGAGTCTCCTCCAGCACCACAATTCAAAAGCATCCATTCTTCAGTGGTCAGCTTTCTTTATGGTCCAGCTCTCACTCCCATACTTTTGCCCAGCTCTGATTTCAAGACTTCCTATTGCTCAGTAGAGTTATTAAAACAAGTGATCAAGGGTTGGAAAGTTACTTTTCAGGCTTCAGTATTCGAAATCCCACATATTCTGCAGTTCCTGTCACTTGTAGCTTCAAAATATCTTTTTCAAAATGCTAACCACATTACATATATAAACATAAAAACATGATCTGGCTCACAGCAAATAAATCTGAGTCCCACTTCATTTATTTTTGCCATCACATTTCTCTTCTGCATTTCCACATTGCTGAACATCGGCAAACACTGACAGCTTGGCCACCCTTTCCCTGCATTTGATGTGCTAGTGACTGAGCCGTACTTCATTATAATATCAGGAATCCCTGCAGCTGATATAAGGGGAGGAGATTATCACTATGGCATTAACCACAGGCACCTAACTGAATAAAATATTATTGGTTATAGATCCATCAATTTAATCCTGTACTGGTTTTACTCAGGATAATTTTGCATTTTAGTTTTCCATGATGTTTCGTTGTATGGTATACTATGTATATACTTACAATGACAATAAATTATATTATTATTATTATTATTATTATGTTATTCATAGATTTCTAGGATAATATTTCCGGCTACTTGCCAGAGGAATGGGTAACTTGTTCAACATGAGAAGATGATCAGAAACAGCTAGTGATGTTGAGGACAAGAAAAAGGAATATCATTGTTACATACAGCTATGACATCACCTGCCCATCACTGCTGAAGCTGTGTGTCATCTGCCAATGGCGTGACGGAGGGTGGGACATAAGGGGTGGAGCTGTTGTATATAAGGGGAGTGAATGGTGTGAGTGATTCAGATAGGGCCAGACAGGGCTTAGAGATAGGGATGGTTAGGGCTTTGAGATAGGGAGATAGGGATTGGAGATACTGTGAGATAAGAACTGTGCTATATAATGAGGGTCTGTGTGTGTGTGTGTGTGTGTGTGTGTGATTGTTATATTATTATAGTGATTGCTTTATTATTTATATTCAAGTGATTTACCATTCCTTTTTGTTTGTACACAATAAACCTAAGTTTTTATTTTGAAATCATACAGTACTTTGGCCTGAAGCTTCATTTGAAGGAATGGTTGGTGGTAGTGGGAACAAGAGTGATTGAGTGTGACGTAATGGCCCCTTTGTGAGGTATAAGGAGGCTGTTACAATCATGATGACAGAAACTACAACAACTTCAAATTTAGAGGTTGGCATGAAGGTAATCCATTAAGGGTCAGAGCTATGGAGAGAGGGGAACTGATAATGGGAAGAGACTCCCTCGGCTTCGTCCTCATCCTGTTTCTATTGTTGATGGATCACCTACACATCTTCCATGCCTCCATGTACAGCAGAGTTGGGAATTATGCAGCCCAGAGAGAATTGCCCATCAAGCATGGACAGAGAAAGGTTTTTGTGAGTCATAGTCTTAAATTAAAAGTGACCGTTGCAAGCGCTCCGCTTTTCACCTAAGCTGTCCCCCCTTTTCCCTTGAACACAGGAGAGACTTCAGTATAAAGAAAGATTCTAAACTTGGAGGTCAAATTATTAGTTTGCTTCTCTTGCTTGTCAGGGCTGATTACTACTGAGGTATGTTGAAGGTAAAGAACTAAGCGACAAGTCACATATGTGTCACCATTAAGCAGAGAAGAGAAAAGCAGTCAATAGAAATATTGCAATCAAAAGGATGGCATTCACCCTAGGTGACCAGATGAGATAATAACAGCAAAACAAAGCAATATGCTCTGCTGGATTCCAAGTTTTGCGGACTTATACAATAAATTTTTAAATAGAGAACACTGACTTTTATTTACTTCAAAAGTTTTATTAAAATCCTGATTTGTAATAAGATCAATTTAGCTTTTGCAGAACATCTTATGTAATGCCTTTGGGGTTCTATAATAGTAAGTGCCCTTTCTATCACTGTCCTATTCAGCTCCATATTGTCTATAAGTACAAAATGATGGTCCTCCAGATTTGGTTGGACTTCATTTCCCATCACTCCAGCCAGCAGGCTCAATGTTGAGGGATGCTGGGACCTGGAGTCCTCTTCCTGGCTAACAACAGCTCTACAGAGTTTCTGAAAGAGTTTCTTTCTTTGTTCTTTTCGCCTCTTTCTCAAGCAAAAGGACTCCAGGCAGCTTATAAAGCATTAAAAAATATTCTAAACAGCTGGAAATACAATAATATCAAAAAAGTATAATATAGGAGAATCAAAACTGCTGAATAAAAATCATTTAAATCAATTAAACCATTTTTTCCAGTCACCTGTTGCATGATACTTTGAACCAGGGATATAAGGGATCAAGAGCTTCTAGTTTAGCATGTAGTCAAGGAACTACATCACATTTTAGTGATAAATGTGAACATGTGAAGAATATTTTTCTCCCCATGAGGTTTTTCTTTCTTTCTTTTTTTAATTGTGCACTTGCAGGCTACTTGGCCAGAAGGCTATTATAGATTTCTGCCCACATAACACATAATGGCGCAAATTGCAAAAGCATCTTGACATTCATGAATGAGTTAATGCACAGGCTGTATAATTTAGCCTGCAGATGTGAATGGCAACTTGCTAATCTGTCACAACTCATCTGTGGACAAGGAGAATACCACCCCCTTCTACTGGTTGAGCTGGACAGGTTTACCAGCCTGCAGTGAACCCACAATGACACAGCATTGTGGGAAATTTAAATGAAACCATTTCCAGCTGCTGTAATTAAGAATTCAAGAATTTCTCCACTTCAGTTTGCTGAGTCTCTCCAAGACTCACTAGCATTTAATTTGTATCAGGTTGTAAGATGGTTTACATCTCCCCCAGCACTGAAATTCACATACATTTCTCTTCCTTCCTTCCTCTCCCCCACCTCCCATTTTATTCAATTTTCACTGCCAATGACTGAACCATTTCTGGGCGTCTTTTGTGAATGTATGTGTCTTTTAGCCGCTTATTTTTTCGAAATAGGCATATGCGGCGTCCAATGTGACAGCAAACTTCATTATTTTCAGGAACTTTTCATCCGCTTTGCAATTTTGCACAATCTTCTTGCAAGGTGCACTGCTTCTCAGAAGGAGTTTTGCGAAGTGCAGAGAAGCAACTGGTGTTGAAGCCATTATTCCCACCCTCCCAACCTGACTTGCAACTGTTGGAGAATTTCTTTTTTCCTGAGCACTGTGGCCAAAAAAAGGAAGAGGAAGGTGTCGGGCTGGCAAGAACCGTCCTGGCCTGACTAATGGGCTCCCCACCTCAGTACAACAGGTGGTGATCTTTCCCATATGCAGCTCACCAGTAGATTGGGGCAGGGATGATGAGGTGGAAATGAACATCCTAGAAGGAGCAAATGCATCTATGGTGGGACTCGTTCGTAAGGAGAGACCAATCGTCATGGAAGAGGACTCAAAACCATCCTCTAAGACTGTTCCCCAGTATCTTGGACTGAGAGATACCTTGTTGGTGCTGAATTAAGCCAGGACCATTGGCCCTTTAACTATCCAAAAAACAGCAACAGAGCATGGACAGAGTTCCTGCTCCAGTCCTCTGAAGATGCCGGCCACAGAGACTGGTGAAACGTCAGGAAGAACAACCTTCAGAACACGGCCGAAAGAGCCTGAAAAACCCACAACAACCATCATTGCCTGGTTTTGTTCATTAAAAGTTCTGGTTCTGCAGGAGCTTACCATGCCGAGGGTGACTGGGGAGGGGCGCTCACAGGAGGCACCACAGATGGCTAGAATCAGAGCCTGTTAAAAAGAACTAGAGAGTAAAACAACCCCACCATCAATCCAGGCACCATCATCTCTAACATCACCCTTTTCCTCCTGTTCCACAGGAGAAACAAAAGATGAGCAGCAAGGTTGAGTCGTCTGCTTGTGCTAGAGGCTTCAATTTTTTTGTTGTTACGATTATAATTATGATTGGCTTCCCAGGAAGCATCTCTGAGTAACGACTGAAAGGATTTCTCTGGCTATCCTTCCCATTTTCTTGGGCTCGGAGAACTCACTAGGGTCTCCTTCCCCTCCAGGGTTATGGCACCAATGAAAGGGCCATACATCGCTCCCCTCCTGAGGTTGTGTGAGAGTTTGCCCCCATCCCCCCAAAACAACATCTGCTAACAGGTAAAATCTAACACTACTCTCTCTTTTGCAATCCACCGGATTGGTTAACAACAATAAGTCCAATTGTTCGTCAGTGATATTATTCTGTGTAAGACTGAAGTGGAGTTTAGTGAAATAGCTTCATCATACTGCAAGACTGAATATGTAATTCACTTTTTTTAAAAAAAAGAAATCATATGTGCATATAAGCCTCCAAAGATGATTAGAATCAGGGTTGGTGAGAAGGGAGCAGCCAGTGACAGCAAACGGTCAGCCCTGGAAAGGACTCCCATTCCCTCTGCAGGTTTTAAGACATAAGACATAAGACATAAGACATAAGAAATTTATTTGTCATTGCGCTCACAAGTGGGTGCAACGAAATGAGGTGCTCTTCCCCAAGGTAAAACTGGACAACACTACAAAAAAAGTTAAAATATACACAACTTTCACCATCCAAATATAGATACCTGTACCCCGTTTTCTCTCAGCAATTAAAATTCCACCAAAAACCTATGGCCCCGCATTTAAACTCAATACTGCACTTGGGTAAAAACTGTTCTTGAATCTGCTTGTCCTTGCTTTCAATACCCTGAATCTCCTTCCTGATGGTAATAGTTTAAAGAGCTGATATCCCGGATGAGAGGAGTCTTTCAGTATGTTAGATATCTTCCTCTTACATCTGTTCTTATACAATTCTTCCAAAGAGAGGAGTGAACAGCCAATGATGTTTTGGGCCGTCTTAATCACCCTTTGAATTGCCTTTTTCTCTGCCACTGTGCAGCTCCTAAACCATACACAGAGACAGTAGGTTTTGTGATCCCGAAAAGAATTTATCACCAGTCAGGAGAGATTGGTGGTCCTAAACAGAGGGAGATCCTGAGCTGATGAAGAGGTTATCTGAGGACGGCCACTTTGGGGACTTCCAAGTCCAAAACCCAAACATTTCCCATCTCTGGTTAGACCGGCCATTTCGGTTGTCGGTGGAAGCAGGTAGACCTGCTTTGGGAGGAGTCTTCCACCATGGTGGTGCCACCCTGGAAGAGAGCTATCTTCTCCTTTGGAACCTCTAATGCTACTGAGCTAGAGAAGCCAATTGGGTGTGTTGACCTTAGCAATTAAGAAAGTTCACGTCAATTCCCCAGCCATGTTCCTTGTCAGCAACCTTGGGAGACCCAAGGTGTTTTATTTAAGAATAATAACTCCCAGGTTAATTGGAGCTGAGTCAGGGTCTGGTTTGTCATTGTGCTGTGTTGGACTCTTCTTTGCAAGACTTGGAATCATTTTAGAAAATCAAGGGACAGCTTGGAGAACCGGCAATGGGGATGGATGCTTGCTTTCCAACTTCGCATTTGCATCAGTGAGATTATTTTAAGATTCTCTCGTCACTTACAAAGCAAAGTACTGAGCATCACTTTTCTGGTAATGCAGCTGCTGACACTATTGTTTCTTGACATCTTCGTGTTCTAATGGCATTTTGCCATCTGTTAACGGAAATGACATTACGACAAGAGGCGAGAAAAAATATATATAATTCTGTTATATTACACAGCTTCTTTCTATTGTGCAGTGCCATTCGTATTCCGCACCATGTCTGCTGAAATCTTCCTAGTTGTCTTGTCTGTCGGGCTTTTGTTATGCTGTTTTTCTTTCTTTCTTCTTCTTCTTTTAAATATTATGTTTCTCTTGTTCAGTCAGCAGGAATGTCTACCTGTGTTCCTAATTTGAATACTTGTCACCTCTTCATTAACAGTAATATCCCCTCAGTAATCTGATTTTATAGTGTTGTGGGACCATGATTTAAAAAAAAACCAAGAAACAAATTGGCAATATAACAAGCTTTTGCTTGCTTTTTCATCAATCCGAAGCTACAAATATCCATGACATTCACTCCCAGACCTCAGTTCTGAACTGAGAAACCAGGAATCAGAGAGGGAGGAATGAACGAGTGTAGGGGGAGAAAGATTGTCTACAATCTGATAAATATCTAATAAATTGCATCCAGTGTTGGTCCAAGATATTCTCACACCTAAAATGCAGAACCAATGCCTTGTTTAAGCTACAAAATAATTTTGACCAGCCCTGCTTACCTTCACATCTGTAAATCCAGCTACCATAAACAGTCTGGGCATCCTAGACTCTAGGCCACAACCTCATGGTCTGAAGCCCGTCAAAAAAAAGCAGCCTGTTATCCATGTCAGGGTTATGCCAACAGTCTAGTTACAGCCTGGAAATGTTAGAACTTTTAGAACCATCATCATCTCAGCCAGCATGGAGTAGTAGTCGAAAGAAGGGATATTTCCAAGCTCTGAGCCTCATAACATAGGGTGATGATTAGCTCTGCCAATGTGCCTTAGCTCAGATCCTATGTATGTCACAACTGATGAACAGTATAGGTGATGTATTTATATCCTGAGCCCAGTGATGATAATCTTTTATGCCAATTTTGAGTATTTAAGGTTCCTTGCCCTCATCCTGAGGCCCCCAAATGCTTTCACAGGGCAAAAGATGCCCCAAAGAGCCTTAGAACCTGAAACCGGGGTGTGGGTGGGGTGCTTAGGTGGCTTTATATTAAATATTCTCTTAGCTGAATGACATCATCTGGTTTCTGTGGTGTAGCTTTACATCGACATGATTTTGGCCAATGTGTGCTTTCCTTTAGTCCATCTGTCATATATGCTCATCCAGTTCTGCACTCAACATTAATGGGAGTGAGGTAAAGCAGCCCTAAGTTCTGAAGAATGCTTTGTCTGAACATGCCATTTACACTAGAGTTAAGGGGAATTACTCACTGGCATCCGTGAAAATACTGCCTTCATAAGAGGAGGATATTTTTCAGGCCCATGGCAGCCAAAAAAGGAGGATAAATCACTTTTATGCGTCTGCTGCTGTGCTGATGATTATGACCCACTCCAAAGGTGCTCAGTGATAAAAGCATATAGTTTGCGTATATGTTCGATTCCTTGCAATCTGAGGGGAAACGGATTTCCTTATCACCTTTTTCTGAAACATTAAAGAGCTGTTATGACCAATAGCACTGTGTCAAAAATTCCTCCCATGAGAATTTCAATAGTCCTCATTCATAGTATTATAAAATAATGGAGTGGGAAGGGGGCTCGGAGGCCATCCAGTCCAACCCCCTGATCGAGGCAGGAATCCAAGTCAAAGCAGATCTCACAGGTGGTGGTCCAATTTTCTCCTGAATGCCTCCAGTGTTGAATCTGATATTCAATGTGATAGAAAAGAAACTTTCTTCAAAAAGAATTTCAGAGGAGGAGAAATTCCTGAGAATTACTTGTGGGTTAAAGTCAGTACTTCGCCCGACACTTGAACTCAGTGAGAAGTGCTCTTTCTTTGCTTCCTTGTGGTTCTGTAAATTCCTCCTGTCTTCCATCATAGATTGTGCTGCCTGCCTGCCTATCCCTCTGCATCCATCTTGGATCCTTTCCTCTAGTTGTGTTCATTTTGGCACAGCTTGGGGCATTTCTCTTTCATTCTTCTTGGTGCTATGTTATTTTTGTTTCTTCCAGTGAATGGGTGTCTCATCTGCTTTGCCTTTTATTCTACCTAAGCCCAGAGAGTCTGTTGTGCTGGGGGTGGGGGGTGGGGGGGTTGGCACTGAACTCATACTGTTGCTTTTAACGTGATAATATCAACTAGTGCCTGCATAGGGCTTAGGATTCTTTTTTCCTCATAATTCTTTGCCTACTTTTGGAGTAGATTGATTTTCTGTTGCTTTGCCTCTGCTTTTTTTGCAGACATTTTTGCAGGCTTTTGGACTAGTGTCATAAACAGAACTGCACTGGCTATACTTACTGAGGGATTTGGGGAGCTGTAGTCCCCAGAAGTACTTTTTCCAAAAAGTGCTCTGTTCCCCCCAGCATCTGCTGTCTGAAGCAGCCACCTAAGCACTGCCTAATAATATGAATGGCCATAAATCAGAGAAACAATATAATTCTCTGATTAGTAAATCATGCGTTCATACAGTACAAAGAAAAGTCTCACCTTAGAAGACACATGTAGTTCTCACACTTTTTTTCTCAACACAGAAGAGTTTAAAAGCATTTACATGTAGCAAAAACAGTTCCCTTTTGACTTTATATTCTTCTTCCCCGAATTGCCAACAAGGTTGCCATTAATTCACACAAATGATGCTGACTGTGTGTTGCTTTCTAAGTGTTTCCATGCTGCTTATTAGATATGGGTCACTGAAGATACATCAAGTGGGAGCAAATCTAGAGCTTTGACTGAATAAAGGGCTTGATGCTTTCCTTCCTCCTTTTTCTACCCTTCTCCCTTTTTTAAAGCAACATTCAGTTTTAGAGAAAGCACTAAAATACACAGATGTATCTGTTATAATTTCTATCTAACTAGAGACTCAGGAGAGATACTGCAGCCTTGTGTGGTGAAATATGTGGAGCCGCATGCATTGAAGGGAGCATATGAGGCTGTTCCCCTCCATCATCTCTGTAATCATGGAAAATGCAATTGAAGAAAGGGAATCTGCACAGAATTCTGGCTTATGATGAAAAGCTTACTAGATTCAGTAGTCTTTCCCTTTTCAGACAGTTGCATTTCGACGATAAAAGAGACAATGGAGGGAGCAGCTGGGAATCAGGCAGATATCATGTGTTCCACAGATGAAAGTAGGATACAAACCAAGAATTCTGCACTTCTAGACTTAGGGACGTGGTGGCGCTGTGGGCTAAACTGCAGAAGCCTGTGCTGCAGGGTCAGAAGACCAGCAGTCATAAGATCGAATCCACATGACAGAGTGAGCTCCTGTCGCTTGTCCCAGCTCCCGCCAACCTAGCGATTCGAAAGGATGCAAATGCGAGTAGATAAATAGGGACCACCTCGGTGGGAAGGTAACAGCATTCCGTGTCCAAGTTGCACTGGCCATGTGACCACGGAAGATTGTCTTTGGACAAAACGCTGGCTCTATGGCTTGGAAACGGGGATGAGCACAGCCCACTAGAGTCGAACACGACTGGACAAAAATTGTCAAGGGGAACCTTTACCTTTACCTAGACTTGGGGTGGCAGTTTCAAAAGCAGAATTGGCTGGGAGTCATGTCCACTTTCACGAAGAGGCCAACCTGGGCCTAAAGAGAGCAAGAGAGGAATCATAGGCCAGAATGGCGTATTTTCTCACCTAGATCTTTCTGAGCATGCACTTGATCATTTTCCCATGCCTAAATGGGGCATTAAGAGGATGAACCTTGCAGGAATGGGGTGGATGCAGCTCTCAAGGGGAAATTGCCCCTGGAAGTTGCCCCTGGAAGTTGCCCATCCCAGGAATATGGCCTGGAAATTGCCCATGGAAGTTGCCCATCCCAGGAATATGGCCTCATTAAAGAGGTACCTGCCATGGTAGCATTACAGGTGAAAACAAAATACAGTCGTGCCCCGCATAGCGACGTTAATCCGTTCCGGATTAATCGTCGCTATGTGGAAACATCGCTAAACGGAGTGGAAGAACCCATAGGAACTTTGTTTAATGCATTCCTATGGGGCCCAAACTCACTGTTCAGCGAAGATCCTCCATAGCGCCACCATTTTCGCACCCTCGGTAAGCGAGGAAACCGCGCAAAATTTGTTGTGGTGGCCATTTTGGGCACCTGGTGGCCATATTGGAACTGCCGATCAGCTGTTTAGAAAACATTGCAATGCGAAGATCGCAATGCGATCGCATTAGCGATCTAAAAAATAGATCGCTATGCGGATTCGTCGTTAAACGGTGAGCTCGTTATGCAAGGCACCACTGTAGTTTTTAAAAAGACAAAATGTGTTGGCACTTTGAAGACTAGCTTTTATATTTTTGAGTGTGAGCTTGCGTGGACAAGTCCACTTCATCAGACAAGGAGATATAACATGGTAAACATTTAATACATGCCATGCATCAAGGTTGAAGTTGGTTGCTAAGAAAGTCAGTGGGTTTTAAACATTGTGATGATCATGTATTTGATATGCAGAAGCTGTAAAAATGTGAGAACCTCTGTTATAAATTAATGGTAAAATTATCAAAATCACTATCATCACAATGTGTAGTACCCACAGTATAAATATCTGCCATGTTTTATCTCCTTCCCTTATGTCTGATGAAGTGGACTTCTCCATGAAAGCTCACACTAAAATATATAAAAGTTAGTCTTCAAAGTGCCACCACATTTTTTGTCTTTTTTTAATTCTTTATTTTGTTTTCACCTATAATGCTTGCACAGACGAACACTGCTGCTCCTTCTACAATTACTGTCATGGTAGGTCCCGCTGCAATAATTCTGCCATGTTTTACTGGTTGTTTATTTTTTTTAAGTCACAGATCTTCAAGAACAGAGCAAGAAAAAAAGCAGCCTGGCCCTGGAGCATGAATGCACAATGCCATCTTGGATGCCTGCAAATTGAACAATGTCAATTTATGAACTCTCCAAAAGCCGTGCGGCGAGGGTGCCATAACTCAGAATTATTCTGAAGACATTCCCTATCTAATGTAATTGATTACATACCATAATGTGAACAGAACCTAATTTGTACTAATGAATCCAGCGCATCATGCGGCAAGGCATTATGGAGACCACAAAGTGCTGATCCAGATGTCACTTTAACAGAAATGACAATTTCTCCAGATGCTTCTTCCCCCACCTCCCTTCTCTCCGTGTCCCCCTTGTATTTTATGAGAAGCTGTTGGAAGTTCGGCATCTGATCAGATATTCAGCATGCTTTTGTTCCATGTCACATTGTTTTACTAGGGGAATGCTTGTCTGCCTTGGCAAATTTTGATAAATGCAATGTCAAATTAGAAAGAATGTAACCACATGAGGAAATGCTAATCAGAAATGAAGCTGAGACCCTCTCAGGTGCTTCCATAGGGAGATAGATACCATGTTCACCATCTTATAATTTCACTTCTGTATCAGGCAGAAGAATAAACACTGACGGTCTGTAGAACTTCCCAATCACACTGACTTTCAACCTTTGATGAGCCAGATATGTTAGAGTTTGCTTTCCAAAATATTTGACCATTAGCCGTACTGGCCGGTGCTTCTGGAAAGCTGAGATCTAAAATATCTGAAGGACCAGAGGTTGAGAAGCATTGCCCTAACTGAAGAAAAGCAGGATATAAATGCCTAATATTGGTCTAAGAAATCAGACAAATAGGATCAAATAAATACCGTATTTTTCTGTGTATAAGACTATACTTTTGTCTAACATTTTTAGACTAAAAATTGAGGGTCGTCTTATACATGGAAGTAAGTTGAGGAGAGTACAAAAACAAGTGGAAGGGAAAGCAGGGATCAAATTGTTCCTGCACCGCTTTGATCCCTTTCGCCCTACACTTGCTAAGCCCCACTTAGATTTCTTAATTTTGGGTTAGAAAAGTAGGGGGGCATCTTATACATGGGGACGTCTTATACACAGAAAAATACGGTAAATACTAGCTGATCCGGAATGGATGGACATCAAGAAGGACAGAACAAATAAGAACCAGCTGGAATATTAGAAATGCTCATATCTAGAAAATTGCAACCTGATACTGATGCCTTTGATATGTCTGATTCATCTCTCATTGGACAATCTCACTTCATGATAAAAACACACACTGTGTAACACCAGACGTGCAGGCAAAGAGACTTATAAAATGGGCTCACAAATATCATACATGGAAATGGGTGAGGAGGAGATTTAACCACATTTTTCCAGGGGAAGGAGAAATTCTGTGACAGGTATTTGTTTTTTAAAGGGGGATAAGTACAGCCCCACCCACCCAATGAATTATGCTGCCACAGACAGCAAAAGCAGTGATTATGTTGGCATCCTCTTAATGATTTTGCATCCTGAACAATGTTCCGGACCCAGTGTGGTTCCGGAGTGCTGCAGTGGAGAAATACTGATGGTGTGAATGTGTAAATGTGAGTGTGGATGTAGAAGAATCTCAAAGAATGGTATCAGAAAAAAATATATATATTGTGTGATAATGGAGCCAAGTTCTACTATAATCGTCCAGGCATGGGTTTGGCATAGGCTGGATATCCAAATGCAATTACACACAAATACTTAATTGCAAACTTTGTTCTCAGACAATCCATGGATGCTTGCCAACACCACAATTCTTCTTTAACTCTAGAATGTATTCCTATTTCTTTTGTGTGTGCTTATCTTTTTTCCTGGAAAAGAGGGAACTGGGTGCAGGATAATTGTTTGCAGAATACATTTGTGGTAGATAAAGGTCATGATAATTTGATCTCTGCTCTATACATTTTCTGAAAAGACAATCCATGTTTTTCCTCATTAGTGCTCTTTGGTGGGCTACAGTTTACAACAAAGGCCAGCTAATAGAAGCATAAATTTATACTTGATTTTGCTTGGTCAGGTTTCACATACCTAATGTTTACAAGGTTTCTCATTACTGTCTAAGAAGGAGAGCTTCGTGGTTGCTGTATATTCTGTCTCCTGCTGATGCTGAGGTTCTGAGGCAAGCCCTTCGCTTCTATGGGACTAATGACTGCAATTCTCATTTTCCTGGTTTGTCCACAACTCTTGGAATGAACTTCCATGGGTGTGGAGATGCTCAATAGTCAGCATCTTATTCCTGTCTTTTCTGTTCTCCCCTGGCTTCCGGTGAAGTGTTATATTGATTTAAAGTTTTTTGTTACATGCCAAGTGTTTCACTACTTTAGCTCCTGCAGACGTAGATGGCTCCTTGAAGATGAAGGTTGTTTCTAAATCCTTTGGGATGACCTCAGAGAAGAGAGTGTCTTTTATTGGTGCCACATGATGACCATGAACAAATCTGCACCTTTTGGTTACTAGATATATTTACTTGTTAACGAGTAAACAGGCAGGTACAGTTTGGTCCACTCTTTGTCATGAGTTGCTGAACCTATTGAACAATGGCCAGTGTAAACAGAACCACAAAATCATAGAGCTGTAGAGCTGGAAGATACTCAAGAGCCATCTAGCCCAATCCTCAGCCACGGCTGGAATCCACACCACAGAATCCTTCACAGATGGTCATCCAAACTCCTTTCAACAAACCTCCTGCGAAGGTCAATTTACTACCTTCTCAGTTGGCTGTGTTTTCTATATTATTAACAGCCCTTCAGATATTTGAAGAGAGCTATTATGTCATCTGTCAACATCTTCGACTTCCTCAGCTATTTCCCATAGGGTTTGAACTTCAAACTCTTTGATCTCCTCTACTCAACATGTCCAAACGTCTTGATCTTTTTGAAATGGTGGTGCTAAAAAGTGAACATAGGACACCAAGAGAGTCAATCAGAACAGAACAGAATGGGATGATTATTTTCCTACATCTGGACAGTATACTTCCGTTGTTTCTGCATTTGATTTTTTCCTCCTTAAATGTAGAACTTGAATTTAATTTTGCTTTGACTTACTTCTCCAATCTGTTAAGATTGGAGTGAACTCCAATTCTATCTTCTCAAGCATTGGCTGAAAATTTAATATAGTTATTTTTACAAGAACTTACTAAACTTCATATAGTTCTTCATACTTTAAACAGAAATTATCTAAAATTAAAAGGGGGAAAATGTCTTCATAAGAGAAAATGAGACTGGTATACTTGATTATGCCTCTTCAGGACACTTGTGATGCTGCTTTTTTCATTCCACTCACACTATATCTTTTGGTGCCCAGTCACAGGGAATGCTGTAACAAAAAATCCAATATGCCACTTCTACTTCTGGAAAAAGGAGAAAGCACGTCCCCCTAGTGCTCTAAGACCATGATTGAAAATGGCGATCACAAAATATATGGCCAACACATAGATGCATACTGGCTTTACCTCTGCAGTTCAAGCACTTTTATTTTTTCTTTGATATCCTTTATTCTTCCTACAAGTTTTTATAGTCTCTTTTTGAAATTGAGTCCATCTCTGTGGAACCCCAAAGAATATTCCTCCTCCTCTTGTGGTCTGGGCTACCAAGGAAAGGACATTTGGCCTCAGGGGTCAAGTCATGTATCTACTTTATCCATTTTAGTCTTTTAATTGTATATTTTATTCCTCTACATTGAAATATACCTATATCTATATCTAGTATATCTATATATCATCTGGGTAGGTAGGAAGGTAGGTCAGTCATTATGTCAGTAGGTCGGTCGGTCTGTACAATGTCTTGAGGAAGGCAGAATTCAATTTTTAATAATGATAACGACAACAACAATGACAACAACAACGACAACAACAACGACAACGACGGCGACACTACTACTACTACTACTACTACTACTACTACTACTACTACTACTACTACTACTACTACTACTAATAATAATAATAATAATAATAATAATAATAATAATAATAATAATAATAATAATAATAATAATAATTTGATCTTGCCTTCTTGCCCTGAAAGTATCTAGATATATAGACTAAAATTATAGCCTTTGAATGAGTTAGAGGCTCTGCTATTGCCCAGCAAATTTGTTGGGACCTTTTTCCATTAGCTTTAATTGATCAGACCATCGGGCGTTAAGAAATGGGAAACAAGTGACAGAATTATAACTGTAATTGAGCATCACCGGGACACCTTCCTTCCATCAAAGGGTGACCTTGAAAAATCCATTACATGAAGCAGGTGTTGAAATATTACGGACATCCAGTAACCCTTAAGCAACGGCTAAAATGAGATGGGGAACTAAAGACCCTGCTATTGGAGGTCAGGATATCTGAGACTGGCATGGACTATGAAGTGCTGTCATGTTTCTGCTTCTTCCCTTTTTGTCCTGGGACTAAAACAAACCTGCTCCCTTAATTCTAATTCCTTCAGTGCCAGCCCAAGATATTTTGATACCTGATTTTTTTAAAAAAACCTTCTATTCCACATACAGAGCCCAACTAGACCAGTAGTAGAATGTCCATCAAAACTGGCAATTGGACAGCATCCTCCCATCACCTGAGGGCAAAAATCTGGCTTAGGGGGTGAGTACAAAACTACACTATTATGTCTTCTGAGAGACTGAAATGGCTAGAGGGCTCTGGAGGAATACCTGGTTGGCTTGCTGACCAACAGGTGTCAGCAAGGTCAGTTTGCCACCTGAGGCTTCACTCTTGCTATCTTACGGTAGGGTGGCCCAGTTTTCCTTCTTCCATCATCAACCATTCCCTTATTGCATTACATCTTCCTGCTCCTCCCAAGGCCCAGCAGTTGCCATGAAAACAAGAAGATAATGAGAAGCATCTCAAAGAACTGTTGCCACTCAGTTCTGGCTCTGCAATATTACGAGTGAGAAGAATCACTGCAGATTGCAAGCTGAATATGAGTCAACAGTGTGATGGGGCTCCAAAATAAGGGCAAATGCTATTTTAAGCAGCTTTAGGAGAACTAGAGTCACAAGTGTATCCGAGTTAGTGCCACAGTCATGGCTCTTGCCCCGAGGTTGGTTGGTCACTGGACTTTTTAAGTACATATGAACTTTTGTTAGTCAATCCCAGCTGGCAACAGTCACAACACCTATGTAGGTTGCAAGCACATACTTTTATAGTATCAGGCGAACACAGATACAAAATAATTAGATGAAGGGGAGCACACGTTGGTCCAGTGGAGACTGGTTCATTTGGGCAATGGATCTTCAGGCTTCCTCTAGCAAACTCATTTCAAGACTGGAAGGGAGAGAGGGAGAAAGAAAACAAAAGAACGAACAGGAATAAACACCCAGCTTTGAAACCAGGCATTGAGGGAAGGAGGGACAATTGTCATTTACGGGGAATGGGTGTTTCTGTGCTCCTCAACTGCATTGTAGAATGAATCAATAGGATGAAGTTGAGGCAGAGTCTAGTCTGCCTGCCTCTGTGAGTCGTGTATGTAGAAATGCTTGCTTGCCTGCCTGTCATGTACACGGGGGGCGGGGGAAATTATGTGTGCACTTAATATCCACTTTTTCCCTGCCTCTGCCCACCACTGACCACTATGCCTTTCCACCGACCAGCTGCAATAGCTACTAGACAACACTACTCGGGGTTTCTGTCATAAACCAGGAAATCAAGCCACCCTGAAAGGTTATTTCTTAGGAAGACCATCATGCCAAGAGAAGACTAAGTCTGTGTATGTGCATGAGTGCACTCCCTTAGAAGCCACCTTGAGGATCATTCCATAAATGATAGGCTAGTTCCATCCTCAAGGAATTTTCAAACAGCAGTCAACATTAGTTTTTCTTTGATCAGCCCCTTAAAATTCTAAATTGATGTTACTCTATATTTAAAGGATTTTTAATGTTTCAGTTTTGTTCATATTTTCTGATTTCTTTCTGCCATATTCTGGGATCCTGGTGGGTGGAAAGTTAATTCTAAACTCTTCTAAACAAATAAATAAAACTGGTTCTGTCCTCCAACTCAGGGTGTATATTGTGAACTTGTATGTCATCTGTGACTCAAGTTTTGAATGGTGCTAGAGAAGAATCTCTAATGTCCTAGGATTCCATCACCTACTTATCTAACAAGATGTCAGTGTTGGAGGGTGAAACTACAAAGTATGAAATCCGCCATGCAAAAAGAGATGGGCTGCACCATGCAATTCCTCCTCTTGATGTAACATCAACCATGGTCCCACTCCTGCAGGCATCCATGCTTACAAATCATGTTGAGAAGCTTTGAATTTGTGGTTGAATTCATCCAGCTGCACAACAGAAGTGCAGGGGCTCACAGAGCAGAACAGCTTCACGTTTCTCAGAATGTCCAACTTTTTCCCCATTAACTGGCTCGTACAGTCTCAATAACTCACTCTGAAACATTAGTAGTAGAAAGATTTTTTTTTCACTACTTACAGTTGTGAACAGCTCAAACAACAAAATGACAAACATAATTGCCTTCAACAACAAACTTCAACAGATTGTAGAGAGGGAAAAAAGCACTGGGCAGAGAGGTGGGATTCTCTTTGAAATCAGTGGCAGGGGATAATTATTGGTTAGTGCTGGACAGATTGACAGCTATCCCACCCAAACCTACTAAAGGCAACATAGTAGGTGCCAAAAGCTCCAACAAATCATAAGACCAGTATAAAAGAGTACCTCCTTGCTGTAGGTGGTTGCTGTGTAAGTGTGGATGGGAGGTGAACTCCCATCAGGAGCCTGGCTACTTGGTGCAGCCACCATTCCTGCTTATATGGTCAGTTTCCACACTTTCACTAACACCTGACCATTTGTATTATTATTTTTCTATGTGACACCCTTACCATCCTCTGGCTCTCTAGCCATTCGGCTATGTGCACACAGAGACAGGCATAAGCACTTAACTTTTAATGAAGGGTGGGGCAGCCTAGAAAGAAGAGGTGGGGGGCTGCAGCATTTGGTGAGCTCAATAACGATGAGGACACGGAGTAATTACAGCTGTGAGCTACGGGTTCCCTACCTCCGCCTTAAAAGGTCAAAGCTGAGACTAGTATAATAGATGTCCAAATGCATTGTCTCTTCTAGTACCCCTTCGAAAGGAAAGCTTGAGAAAGGACCATTTTGAATTCTGGGTGAAACTGGGAATTTTGTTGCCCAGCACAAATATATTTGGTTGTCATATTCTGTGGGTTAAATGACTAATGATGGGAGTGTGTTCTTATTCATGAAAGCAGCTGCTGGGAAGTGTGTTTGTCCAAAGATATACCTTCCTGTCGGTGGAATTGACAGCCATGAAATGATGGAATCAGGTTCCTGTCCTTCAGTGTTGCTTACAGTTAAAGCTGTCACACACTTTTTCAAACAGCCTGTCAAAGAAAGAGCCCTCGTTCTGACACAATCTGGAGAACAAGGACTTGGAAATGTCTGAGACTGTCGGCAGTGTTAAATGCTACTCCAGTTGGGTGCGTTTTTTTGGGGGGGGGGAACATACTTCCAGTTGTATTTTCCTTCCTTTCTAGCTTCTTCTTCTTCTTTTAACTTGCTGGACTTCTCATTCCAGTAAAATTCCCAAATCATTAAGCTAAGACGTCAAAGGAATCAATTTAATATTGTCTTCCCTACAGAACACAACTCAGGAAGGGGTGGAAATATATATCCTGCTCGCATAGCATTCAATTTAACTGTCATTTGGAATCTGTTAGCTCAAACTTGAATAACCATTTCTGTGTTGTTTTGGTGGTTTGTTTCATTCTGCTTATTTCTTTTGTTTTGCAATATTTTTCCCCAAAAATATTGTGTTTTATTTTCACATTATTCCACGTGTCACATTTGCAACCCATCTTGAGTACTGTGTCCAGTTCTGGACAACGCACTTCAAGGGATGCTGACAAGCTGGAAGCTCAGAGAAGGCAGCAAGGATGATTAGGGGACTGGAAACCAAGCCCTACGGGGAAAGACTTAAAGAATTAGGCATGTTTAGCCTTGAGAAAATAAGACTGAGGGTTAGGGTTAGGGATGGAACTGAGGACTGAGGGAAGATATGACAACACTTTTCAAATATCTGAAAGGCTATCATACGGAAGGAAGGAAGGAAGGAAGGAAGGAAGGAAGGAAGGAAGGAAGGAAGGAAGGAAGGAAGGAAGGAAGGAAGGAAGGAAGGAAGGAAGGAAGGAAAGAAACAGGTCTGAGAGGTGTTGCTGTTAATTTCCTTAGACTTTAACTTGAAAGGCTATCATACAGATGAGGAACAGGATCTGTTCTCAATCATCCCAGAGTGCAGCACATGCAGCAATGAGCTCAAGTGGTTGGATATCAGGAAAAACATCCTAATTGTTAGAGTGGTATGACAACAGAAGGAATGACCTGGAGAGGTGGTGAGTGCTCTAACACTGGAGGCATTCAAGAGAAATTAGGTACATTTAATCACCTGACATATATCCTTACATTTGTATTCCTGCACTGGGCAGGGGGTTGGACTCAATGGCTCTTCCAACTTCATTATTCTATGAACCTGCTCAGTGACGAATCCAGACCTTTTTGGTCCAGTGGCAGGACTATTCCTTTTGGAGATTAGCTGGAGGGATCCCTGTATGCACTTCGAGGGAGAAAGCTTTCAGAAAAGTGACCCTTTCCAGTGCAATCAAATGCCATCTTGTATAGTCATTTGATCACAGTGTCATTTTCTTTCTCCAGTTCCCTGTGTTCCAAGCATAGACCACATTGTGGGAGGGAGGGGGAAGACATTAGCCTCCGTTTTCAGCTCATAAAACTTGGTACTGGTTGCAGAATTCTTTCCAGCCTTCTTCCCGAGCCACTCAAATGATTGCTTGGGGCAAAAAAATCCTCTTTTTTTCAACCCAGTTCTATTGAATATTCCAAAGCAAAGAGATGTTGCAACTTGAGCTACATTGGAATCAATGTTGAGTCAGGGCAGTAGCCCCTGGAAGACTCTTGTCATAAAAACTCAGGTCATTTTAAAGACTTAATTGCAGGTCATTTACTAGTAAGACCAGGTTCAAATGCATTTGCCCTAATGCATATTCCTAATAAATTGCAGTACACAATTGATTATTAAGTCTTATTAAATATGCATCTGGGCATTTAAATAGCTCCAGAGGTAGTTGAAATTAGATTGCTCAATTAATTAATGGATTACTTAACAAATATTGATTAGCTTTTCCTCAGTATTTAAGATTAAAAACATTTTTATATCATTATTGCAATTTCAATTAACTGTTTAAACACGTTCAATGAGGCTTAAGAGTCGCTAAAAAGTAAATTATATTATTGCTCTGCAAATCTGTATTAATTGCAAAGCATTCTTATAGACTTGATAAAGTATGCAATGCTTCCCCTAACAATCAATTCACATGACGTTGCCTTCAATTAGATTTTTAATAAGATCACATTGCACTAGAGGCACAACGAGAATTGCACACTGCCATTCAGCTATGATTTAATGCCTGAAATGTGTATTGTTTACAGATGGCTAACCAGCCAATTAGAAGAAGAATTTGACAATAATATCCTGGTGAAATATAAATCTATTCATAGGGCTGTGCAAAATAAGAAGGTGACCGTTACCTGTGAGCTTTCATATAGATTATACAAATCTACAGTGCCTTGTAGATTGTGAGAGATGGTTAGTATTGGTGTCTTTTAATGGCTGGTAACTGCTGGACCCCCTGCTTGCCTGCATGAGTGTGGTAAGAAAATATTGTCCTTTTGGATATAGTTGGGGAAAAAGAAAGAAGTATGAAGCTTAGAGCAAATCCTACAGTTAGCACATTGTTATAAACAGAGCTCCCTTAAAGACTTTGTTTATCCTAGC
Organism: Pogona vitticeps; assembly: GCF_051106095.1. NCBI lineage: Eukaryota > Metazoa > Chordata > Lepidosauria > Squamata > Agamidae > Pogona > Pogona vitticeps. The sequence goes on from NC_135792.1 coordinate 17,637,152, forward strand.
ATGAAATTTCTTCACTGCCATAAACTGGAATTTAGCTTTCTTCTACTTTTTAAACTATGGGGCAACCAGAGATAGAGACAACAGGTTTCATTTGCAAGTGTCACCCCTGAGGCCCAGCAGCTTGGAAGGAATGCATCTCTTTTTTTCCTTTTTAATCAAAGCTGGCAACTCATCTCCTTCTCTCCTGAGTCTTGCAACTCTGCATTCTTGAGGGGATTTCAAAAGCATGGTCTGTATGTTGGGAAGGATCAATGCTGTTTTGAAAGTTAGCTTGACCCATCAAGAGAGGGGTGGAGAAAAAAAGAAATCTCACTGCTCCTGAAATTTTCCTCAAATCTGGCCTTCTTGGCATGATGACACTGGACTGCATGCATTTGTCAGTCAACTGAAGACATCTCACCTCTGCGATGAGACTGAGATGCTGAAGATGTTTTGGCAGTTCTGTGTATGTTGTTTTTCTTAATTGGCACATGACATTATAAATGTAATAGTCACCATGTTTCTGGTCATCTAAAGAAAGAATAGGCAGATTTCTTGCATGCTAATTCTAGTATTTTCCCCACAACAGGATGGCACCTGCCAAATACATCCTAGGCAATCTGGCTCACACAGACAGTGAGGCAACAGCTACTGAATTTCTCAGTACTGCTCATTTTAGCGGATGCACCAAAATCGACCTTCAAAACGTGCACATTTTCTATGGGGAAACAAAGAAGCAAAAACAAAGTACCATTCTACGGAGAAGAGAGAAAAACCAACCTTTTCAGTCAGAAGAATGGAAGGAGGTATCTAATCGGGATTTATATGCTTGTCCACCCAAGTGTTCATCTCTGGCACATGATATTTAACTTGTTTATTTGTAAAGGAATGAGTGCAAAGTAGCATTGCCATCACGATTTTGCTCTGGTATTATTAGCAGGATACATTTGGCCAATTTTATAGGAAGGCAGAAATCAAGCTGGGGGAGGAAGGCTTACATATCTCTGACAGTGTAATGCTTCTCTTGGCAGCTGTTTATCTCGCAGCAGTCCACCTGCAATTGAAAAGTGTGCTTGCTGATGTAGATGTTGTGATGTGTTGGGACCAAGTCACTTTGCCAAGAAGGAACTCCATCTACCTCTCCACGGATGAGAAGAATATTTGTGGGCTCCCGGAGTGCAGCATTTGCAAAGACGATTTATCTCATTTTCATTTTGGACTCTGAAGAAATAATAGTTGCATTGTTTTTGCTGAGATGGATCGCATGGGCTCTTTATCAATGGGTAGTCATTTGCACTGTTTGGATCCATCAAAAGAAATCTAACTCATAATCTTTGCCAGTGCCCTTACACAGACAATCACCCCATTTCAATGGTGTCCTCCTAGTGTGGTGTAGTGGTAGGGTGTTAGCCAAGACATGGGTCCTGTTCATGCTGAGAGGACAGGAGAGGTGTGCCTGGTATACCACCTTCAGCTCCAAGGAGAAAGATGATATATTTAGGCAGCCATTCTACACACAGAAGGTCCCATGGAAATGGATATGACTTCAAGGACCTAGCAGTCTTAGTAATCACTGAGTGTTTACATACTTTAAGCTAACCCTGAGTCAGTGGTGCGATAGGACAAGAGGGAAGGTGTCCACATCAAGGGAAGTAATACTACTGTACTGTAATTAACTATTTTGGCAACCGGGCCAATTGACACTGTCTCCATTTACTCTGCAGTGAGACATGAATATGAGCCCTGACAAAAAAGGAGAATGTGGTATATTCCCAAAAAAGAAAAGGAAGGAAGGAAGGAAGGAAGGAAGGAAGGAAGGAAGGAAGGAAGGAAGGAAGGAAGGAAGGAAGGAAGGAAGGAAGGAAGGAAGGAAGGAAGGAAGGAAACAGAGATGTTAAAAGGTCTGAAAACCAAGCCATGTAAGGGATGGTTGAAAAGAAAATACTAAGCTGGAAAAGAGAAGACTAAGACAGGATAAGATAATTACAGTATCTTAAAATATCTGGAGTGCTGTCAAAGATTGTGAACTTCACCACACTGGAAGTTTTGAAGAAAAATTTTAATAGGAATCTGTTCCAGATCCTTTAGCTTTAGATTTTCTTCATCAGCAGCAGGAGACCAGCCTTGAGGGCCCGTCTTTCCAGTGCTATGGCCCTTTTGATTCCATAACTTACTTCTGAGTAGACAGACCTAAATTTACACAGGTAATAATCCAGCTATTCTTAAACCACTCTTAAGACCGGCACTGTTTGAGATACATCACAATAAATTCTTACGTTGAATCTAGTTACTGCTGTAAGTATGCTCGGTATGAAGCAACTTGGCAAGAAGCTAATGAGTATCCATCAGGATACATTCAAGGAGAGTTAAGGAAACCTTGGAGGCTACAGGAGCTCTAGATCAAGTATTAACAATGAAAACATTGCAACTTAAGCGAGTAGTCCAAAATTGGTCCCTAGAGAGATGCGTCAGTTCAATCACTGAGATGAGAATGACTGCGCTCCTTTCCTTAGAATAATGAGAGTTGCTACTGATTGTCATTATGGCAAGCAAGAGGAAAAGGATAATGGGAGGCAGCTTGAAGATGCGATGCAAATGCAATGGTGTGTTTTTTTTTAACTCCAATAATTTTGAAATGATTGCCTGGGGCAGTGTAAACCACATTGTTAATATAGCAACACACATTTTATACCTGTCCTGAAGGACAGATATCAGTTATGTCTAGTTTGTATGTCTAGGGTTCTTTTTTTTCTTGATATGCAAACTATGGCAGATCTGCAGTTGGAGTCTTTGTTATGTTAAACACAGATGAGAACGAACGGCACAGACTAGTATACAGACCACAGTGCTAAACTGCCTGTTGCCATAAAGTCACTGTAAAAATATGAAGTGTATCACAGTGGTGTGATACAATGCAGGAGTAGGTGGTGGTACCTGCTATTTGGCTGGGGAACAGGGGCACACACACACACACACACAAAAAAAAACCGTCCAGAGTGAAAATTTAGTTAATCTACTTGGTCAGTGGTTCCCAACCCTTTTCAAGTTGCAAACTCTAAAGGGCCTGTTTCTTTTACATACACATGCACACTAACTTTAACGTCCTATTCCAAAAGGTTTAAGAAGAAATTATTCAGTAAGGGCTATGACACATATAAGGTGTCCAGAAAATACTTTGCAACCCTTTGGGAGACACAACCCCCAGGGTGGGAAACACTGTACAGTACTAGGCAGAGCCAAATGGGACCAAGTTAAAGCCAAATTAATAATAGTGTTGCCTTCTGGTTGCAAGTAAGTGTTTCCTTCAGTTTGCACTCCTGCTTGGCTGATGTTAAGAGTCCACGTTGCCTTCGTATTGATGTAGGGGAGTGGCTTTTCCTGGTATCTTCATAGTTTCAAAATAATTCAAAGAAAGCCATATAGTCCTTATACAATACAATGCAGAACTAGACCCTTAAAAAATCATGCGGTCTGCTAGCTTTCATGGATCAGTCCATTTCTACACGTACACATTGGCGTCTTGCAGAGGAAGTCCAAATTTGAAACTGGAGTGGTATAACTTTCATTAGCTCTGCCCTTTCCAAAGCTCTGATGTGGATTGGCAATTTCCGAATACAAGCATGTGAATACAGAAATCAGATCATTTATGGCAGAGGAACCAAACATAGCAGAGAATTATTGCAGAATAACCAAAATATAAGTAAGGCTAATGGAGTATGTTAAGGGACGTGGTGGCACTGCGGGCTAAACCGCAGAAGCCTGTGCTGCAGGGTCAGAAGACCAAGCAGTCATAAGATCGAATCCACGCGACGGAGTGAGCGCCATCACTTGTCCCAGCTCCCACCAACCTAGTGGTTCGAAAGCATGCAAATGTGAGTAGATTAATAGGGACCACCTTGATGGGAAGGTAACAGCGTTCCGTGTCCAAGTCGCACTGGCCACGTGACCACGGAAAATTGTCTTCGGACAAAACGCTGGCTGTATGGCTTGGAAACGGGGATAAGCACGGCCCCCTAGAGTCGAACACGACTGGACAAAAAAAAATTGTCAAGGGGAACCTTTACCTTTAACCTTTAATGGAGTATGTTATAATCAAGCGTAAGAATCATGCAAGCCCGTTTTTTTTTTTTTTTTTGACAACTGGAACAAGAACCTTGTTTGATCATTCCACTTATGTAATGGAGAAATGTGTGAGCAAAATAGCTTTTACTAACCTTACATAAGGAGGTAATCTTGCACAAGCAATATCCCAATTTCTGTGAACAGATGCACTCTGGAGTTTCTGCATGTACAAAATTGGGCAGAGCCGACAGTCTACAGCCCTTTTTGGTTAAACTGTATTAAGCAGAATCAGCCAAGACTTTTTGTTCCCTGGAGTAAGGAACAAATTGCCACTGGCCCCTGTTTTATATATATATAAAACTGTTCTATATATATTCTCATGACTCCTGAGATGATTAAAGAATGTGACTGTATACTGAGTGAGGCCCATCTTCCTGCCAGATCTTCTACTAAAATAACACTCCACCCCTGCTCTTTTTGTATTCCCAGAGACTGAAGAAAAAAATCAGAAAGTATGTTGATCTTAAGAGTGTCTATGTGCATCTCTGTGTGCATCTCTGTGTGTGCATGCACACATTATGCAAGAGGATGGAAGACAGCCACACATTTATGTGGGTCACAAATAGTGCAGTTGCAGTTTACTTTTTACATGAAACAAACTTTCAAATGTGCATGGAAGGAAGCGAGGGAGAATCACATCACCTCCACACGCTCTTGAAAAAGAATAATTTTGCATAACTTTTGGAGGTAAGAACTGACGTTTTGTGTTGAGGTGTGATTATCATATGTAAAGAACCTAGATTTCCTGTGTAACAAGCCTAAAGATTTTTTTTTTCTTACCTGAGTGCAAGATTGGATGGTAAAACATTGATGTTTTTCATTAAATCGGGGCTTTTTGTTATCATCATGATCCTCATTACCAGTTCGGAGCAGTAGCTTTTGTCTCTGTCACCATCCGCACAGAGAGCGGGAGAGCAAAATAAAACTAATTTCAATATGTATCGAGAAAGCATTTCTCCCTTTTTTTGCTGATCACTGCCACCTCTTTTTAGTGGGAACAGCTGGTCTGTAAATGGCTTCCTCAGCTAAAACAATGCCTGTCTCATTTTAAAATTTCAGCAGGAAGCTGCTGTTTCATCATTTAGTCATGTCACATATTTATAGGGTTGTGTTTGCCACAGAGTTTCAGGAACAAAAAGAGAGGGGGAGTAAAATATGAAACAGACCCTGATGCACTGCATTGTCAGGAAGTGTAAAGTTGGAGTTCGCCATAAAACTTTTGTGACTACCAGACTCCTGCTTCTTTTATTTGGGCATCTGGAATGGGGAAAAATAATAGCACTAGTGATAACCATAATGACCAACATAGCTGGCCTGTAGCTTAAGCCCAGGGGGATGGTCAACCCCAAATCTGGTTGTGAGATGTTCCCCCTAGAACCACAAGCCTCCCTGGACAGCAGGAACAACAGTAAGAGAATTTCCACAGTAATTCTAGCTCTGAACAAGAAGGGAACCTGCAGGGCATTTTAAAGTAAATGGTGGGTGTAACATACAGCACTGATGGTACCTGTCTGTCATGGGTTTGGAGGGAAAGTTCCATCCTATGGGGAGTGGAAGGCGGGACATCAGGGGGAGGAGCTGTACTGTATATATATTTGGAGCTGATGTGAAGAGTGAAGAGTTGGAGTCTGTGTGGCAGACTGAGTACAACTGTGTGTCAGTTAGTACATACCTGATAGGTTCAGGTTTCTTTATAGGTAGCCAGAACTGATAGGTTCAGGGTCTGTGCTTTACTTTAAAGTGTTCTGTGTGAACCAAACTATTATATGTATATGGTTGGGACTAAGCCACGTTACAGTATCTTCTTTACCTGATCATTTTATTTTCCCTGTTTGTTATTTAAATAAACCTTGTTCTTTTGTTTAGTAAAATCCATTCCTGGTCTGTGTGACTCCTTATAGGGAATGGTTGGTGGCAGCATAATTAAAGTGTGGCATATTCCAGTAGGTCTGGGGTTGTCACATTGATTGGTGTCCAGCGTGTGGGATACGACTGGTCCAGTTGTCCAGTGGTCCAGCAAAGCCTTGGCTAGTGTGCCCAGAGCAAGGGGGTTCTAGTCAGGGACAATCTGAGAGCGCGTAGGTAATCTTCTAGGCTTACCTCACGGGGAGGTACGCTAGTGGAAGAACGTGCCAACTCAGATTGGGGAGACTAGATTAGGGAGCTCTGAGGCAACCCGTTTTGGCGGGAAAGGGCTGAGGCAAAGCTGTGTGAAGTAACAGTGATCTAGCCTGTCTGCTGAGAGGCCTAGCAGAGGGGGTGAATTCTGCCTGGCAACAGTTGCAAGTTAGTGCTGAAGGAACAGCAGCAATCTATAGAAGGCTGTTCCTGAGGCAAAAGGAAAAAAGTCGTCGTTTTATTTTGAGGCTTGACTTTTGAAGGCAGCCTGTTCTGGGGGGATTATGCCCTGGACTCGAAGTCAAATGGCGGAAATGGGGGAAGTAAGAGAACCACAGGTGGACCAAGGTTCTGAGGAAGAATTTGGCTCAGTGCAGGATGAGAGCACGGGAGAACTGACCCCAGAACTCAGAAAAATGCTCCGAGCCCAACTGCATGAACTGAGGGTGAGGGAACTGGCGTTTGAAAGGGAAGTGAAACAGAGACTGTTGGAAGTAGACAAAATGGTGTCTGAGCTGAAGAAGATGGAAATAATGAGTAGAAATAGGAATAACAATAATGATGAAGGGAAGCCCTCAGACATGAAACCACCTAGACCTCAGATTTTGGAGGGAAAACCAAAACCAGATGAGAAAGACTCCAAGTACAGCAGAAAATGTTATTTCTGTCAGGGAAAGGGCCATCTAATCTCAGAGTGTGAGAAATGGAAGCAGCTAAAGGGAAATTTGCCTCATGATTTGAGTGGAACCAAGCCAAAAGCTGTGTTCTGTGTCCAGACAGAGCAAAGCTCCTTGCCACTGAGGGAGCCTGTTACCATGGCTACTCAATCTGGAACAGATACATCTGCTGATCAGGCTGGGGAAAATGGTCCTCTTGTGGAGGTCAAGCGCTGCTTACTAGTGAGGACAGATTCGCAGTTGTTTGAGACCGCAGGGGTGGACGTAGGAATACTTGACCATCAGTATAGGGGGCTGAGGGATACTTGTTCCCAGGTGACCCTGTGCCATCCAGACATTATTCCTAGGGAGTATATAATCCCAAATGAGAGCTTGAAGGTGGCAGGGATTGAGGGGCAGGTGATCTCACTGCCAGTAGCTGAGGTACCTGTGAGCTTTCAAGGCTGGAGGGGAGTTTGGCGGCTAGCGATTTCATCGACTCTGCCAGCAGCCGTGCTCGTGGGAAATGACCTGGCTGAACATGTGAAACGGGTGCTAGTGATTACACGCTCACAAGCTACCACGGGGACAGTTCAGGGGGGTATTGAAGAGCCCGAGGCTGGAGCAGATGAGGGTAGTTCCGAAGCTGTGGTAGAAACCTTAACCACAGACAGCAAATTTGGCCAAGAGCAAAAGGCAGACGCCACTCTCCGAAAGTGTTTTGAAAAGGTGACAGACACCCAGCTAACACCTGAAACCACAGCTAGATTTCACGAGAAAAAGGGAATTTTATATAGAGAGACCCTGATGAATATCTCAAAAGGGGGAGATGGGATCAGAAGTCAGCTAGTGGTACCTGAAAAGTATCGCCCCATGATCTTACGAAGGGGGCACTCTGACATGTTTGCTGCGCACTTAGGGGTGAACAAAACACAGCAGAGAATCACACAAAATTTTTACTGGCCTGAAATAGGGAAGCAGATCAAGGAGTTCTGTAAACAATGTGATGTGTGTCAGAGGCAGGGGAATAACCGTGACAGGACCAAAGCGAAGTTGTGCCCTTTACCTGTAATTGACACCCCATTCAAATGTATAGGAGTGGATATTGTGGGACCTTTGCCCAAGGCCACAAAGAGGGGGAACCGGTTCATTCTCACCATTGTGGACCATGCCACGAGGTACCCCGAAGCCATTCCCTTGACTAACATTGAAACTAACACAGTGGCAGATGCCTTGGTGGGGTATATGTCCAGGATGGGATTTGCCTCAGAAATAATCACAGATTTGGGCACATCGTTTACATCAAAGCTCATGAAACGGTTATGGCAAATCTGTGGAATTAAACACAAGGAAACCACTGCCTATCACCCCAAAAGTAATGGGTTAACAGAGAAGTTCAATGGGACTCTGATGCGCATGATTAGGGCTTACTTGGCAGAGAATCCAAACAATTGGGACCAGAAGCTGCAAGCCCTTTTGTTTGCTTATCGATCAGTGCCACAAGCCAGTACCGGGTTCAGTCCGTTTGAACTCTTGTTTGGGAGAAGGGTGAAAGGGCCACTTGATTTAATCAAACAAAATTGGGAGCAGATCACCCAGGATGACCCACAAGACGTTGTGACATATATAGACTCTTTAATGAATGACCTGAAGAGAAACCTGGAGCTAGCAGCAGAGAACCTGCAAGCTCAGAAGGTTAGACAGAAAACCTGGTATGACCAGAAAGCCAGGGAGAGGCACTTTAACCCAGGGGAGGAAGTGCTTTGGCTTAGGCCCTGCAAAGAGAACAAACTGCAGCTCAAGTGGGCAGGACCATATAGGGTCATTTCCAAGATGTCGGATCTGAACTACCTTATAGAGCAGGAGGAACACCAAGCACGGAGGGTGGTACATGTGAATGCCCTGAAACCCTACTACAGAGGGGAACAGAGGGTTTTATTTGCAATAAAAGCAGCTGAGAGTGAGGAAGCTGAATTACCCTTCTGGGAGGGTAGAGGGGAAGTAAAATACAACCCAGATGAGGTAAAGATCAGTCCTGCACTCACCCAAGACCAGCAGCAAGAACTAAAAGTGCTGCTCATCAAATATCAAAAGGTGTTTTCAAATAAGCCGGGGATAGTGAAGGGAGTGATGCATCGGATCCACACAGGGGATGCACCCCCGCAAGCAGTATCCCCATACCGAGTAATGCCCAGGCTAGACAACCTGATTGAAACCATAGGGGGTTGTCGGTTCATTTCATCATTGGACCTGGTAAAGGGATACTGGCAATTAAGGATTGATCCCAGGGATCAAGAAAAGACCGCATTTTGCAGCCCTTTCGGTCTATATGAGTTTAGAGTCCTGAGTTTTGGTCTCAGAAATGCACCAGCCACATTCCAAAGGCTGATGGACCAGACCTTAGCAGGGCTCAGTGACTTTACTGTGGCCTACATTGACGATATAGGGATCTTCAGCAATACCTGGGAAGATCACCTGAAACACCTGGAGATAGTGCTGCAAAGGTTAAGTGCAGCAGGGCTAACAGTAAAGGCAAGCAAGTGTCAGCTGGGTAGCCCAGAAATAAAATACTTGGGTCACATAGTAGGGGGAGGAGTGATCAAACCCCTAGAGGCCAAGATAGAAGGCATTCGTGATTGGCCCAGACCCAACACCAAGAAAAAAGTCAAATCATTTCTTGGGTTGGTGGGCTACTACAGAAAGTTCATCCCGAGGTTTAGCGAGATGGCGGCTCCGCTGACCGATCTGACGCGGAAGAAGACTGATGACCACATCCCGTGGACCAGCGACTGTGAGGAGGCGTTCCGGAGGTTGAAGGAGGCGCTCATCAATTATCCAGTGCTGCGTGCTCCAGACTTCGACCGGGAGTTCATCATCTACACCGATGCGTCTAACAGCGGGGTAGGAGCAGTTCTTTGCCAGGAGGACAAGAATGGTGACCAGCATCCAGTGTCCTACCTGAGTAGGAAACTCCAGAAAGGTGAGAGACATTTGGCAACCGTGGAAAAGGAGTGCCTGGCCATAGTATACGCGATCCAGAAGGCCAAGCCTTACATCTGGGGAAGACATTTTATTCTGTGCACTGAACACTCACCACTGCAGTGGTTAAAGACAATGAAAACCCACAATAGTAAGCTTATGAGGTGGGCTTTAAACCTGCAAGATTATGACTTTGAAGTGAAGGTGGTCAGAGGGTCAATGAACTGTGTTGCTGACGCCTTGTCAAGAAGACCCGAAGAGTGAAGACGGCGAAGAAACAATGGACTATGTATATTTTGGTGACCAAAAGTTAAATGTACCTGTTTTTTTTTTTGATCAGTCTTGGTTTGTATTAATAAAGGTAACTTAATGTATTGTAAATATGAATGTTAAAATGCATAAGTGATATGTTTAACCTAGAGTGTAAGTATGGGATTGTGTTATTGTATAACTGTTTTTGTGTGTTTTGATCCTGGTTGTTTTTTGGAGAAAAGCACTTTAGCTTTTCCCCTGCAAAACAACTTATAAAGAGGGGAGGTGTAACATACAGCACTGATGGTACCTGTCTGTCATGGGTTTGGAGGGAAAGTTCCATCCTATGGGGAGTGGAAGGCGGGACATCAGGGGGAGGAGCTGTACTGTATATATATTTGGAGCTGATGTGAAGAGTGAAGAGTTGGAGTCTGTGTGGCAGACTGAGTACAACTGTGTGTCAGTTAGTACATACCTGATAGGTTCAGGTTTCTTTATAGGTAGCCAGAACTGATAGGTTCAGGGTCTGTGCTTTACTTTAAAGTGTTCTGTGTGAACCAAACTATTATATGTATATGGTTGGGACTAAGCCACGTTACAGTATCTTCTTTACCTGATCATTTTATTTTCCCTGTTTGTTATTTAAATAAACCTTGTTCTTTTGTTTAGTAAAATCCATTCCTGGTCTGTGTGACTCCTTATAGGGAATGGTTGGTGGCAGCATAATTAAAGTGTGGCATATTCCAGTAGGTCTGGGGTTGTCACAGTGGGGAACTCAAGAGAGACACAAAAAGGTGTATTTGTTTATTAGAGGACAGGTGAAAGTTTTGTTTGGTTTGTCTTTCTAATAACAAGCTTCCCATATTTGCAAATTCTTACATATATTCAATAGAAAGAACATGTGTATTCTAATGTCTGTCTGTCTGTCTATCTACCCATCCATCCGCCCGTCCGTCCATCCATCTATCTAAATGTGGTAGAAATTGAATCGGACAGATTCATCATCCAGGCAGAAGGACCAGTGCTCAACTCTTAAAAATATGAGCTTTGTTTCTGATGTGCTGAACAACATTTGGTACTGATGTAGTGTGTCACAACATGTTTCTGTCCATACTGGGAATAAAAGCATCTATTGGATGAATTGATGTAGAGGATAGTTGTGTGGAATTGAATAAGTAGCATTTACATTCCTGAGTCCCTCGAAAGGATCAGGGAAGAGGCACCCTGGAAAAAATGCTTCTTTTGGAAAGGGGCAACAAAAGGGAAGCAACAACAGGAAGGGCACTCCTTCCTGACAAAGGCACACCTTGTCCTAAAATCAGAGGAAGAAGAATAAGCCCCCTTCAGAAAGGCTGTTGCACAATGTGATCTCTCTAAATTTGATTTGATACAGCAGTTCCATGCTACCTACCCCGATCGACCCGGCCCATCTGAAGGGGGGAGTCCTGGGGAGGGGGATAGTGTCATGAGTGCATCCGAAGACCTGGACCCAGAAGGGTTAACTGAGGCTGAAGAGAATGCTGAGAGATCAGAAACACCTGAACCGCCTCCAGATTCTCCTTCCACAGCAGACAAGCTTTGGGCCAGGCTTCAGGAAAGACTTAGGACAAGGAGATCAGAGGATCGCTCGAAGGCTGTCCACAGAAACCTACGTTCATCTAGTGCTGAGTATTAACAGGATAGAAAACTTTCCAGCAGCTCAAGGAGCTGTTTTACTATAAAACAGCTCCCAGTGAAGCCAGAAATTCTGTGGAAGCAAAGAGTCAAAACCTTGGCTTGCATCCACGCTTCTTGGACCGTGTTCCTGACTCTGAACCCTGGACTCTGCCCCTGGACTACGCTGGTATTGGACTCTGACCCTGGACTACGCTGTGTATCGGACTCTGGACTTTGACGCTGGACTTCATTCTGTGAGTTGATTTATGGACATCGGCTTTGCATTCTTGGTATTCTTGACCCTGGACTGGTTTATTGGACTTCGGCTGTTGTAACGCCCAGGAACGTGACACATGCTCACGAGTGTGTGTGTGTGTGTTGCACTTGTGGAGGGGCATGTCATGCTTGTGCACATGCACACGAGTGCAACACGACCACCTGCAAGCGTGACACGCCAACCCACTCTCAAAATCTGCCTGGCTTCTAATTTCAGCCCAACCTGGAGCAGGAGCAGCAGCGGCGGTGGCACCTACTTGGTGAGCGTGGGGCTTCCTCCTTGTCTCGTAGTGGTTGGGTCCCACCTGCCCCTCAAAATGCCCACGTGTCCAGAAGGGGGGTCCTCTCCCTGCTCGGCAGTCTTCTCCCTCAGGGGTTTGGCGCCACCAGGGCTTCTGCTTTTAGGTCTCTCTCTGTCTCTCTCCCCCACCCTCCTGCTCTTCGCAGGTCACCTGGCAAGGCTGCTGCTGTCGCCTCATCCTCTCTGCGGCTGAGGTGAAGGAGGGGCCCTGCTTGCAATCTGGCTGTGTGCTTCTCCTTCCTCCAACCTGGCACTCCTCCACTCCCTGTCCAGACGTACCACAGGAGGGGGTGATGCTGAGAGAACAGCCTTGTCAAGCACGCTCCCCTCCACCGTTTCTTTTCGCAGCCTGCCATGGAGAGCTTTCACCCATCCATCCATCCACCTTCACGGTCTGTCACTCGTTCCCTCCCTCTCTCTTCCTTTCCTTTTCCTTTCCTGCTGCTGCTTGTTTGCTACCGCTGCAGGGGCCGAAGAGCCACGGCCAACAAGGAACAAACAAAAAGGTATCCAGACCAATAATTGATTATTCTTCCCGCACTGCTTCTTCCATTCATGTTACCTTTTACCTGTATGATCAGCTGTAACAATCTGTCACAGATTGCTACAAATACCATCTCCATCTGCAGCTCTTGGAAACTTGGATCTCTATCCTTCAGGATCAAGAGAAAGAGGAAAGCTGTTTTTCTTATGGTCAAATGGGAATGCCACTAGTTTGATGTTTTTTTTGATAAATCAGCAATGCTGATCATGTGAGCCCTGTCTCGGTAATTCACCTCTTGTGTGATAAGAATCAGAATAAGTAGGAAATCAGTATAGTGTCAGACCTGTGATTATTCTTGTGGATATCCTACATTTGGAGGGGTAGGAGATCGAACTTTGCTATTGGCAGTCAAGACTACTTTTGGGATGAACTGTGGAGCTGTTAAAAAAGAATGCAAAAGAGAAAATGTAGATGAGAAATGTAAACTGTTTGGAAAGCATTTGAGAATTTTTTTCTAGTTAAAATATTCTGCTGTGTTCCCTTGTTGACTATTGACACTTTGGTATATACAGTAATACTATGAATTTCCTAAACACTGTAGATTTATTCACATGATATTTTAAAGGTCATGAAATTAATATTCAATGTTTTCCTCCACCACTGTTATTTAATTTCTGCCCACCCACTCCCGAAATAAAGAGACGGACGAAGGTGTTGGAGTTAACTAGGGCCACACTTTATTGCTTTTAACCTCCAATCACGCTTATCCTGCAGAGGGGCCTGGACATCATATGGATCTCTAGGGGTATCTCTTACCCCCTCTCCAATCCTAAGTGGGTGAGTCCCAAGCCCCTGGTCAGAACTGTCCCCTGAACAGCTTGTACCCAGCTGGCCACAGACTGGGAAGAAAAACCTCCCTATCTGCCATCCATCCAATTGTCTAGAACTAAGACATGCAATGGATGGGACTATACTTTATTCACCCCTCATCCCAGCAAGTGAAACGCTAAATCCTGGTTGCTGTGATGCTGGATGCAGTAGGACCCCATGTGCTTTTTGAGAGCTCACTGAAACTCGCCTTCTCTTCCACATTACCTGACAGTTTGACCTATTTAAACGTGACTCAAACCTAGAATAGCCCTCAGAATCCCATGGGTAAACAGTGTGGGATAGGCAAAAATACGCCCGCCCACCTTTTATATGCCAATCAGGTGAGATGGACCCCAAATTCCTATCCAGCCCCAAAGCGACCACCTCAGCCACACTAGACCCAGGGCGGGCAGGTTAACTCAAAGGAAAAAGGGCTGGCTGGGGGCAGAAGGATCTTATAATTGCACCAACATCCAGCCCCAGCACAGCCTTGTGGGAAGCACCAGTTGGTGCCTCTACCTGCCTATATCAGATCAGGAGACATGGGAAAAATAGTTCGAAGCCAGCGTATGAATCCACACCGGCAGAGGTATACATTGCCCACCAGCTCCAGAAATACACAGATGGACTCAAGTGTTTAAGTTAACTAGGAACACACTTAACTGATTTTAGCCCCTCTATTGAGGGGTGGGTTGTGGGGGGCATGATATAAATGGTGTGAGTGATTGGTTAGGGCTGTCGGGCATGTGAGACATGGAAGGGATGAGGGGAGTGCATAGTGGGATGCTTCTTGTCCATGTGGGGCAGAGGAGTCATCATGTGGCATGGTGTGGGATTGAGAGGGGAGGATCTCCTGTAGGGAAGCCATACGGCTGGGAAGAACATGGAGTATGTATGTATGAGAGGGGAGTTGGGTGGGTCTAGAGGTGATAGGTTTTTTTGAAAAAGTAGTAGTATGTTTGGGTATGTGCATATGAAGAGCAGTGATGGGGGATTGTGGGTAGGAGGAGAAGAGACATGTTCTGTTGGTGGCTGGAGGGTGGGAGGTGTGGGGAGGGCAGGTCAATGTGATAGTGGATGAATTCAGATATAGGACTGAGTTGGGGGGTGAAGATTTGGCTAAGGAGTGAGATGGAGACGAAATGTTTGAAGTATATATGGGAGAAAGCAGGTCTGGATAGGACCTTGTGTTCTTCTCAAACATTTACTTACCTCTCCTGGCAACAACCTATTTTGTTGTTTAGTCATTAAGCTGTGTCCGACTCTTCATGACCCCATGCACCAGAGCACGCCAGGCTCTCTAGTCTTCCACTGCCTCCCAGAGTTTGGTCAAAATCATGTTGGTAGCTTCGATCACACTGTCCAACCATCTCATCTTCTGTTGTCCCCTTCTTCTCTAGCCTTCTCACTTTTCCAATATCAGGGTATTTTCCAGGGAGTCTTCTCTTCCCATGAGATAGCCAAAGTACTCGAGCCTCAGCTTCAGGATCTGTCTTTCCAGAGAGCATTCAGGATTGATTTCCTTCAGAATGGATAGGTTTGTTCTCCTTGCAGTCCAGGGGACTCTCAAGAGTCTCCTCCAGCACTACAATTCAAAAACATCATTTCTTCGGTGGAAGAACAACCTTCAGAACACGGCCAAAGAGCCCAAAAAACCCACAACAACCAATCTTAATTCCGGCTTGGGATTCCTCCAGTCCTGCCTTTCGCATGATGTATTCGGCATATAAATTAAATAAGCAGGGAGGCAATACATAGCCTTGTCATACTCCTTTCCCAATTTTGAACCAGTTGTTCCATATCCAGTTCTAACTGTTGCTTCCTGTCCCACATATAGGTTTCTCAGGAGACAGATAAAGTGGTCAGGCACTCCCATTTCTTTAAGGACTTGCCATAGTTTGCTGTGGTCCACACAGTCAAAGCCTTTTGCATAATCAATGAAGCAGAAGTAGATTTTTTTCTGGAACTCCCTGGCTTTCTCCATAATCCATCCCAACAGGGATTGGGATGCAGACTGATCTTTTCCAATCCTCTGGCCATTGCTGAGTTTTCCAAATTTGTTGGCATATTGAGTGTAGCACCTTAACATCGTCATCTTTTAAGAATTTAAATAACTCCCCTTCTGGACACGTGGGTGCTCTGGGGGGCAGGCGGGACCCAGCCCCTCCATGGCGGGGAGGGTCGGTGGAGTTGCTCCTGTGCCTTCCAGGACCAGGGAGACATCTCTAAAGGAGGGTGCTTCTGGGAGCCCCTGATGAGGAAGCCCTGTGCTCGCCAAGTAGGTGCCGCTTCTGCTGCTCCCGCTCCCGGTTGGGCTGAAATTAGCCAGGTAGATTTAGAGTGGGTGGGCATGTCACACTTGTGGGTGGGCATGTTGTGCTTGTGCGCATGTGCATGAGCGTGACATGCCTCTCCACAAGCACGACACACCCACTCACTCTAAATCTACCTGGCTAATTTCAGCCCAACCGGGAGCGGGAGCATAAAGAGAACTATTAAGCTGAACAAGTCAATAGAACAGAGGTCTCAAACTCAATTTGCCTGGGGGCCGCCGGAGGCAGAGTTTGGGAGAGGCTGGACCGCATCAGATTTTCCGCCAAGTGGAGCCCGAGGAATCCTCCCAGGAGTTTCCTGAGCCTGACTGGGGCTCTGAGGAGGAGGAGGAGGAGGAGGAGGGGCGTGCAAGTCCTCCTCACCAGCCATGACCACCTCTGGCTCCTTCTTCACTACCACCACCAGCAACAGCAGCAGGCCGAAGAAGCGGAGAAGGGAGGGAGTGCCGGCAACCTCCTAGCTGGGGGGGGGAAGGGCACAACATAATTTTTAAAAAAAAACCCTCCCAGAATCGCCTTGCCCGATGAGAAAAGCCCCCATTGGTACCCGCAAAATTAAACAGAACAGGGTGGGCACCCCCACAGGTGATTGTAGGCAGGCGTGCACACACAAACACACACACACACACATTGAGGTCAGGCAACCTTCCTCTGAGGGCCCCCCTCAAAAAAGGTGCACTCAGCAGCAGCAGCTACCCCCACCACGACAGAGGAGCAAACTTTGCGAGGTGAGTCCAGGCAGCCTCCAGAGCCGAGGTGGCTGAAGCAGGACGAAGAGGAGGAGGAAGAGGAGGAGGAGGAAACACTGCCGAGTGCTGAGGCGGCCGCTGGCTGGGCTGGTGCTGGGGGTGCCAAGAGATAAAGAGAGCCAGAGAGCCGTTTCCTTGGAAGAGGCAGCAGCGGCAGCTCCTGTTGGCAGCACTGATGGAGGCACTCTTTGAGGACAGGCTGGGATGAGCTCCACTCTCATGCATCGCTTGGCAGTGGCTCGGGCACTCGGGGAAAAGGGCCAGCAATGCACCTCGCTCGCCGACTGTCCCCCAAGACAATGCCTCTTGCACCCTCCATCCGGAACAGCAGCCTGCCAGCCAGCAGAGGACCGGGCTAGCTGGCAGGCTGCAGTTCCAGTTGGAGAGTGCAAGAGGCACTATCTTGGGAGAGAGCCGGCGAGTGAGGTGAGGCTTTTTTTTTTACACTTGCCAGCACAGGATGCGTGGGTGCTTTGGGGGGGGCAGGCAAGGCGGGGGCCGCAAACTATTGTCCGGCAGGCCGCAAATGGCCCCCAGGCCGCATGTTTGAGACCCCTGCAATAGATCCTGGCATATTAACACATTAAATGGGTAAATATTTCAGACACAATAACCTTTGCAACCCTTCACACTCAGAAACAACATGTAGAGAGGTCTGTTGTTCATTTCTGAAGAACATAAACAAAAACTATTTTTCTAATTATGGTTGCTAAGGATGGAGATTAACCGAATACAATCTAATGCATGCTAGGGATGAAATACACAGATTAATCACGCAGAGTGGGCAAATGTTTCAGAAAGAAAAAATTTCTGTTTCATTTCCAACAGCTCCATCAGAAAGAGGGCATCCAGAAAAGGATCCCCACAAATGCTACTCTTTCCCATCTGTGTGGGAAGTCTGTTCTTGAAATCCAGCTTACATCTGGCTGCCCCCTAACAAACCCATTTATCTCCATTAAAAACCAACAGCAACCTCTCAAAAGTCCCACATCAACTCCCCTGCCAGACCTCACCACCTTAAACCTACACTAACCGGGCAACGCCTTAATGTAGTTTCCAGAGCTATAGAAAAAACAGGAAGCAAACCTGTCCGTTGATAACAGAGTACGTCTCTACCAACTATGAACCTGAACAGCTGAGAAAGTCCATGGTTAAGCCTGGATGAAAGGTAAATGTAAGTAATTTTGAAAAGCCAAGGTCTCTCAAACTCATTCTGCTCCCAATGGCTGTTGAGGCAGGAAAGCAGCAAGTGGGCAAAGACCAACTGTCAAGAACTTACAGCACTGTTGCTCCAGCAACCATGTGACCTCAGAGGTCATGTGACACCTCTCATTATGTCCTCAGCGGTATGTCAGAAGTTATTTAAATGTCTCTCACACTCTTAAGCCCAACTTAAGGCTGCTTGCAAGAGTGACATAAAAGTCTTGTCCTGTGGATCATAAATAGTTCTGCATGGGCTACTGCCATGCTGTTTTGTTTTTGTTTTTATTATAAGCTCATAAATGATAAGTAGTATCTCCAAATGAGCATCCATTAACCATCTTAGTTAATAACGTGGAGCTATTCACCTACTCCTTTTTAGGTCAAGAGTCAAGAATGGAATATTAGAAGTTGTTGGAGAACTAATTGCCATTCAAAGCACTATTTATGTTACAGAACCCTGGTCCAAATTCATAAAATGTTAGCACTAAAATAAATCTTTCTTTCTTTTTCTTGTCTTGACTTAGGGCACAATCCTAACTAACTAGGCTGGCCTTAGGCTGGCTGAACCAGAGTCTCACTGCCTGGCAGTCTTCTCTCTCTGAAGGGGCGGAGCTCGCTGGGTCAGGGGCTTGGCACCACCAGGGTTTTAGGTCTCTCTCTCCCTCCCCCGCCGCTCTTTGCGGGCCACTTGGTCAGGTGCTCCGAAGCACTCTGGTGATGTGCCAGGGAGGGAGGGGCGACACGGAGCCCTTATCTCGAGCATCTTGTTGGGCCACCTCTCTGGGCACTGGTGCTGCCACCGCTGCTGTTGCTTCGTCCTCTCTGCAGCTGAGGTGAAAGAGGGGCCCCGCTCGCAACCTGGCTGTGCGCTTCTCCTTCCCCCTGCCTGGCGCTCCTCCGCTCCCTGCCCAGACATGCCGCGGGAGGGGGTGATGCTGAGAGCATAGCCTTCTCTCATGCTCTCCCCCCTGTCTTCTTTCGCAGCCTGCCACAGAGAGCTTGCACCCGTCTGTCTGTCAGTCTTGACAGTCTGTCACTCATTCCCTCCCTCTCTCTTCCTCTCCTTTTCCTTTCCTGCTGCTGCTTGTTTGGCGCTGCCACTGGGGCCGAAGAGCCGCAGCCAACAAGGGGAAACAAATGATCTGTCCGAGAGAACAAAGCGGCCAGTAGAAGGAACCGCCGGCCGGCCTGCCTGCCAGCCATTGGGGACCCGCGAAAGTGTGACACGCCCACCTGCGAGCAAGACAGGCCCCTCCACAAGTGCAACATCCCCCCTCCTGTGCATGAGGGCGGGTGGGTGGAGATCCGTGTCCGCGGCCCAGTTGAAGGAAGCCCACGGACTGGCACCGGGCCATGGACAGGGGGTTGGGGATGCCTGATCTAAACAAACCACACAGAAAGTGCCCAGAGATCGCTTTAAACCGAAACCTGTGGAGAAAGTTCTCCCCTTAATGGAGCTTCCAATGGGAAATAAATTAGTCCTGGCCCATACCCCATTCCCCACTGCTCATTTATTTAATTGGAAACAAGGTCTTCCACCGTATCGAGAGGCCCTTTAGAAGTGCCTGGACTTGATCCAATGGATCATTACTACTCACCACTCTTCTAAGCAGCCGCTGCGCATGGAGCCTGCACCCCCCAAATGGTCCTCTGTCCCAAAAAGTTTGGGGACCGCTGTTTTAGAACATCATTATAGGCAATTCCCAAACCACTCATTCCACTGTGCCTAGATGAAGGACTCATGGCCAGGCCAGCATCACACTAAATATGGAAATAGACGGCTTCTCCTGGAAGAACAGAAAAAAAAGAGATGTCATCGCTACTGCTTTGGCGGCTGCTCCTCTTCCTCTTTCTCCCTATCTCTCTCCCCTTCCAACCTTCAAGGCTGGAAGGGGAGAGCAGTGGCTTCCATGGTGACATTTTCCTCCCAGGCCTGAAGCATGAGAAAGGTTGTGTCAGCACTGCCAAAGGATGTTCACACCAAAGGAGGAGCCCAGGATGTTCAATCAACCCTACTAGGCATTCTGAAGGGTCCCACCATCCATAAAAGGGAATGTGTATTCCCTACAATGAGCCTATGTTTCCTCCCACAATAAGATTTCCTCAGAGCTGCATGCCTTTACAATCAGACTTGCGCAGTAAGTTCACCACTGTTCACCTTCCACTGACACAGCACAAAGCAAAGCACACTAAATATAAGATGCCTGGTTGAAGAAATCCGTGTGCTATGACAAGCAGATGTTTTCCACCACTTGGGAGAGCACTTATTCAGCCCCCAACTGCACAAAACCCAGGGTACCTATGCCGACTGCTCCTAGGAAAGGAGGACATTCCTTGAAGACTGACAACTCCAGCTAATTAGCAACTAGTTGGCCACTACGTTAACCAACAGTTGAGCTAGAAAGGCCTTTGCTTTGAGCTAGCTTGGTTCTTTTTTTATGCTCTTATGTTCAAGGCCATGCCAGGCCATTTTTATATTTTCAGAAGGCATTCCCCAAAAGACAAATATAGTGACAGCAATATAACTGGGGCAGGTACCATGAAATAGGCAGTGTGTGTAATCAGTAGGGACTTGTGTGGAATGCAACAATCCAGCATGCCAAAAGAGAGAAATGTACAATTGGGCACAATGAATTGCATGACAAAGGAACAATGTGCACCAAATTGGAACATTATCCTGTTCACAGGCTGACCACAGTGGTACCCTTAGGTAGCTTAACCCAATTGTGTGGGCTTTTCAATGCAATTGTGTTTATATCTCATAGAAGCACACATTAATATTTAACTAAAATCAGCGCTGTGCTTTCGAAACGGAAAGCACTGGAATAAGTGCACTAATTAATCTGTGTCGAACAAAAGCAACAGCCTGCAAAAAGAAAAAAGGGGGGAATTTGGGGGGGAGAATTGGGGAGGAGAAAATATTGTATTCCATTTTAGTTAGCGCTTAGAGACTCTCTCTTAGTGAGATTTTAAATGTTAAAAATAAATTACTAATGCATAACCCCTAATTCCTATTTGTTCCACCCATTTAAAGAACTAAATTTTTAGATATGTCTGGGATTGCAGCTGAGCTAGTTAGGTATCTGACTGTAGATCCAGAGGTCAGGCGTTCAATTCTTCACTGTGTCTCCTGGGAGGTGTGACAGCCCGTGTAACCTTCGGCATGCTGATCAGTTCCAGAGCATGCCCCAAAGGAGGGAATAGACAACCTCTTCTGAGTATACCTAGAAGTCCCTGGAAAAGGCCACCAAGACTAAGAATTAACTTGACTGTGGGTAATTATTATTATCTGGGATTAATTGGTCAGAGGTAGGCAATTCTGTCAGAACAGTGCAAGCGTCTTGTGGTCCATGCAGGTGGCATCTCCCCCACCATTTTGCACTGTGCTGCTCAAACCACGAGCTTTCTTGTGACATAGGTTGACCTGAGCTCCCCTTCTACAACTCTTGATTGACTATTTGTTCTCATCTTCTATGACCAGGAAAGGTTTTTCACATTAGGAGCTTATTTTTCAGATTACAGTGGACCCTCGATTTACAGACGGCTCAACTTACAGACTTTTCGAGTTACAGACTTCTCTGGCCAAAAAATTTAGGTTTGACTTGCAGCCAGAGAATTGACCTATAGACCGGGGGAAAAAAACCCCAAAATGGAACAAAAACGGCTGGATACGGATTAATCGGTTTTCAATGCATTGCATGTCAATGGAGACTCAACCTACAGACTTTTCAACCTGCAGCCACTGTTCCAATACGGATTAATTCTGTAAGTTGAGGGTCCACTGTACCACAAAGAAAGCTTTCACAATCTCAGGGAATTTGGTCTGATATATCCAGTTAGTCTCATAACAGTGATCATAACAATGGGAAAATCCACACCTAGTATAGTTTTCCCTTTCATCATGCCTTCTTTCATCATATATCATCACCTAGCTTTATGACCGACTCCACGGTATCTACCTGCATGGCATACTATGTTATTTCCAATATAAATTATTAAATTTTGTGTTTGGGGAATCTTCACCAGTCTTAAAGCTGAGACTTCCTGCTTTGTAATACTCCTTTTACATATTTTCCATAGTTCTCCTGTTTTTCATGTTGAAATATGAAAATTCCACGGTAAATTTTTCCTGATAACTTTCTGCTTCCCCCCCCCCATTGTTCTTATTTAATTGAACAGATAGAACATAAATCATTGATGCGTGGATGCATGCTCACATGGGCCATGAAACCAGACCAATTTATTTTGTTAAAATGTTTTATCACTGAAATGTCATAATGTTTTAAGAGTAGATTTACATTATTGCTTCATGTTGGTCAACAATTCTGGCAGTGAGCTCCCGTCACTCTGTCCCAGCTCCTCACCAACCTTGCGGTTCGAAAGCATGCAAATGTGAGTAGATAAATAGGTACCACCATGGTGGGAAGGTAACAGCGTTCCGTGTCTAAGTCGCACTGGCCATGTGACCACGGAAGATTGTCTTCGGACAAAACGCTGGCTCTATGGCTTGGAAACGGGGATGAGCACCGCCCTCTAGAGTCAAACACAACTGGACAAAAAATTGTCAAGGGGAACCTTTGCCTTCTCATTAACTAGCACTTACTGTCTTAATAACTCACTCTGAGAAATTTGAATGAGAATTTTTTTTTTAAAGTTTCATTTACTTATAGATCAACAGCAAACTGACAGACATGACTGCTTTTGACAATAGATTTCAACAGACTCAAGAGCTGGAAAGTGCTCTCAGCATAAAGGCAGGGCTCTCTTTGAATTCTGAGGCAAGAGAGAACAATTGGCTAGTGATGAATAGATTGACAGCCAGCCCACTCCAGAAAGGTCCATCCCAGCCAAATCTGTATCAAAAGCAACCTGCAAGGTTGGAAAACCTCCAGCAAGTTGAACCTTCACTTACTCGGGAAAACTGAACAAAATGCAAGAAGGGACCTAGGCATGTGATTTCAAAGCAGATTCATGTGCTATAGATTCACTTGCTCTGTTAATTCCACTTAGAAAAGTGAGAGTCCAATAACAGCAACCATGGTTCCTGTGAGTAATGATGACTAATGAGAGTGAGAGTCATGTAAATCTTGCAAACAAAAGCAAAAGCCAATGCCATCACTCAACAGAAGGAACAACCGTAAAACTCATAGGTGGATTCCTTCACTTGAAACATGCATTTCCCCATCACCTCGAGGCACAAACTTCATTGGATCTCATGTGAATTACTAGTGACAGGGGCAGACCAATCTAATATTTTGAGAGCTGTTTTGAATGTTTCCTGATGGGAAGAGAAGCAGAGAATTATAGCATCCTGGCTTTGGACAGATCAGGGCTTGGAAGTAATGCATCATAAGTAACAGCATGTTTTAATCTGATGTAGCAGGATGACAGGTATGATGTTACTTTGAAAAATAATATAATGACTAGTAGTGTTAATTGTTTTTTCTGGCATTATGAGTAATGTTGAGTTATCACCTTGAATGCTAATTTTGGGGAAACTAGGAGGGTGGAAAGAGTGTTTATTTTTCTGCACCAAAGTAACATGGGGGGGACTTTATTGGACATTTACCCTGCTATTTATGTCAGACTTGGCAGGGATGAAATAAAATTAAAGACTGGTGACTACACAGGGAAACTTACTGGGGAATCATTTCTTTTCAGTGGGGGTAAGCAATGATTCCCCACTCGTCTTCCTTGTTTCTTTTTGTTCAGATAGCAGTGGTGGTTTAATTTTGCTCCAATTCACTAGCATAACCTTTCTCCATTTTCTATGTGGTCACCTGGTCCAATGCAATGGGACACTCATATGAGTGTCAGCTCCCTTCAGCTGTCTGCCTGTTATCTTCAAATGTTGTTTATTTAAAAAAATATTTTCCAATTTAGCGTTGATTCATATAAGCACTCTGTCACCTTGCAGGGGAGGGAGAGGTGAAGGAAGAAGGTGGTCCCTGTGGAAACTGCTCATTTCCACCTTGTCAGAAAAATATTCTTAGAATCAGATAGTTTTTAATGTTCACTTGCTTTTAATTATTTAATTGAATTCTAATTAAAATATAGTTTAATTGTTCTTTAATGTTTAACTAATTATGTTTTTAACTCTATTCTTTTTACTATTGTGAGCCACCTTCTGTCCCCTTACCAGCAGAAATGTGGCATATAATAAATAAATAAATAAATAAATAAATAAATAAATAAATAAATAAATAAATAAATAAATAAATAAATAAATAAAACCAGCCAGCCAGCCAGCCAACCAACCAACCAACCAACCAACATTCAAAGTTTTCTGCTTCTGCCCCTGCAACATGATAACTGCATTCCCCTAGACAGTTACAACTATTTCACCCTATAGAACACCAGCAGGGACCTGGTTTGAAAAACTCATCAAAGCAAGTTTCACCTGCCGTGTTGTTGCACCGACAGTTGCTTCTCTGAAAATCACTACAGACAAGAGGCCTTCGACTCATGAATGGTGATACATTTAGGGATGGAGTGAGGGGCAGTCTATGCACTCAACTCTGCTGTCTTTCATGCAGTCAGGATAACGTGAGATAAATCAATCTCCTCTCTTTACAGGTAAGGTAGCCAATTCTCAAGCTCCAGCTGAAGTCTCACAGATTTGCTACACTTCCCTGAGTCTCCAAGCACAGGCACCTCTGCTGACATGTGGCACTGGAGACAGAGACTTTAACTGTGATGTATGAAGTGGCTTTAAAACCTGAACGTGATTTCCCAGTTGGCAATAGGACTCACTGATCACACAACATCAGCACATCAAAAAGACACCAGCTTGGGGAGACTTCTGGGGAGCTGGAAGGTGCAGATGGACCAGTCGATCCTGCCTGATGGCTGTGGATGTCCTTAGGAACTGCAAAGTTTCTGCTTAGAAAGAAAGAGAGCTGGAGATGAAAGGAGGTGCTGTTCCCCCACAACAGGAATTAACCTCTTATCAGGTCGATTTTTTTTAACCTTCCTTTGCATTTTATTTTAAGGCCTTTACAGTTTCAAGTATCAATTTTTTTTCTTCGTGCCTTAGATCGGCAAACAAAAGAAGATTCCAGAAGACAGTGATATCCTAAGATTTAATTCCTGACAGATTTTGCATGAAGGAAACTTTGCAGAAGATCATTTTCCTGCAAGTAACTGCTGCTTTGCCACCTTGTTGGTGTATGGAGCTGAAGGGTGTAGTTTGAGTTGTGTTTGTATTATTGTTATTCTGGCTTTTGTCACTGTAAGTAGCCCCTGAGCCCGTCTCCATCATGGCACAGCAGTTGTTTGCAGAGCAACACAACTTATAACAAGCTAATGTAGCTTAAGAATAAAACTTGAGAACCTTTATGAATGAATTCCCAAACAGTCCAAGTGAACAGAACTATTCCAAGCAGTCCTTCCTGGGGAGGATGGAACCCACCTCCTCTACCAACTCCAGAACCCTACACAGGTGGGCAAGGCACAGATTGCCACAACAGGGATGCAGGATGCAGTCACGCAGCTGTCCCTGAATTTGTGTAGCCTGGGCACCTTTGCCACCTACACCTTGATAGTCCCTGCTAGTGGCAGCTGCCCCATATATACAGTACTCTTTCTTGGAACCATGGCCAAAGTCTATCTGCACATGGCTGGGCTCACCAGAATAGCAGGGAAACGAGTGAGTAGAAATAGGATGCAGACTGGTAGACTAGTGTTGGCTGTGCGATCCAGGAGGCTCTTGAGGTGGGGTGGCTTGCTCCTGCTGTTTCCATTGCTGATGGTGTGTCTATTAATGGTTTCCCAGCTTTCTAGCCTCATGTCATCTTGCTTTGTCTCAGCGGACCTGGGGGGACTTCCCCGGCAGCAAGAAGAACTCTTCCCAACATCCTGGATCTGGATCCTGGCATCAGATAGTCTCCCAGCTGGCCATGGAACAATTTGGTAATGCCAATACCTGTTGGGTCCCAAAAGCCTCCCTAGTTGACGGCATCCCCCCAGCAGTCCTCCTTGTACTTTCCACTCTCTTCCTTAAATCTCCAGCCCTCCATGGTCACACATGTGGCCTCCAAGGCATTGTCTGCATCTGTGTTGCCCACACCCCTGTCCACAGGTGAACTGTCAGTCAAGGATCTCACCCTGACTCTCAAGGAGGTGGAAAGCCCACTCTTGCCACCAGGGGGATCAGGGCCAGCCCCACAATCACCGGATCAAAAATTTTTCAAGTATTACCAAACTGCATCATCTGTTCAGTATTCAATTAAAAATATAGCCCCACAGAGCCAAGTGAGTGGCATTCATGTACTTTGACCATTAGGTCATTTTGGATGAAGGATGGGAGTGGATCACTAGCATTGCGATCTTTGTGTACAGTTTGGTCCACAAACCATGAAAGGAAGAGGTTTGGGAGGCAGGACTTCTTGTGAGGCTCCCAGTAGCAGCATGGGGCCAGAAGCCATTTCCATGTGCCACGTGTGCTCAAAAGGAAGCCACATGGGATTGCAGGTCTTAGTGCAAATGGTACAAACTTGCTTTCCCTTTCCCTGACCTTGGGTGGCCAGGATTCCAGGTTGCCAGATTTTTCTTGAAGTCTGCATTCACTTCCATTCATTCTTTTAATGTCCACTTTCACCATCAAAGTAGTGAGTCTAGCCTTTTCTCTGTCCTTGTTTGCTATTGCAAGCCCCACCTTTGTGATATCATACTGTGCCCACCCTCTGGTACCATTTTGCTTGCAAGTATCAGACAACGGGATGCCGCTCGTTTGGCAACCCAATAAACGGGGGGGGGGGAGGGGGAGAGAGGTGTTTTGTTGAATTGAGGTGGGCTGTTGGAAGTTACATCATAGTTCAATGGAAGAGGTGGACTACCGCTGGAGACCGGAGATTCCCCCGCGTCCATCCTACTGGGGCGAAGCCAAGGCTTGCAAGTGGCGGAGGCGACTAAGAGAGGAGAAGGAAAAGGTAGAAAGGGGAAAAACGAAAGACTGAGATGGAGAGTGGAGGAGGTGAGGAGAAGGGAGACCCTGGACCTTATTCACTGACATCCGGGATGCTGGATGGGTCGGAACCAGTGAGGATGAGACCATTCCCTTACTGGAAGGAGAGGACGTCGAGGTATTGAAAGATGATCCTCTCCACAGATGGCCAGGTCCCTGGAATCCAGAAGAAACAAACCCGTTCCTGAATGATGTGAAGATGCCCCTGTCGGACCCATTGGTGACAGGAGAAGTGTTACGGGACAATTTTATAGACAAAGAGTTCTTGTTAAATACTCCAATAAACCTTTCCCCTGTTGCAAAGTTACTAAAGTCTAAGGATGTTTTTGTGGAGACCCAGGTTCAAAAACCAGAACCCTCACAGGCTCCCAACAAGGTAAACTGGAGGGAGGGAGAGAGAGAGAGAGAGAGAGAAAGATTGCTAGCTAGCTAGCTCTAGGAAAACACAAAGAAGACTGCATGCATTCCTGCCTTACCAGAGAAAGGATATAGGCTAGAAACCCAAGAGGCAGGAAGTGGTTTTTCAGTCCTGTTTTGGAATAGGAAGGAAGGAAGGAAGGAAGGAAGGAAGGAAGGAAGGAAGGAAAGAAGGAAAGAAGGAAAGAAAGAAGGAAGGAAGGAAGGAAGGAAGGAAAGAAAGAAGGAAAGAAGGAAAGAAAGAAGGAAAGAAGGAAAGAAAGAAGGAAAGAAAGAAGGAAAGAAAGAAGGAAGGAAAGAAGGAAGGAAGGAAGGAAGGAAAGAAGGAAGGAAAGAAAGAAGGAAGGAAAGAAAGAAGGAAAGAAGGAAAGAAAGAAGGAAAGAAAGAAAGAACAAAGGAAAGAACAAAGGAAAGAACAAAGGAAAGAATGAGGAGATTCCTCTAAGGAACTGCAGGAAATCAAATATATGTTTCCAGTTTCAGCTAAAGGAAGAGAAAAATAGATCCTTGCTGATAATGGGTTTTGAATAGCTCATGTGATTTTATTAGCTCCCAATAAATTGGGGAAGGTGGACGGAAAGCAACAAGAAGCCTGTTGTAAGCCTGTGAGTGTGAATTCTGGAACAGCTGGTTATAGAATTCTCATACAATAGAGAAAAATGGTTTTCTTGTTTTATGCGAGGAAATCTGTGTCCATGTCTTCTAAGCAGATGAGGAGAAATCTCAGGGTTGTGTTGTTATGTGCCGTCAAGTTGCCTTATGATGTCCCTATGCATGCGCCATCTCCAAAAGGTCCTGCCTTCAACTGCCCTGCTCAAGTCTGTGGGGAGTCAACCAATCTCCTATTTGAACCTCCTCTTTTCCTCCTGCCTCCCACGTTTCCCAGCATTATTGTCTATTCCAGAGAATCCTGCCTTCTCACGATGTACCCAAAGTAGGGCAGCCTCAGCTTAAACCTTTTTCGCCTCCAAAGATATTTCAGTCTTGATTTGTTCTAGAACCCACTTGTTTGTCTTTCTAGAAGTCCAGGGTATCTGCTAAGCTCTCCTCTAACATCACATTTCAAATAAGTCAATTTTGTTTTCCCGTCAGCTTTCCTGTCCCGCTTTCACACCCATACATGGTGATCAGCAATACTAGAGTGTGGATGATCTTGGGCTTGGTCTCTAGTGAGAAGTCCTTAAATTTGATGATCGTTTCTAATTCCTTCATTGCTACCTTTTCAAGTCTCAGTCTTATCAAATCTCACTGATGTAAAGCTGGCTGCTAGGCTCTGCTGATACTCTCCTCATGTCATTGAAATGGATTGAGGAGCAGCTCAAGGCAGCAAATATTTAGGGGAAAGCCAGAGGTTATTGGCAAATGGCAAATGTTTTCCAATGCCTAAGGTCTCAGCTTTGATCCCTGGTTTCCTCAGGTAAGATCGGGAGGGTTTTCGCGTGGAATCTGTGAGAGCTGCTGCCAGTTAGTGCTGACAAATTCAAATGCGGCCTTTAAAAATTGCATTCTACACTTGCTTATATTCACATGCATAAAACATAAGTGTGTGTATGTGTAAATACTGCTGTCCTTGTGAATCTATGAATAAGCTTTCATTAAAGGCATGAGAGCTACATTATCTTCCCTTTCCCCCCTTCCTAAATGCAAAAAAAAAAAAAAAAAGATTAAATGAATATTTAAATATTTCAACTCTAGAAATTGTGATATACCAGTCACTGGTAGGTAGCCATATAAAGCATAACTCAATGTACTGCCATATGAGTTTGATATCTATGTTCATAATGTACTGTAGGTGATGAATAAAACATAACTTTAAAGAAATCTTTGAAATATTTAATAGCAAAAAGATAGGCAAGAATTATTTTAATCATATTGTTCATAAGAATGCTGCCTGACTAAAAACAAAAACAAAACAAAAGAACATTATGCATCTATTAATTTGTGTAAAAAGAAGCATAATATTCCATGACCAATGTTTGCTCCTAAAGCTATTGTTAGTATGTGTGGTGAAGTCATCTCCTACTCATGGTGACCCTATGGATGAGTGCTCTTCAAAATGTCCTGTTCTAAAGCTACAGGTAAAGGTAAAGGTTGCCCTTGAGATTTTAGTCTAGTCGTGTCCGATTCTAGGGCATGGTGCTCATCCCCATCTCCAAGCTATAGAGTGAGTGTTTTGTCTGAGGACAGTTTCCGTGGTCACGTAGCCAGCGCGACTAGACAGGGAATACCGTTACCTTCCCACCGTGGTGATACCTATTTATCTACTCGCATTCTTACATGCTTTCAAACTGCTAGGTTGGCAAGAGCTGGGACAAGCGACGGGAGCTCAGTCTGTTGCGTGGATTCGATCTTACGATTGCTGGTCTTCTGACCCAGAAGCACAGAGGCTTCTGTGGTTTAACCCGCAGTGCCACCATGTCCCCTTCTCTAAAGCTATAACTCTATGTTAATTTACCTGGGAGTGTTCTCTCTAGATTCAGATGGACAGGTACAAATGTATAGGATATACATTTCATGAATGTATGTCATGAAATGTGTGAATTGCATGAAATTTCTGTGAATTAACTTTCAAACAAATTTCGGTCATGCTGCTCGGACCTGTCTTTGTAAGAGCTTGGCGATGAATTCCTTCAGATTCAGAAGTCAGCATAACCCTTTATTGTCACGCAACTACCACATGACTAGGTATACCAGTCACATGACATGGCACATGGCCACATCTGCCTATGCTGATTTCTTGAATTGCTGGAATTAGTGCTAATAAACTTACACTGGTACAATATTCTAACTGGATTCTCCCTGGTGTTATGACCTTGGAGGCAAAGTTGAGATGCCAGATACCTCTCAGATTTTCCCAAGTGTCACATTTCAGTTGCCTAACAACCCCTGCATCCTGTCTTTTGGTTCATTAAGGTTAGACTGAGGTAGATGGCAGGACACTATGAGTAAATAAGTCAGCATGAAAGAAGGCCCTTCCATCTTTTCATCCGCTAAAGGAGCACCCAGCTCCTTTGCAGTCTTTGAAACACAGGGTCAAAGAGTGAGCAATTATAGGAAGGTCAGTGGTAAAACCCTAGTTGTCTGCACTAATGTGGGGGAGAAACACTTTGAGATTGTGTGAATCAAGAAAGCAAAAGCCAAATTATCACCATAACAGACATTACAAGTAAGCATCATTTCTTAGCGTCTGCCAATTAACTTGTTTTGGCTGATAATAGGTCATCAGGATCCAAACATGGTATTCATTAGAAGTCTGATTGCTCAGTCACAAAAGATTGTCTTCCTCACCAGCTTTCCTTTCAGCTCTAATTGTGGGCTACCTGTCCTATTCAAGACTTCAATATATTTTCAGTACACTATTCTGTGTCCAGTCACTGCCTTCTTGCTGTTGTCATTTTTCAACGATGCTACGATAATCATCTCTGCCCTGCTAGCTGCTTGAGACATCTGCTGCCGAGAATGTCCATATGAGATGCAGAAATTCCCAAATAAACATGCCTTTTCAAAAAGAAATACAAACACTTACTCATAAAGAGTTCATTGTGACTGTTCACATCTCTGCTGTAAAATCTAAGCTGGAATGTTAATACTAACACTAATACTAATACAGTGGTGCCCCGCTTGACAATTACTCCGTTTAATGACAAATCCGCTTTATGATGGGTTTTTTGCGATCGCTATTGCAATCGCAAAACGATGTTTCAATGGGGTTTTTCCGTTTGATGATGATCAGTTCCCTGCTTTGGGAACTGATTTTTCGCTTAACAATAATCAAAAGCAGCTGATTGTTGGGTTTCAAAATGGCCACCCGCTGTGTAAAATGGCTCCCCGCTGTGCTTTAGGATGGATTCCTCACATTACAGGCACCGGAAAATGGCCACCCATTTCCTGGATGCTGAGGTATTTCGCACCAGTTTTCAGTGCATTTCAATGGGCTTTTTCATTTTGCTTGACAAGGATTTCGCTTAACAGCGATTTGAATGGAACAAATTATCCTCGACAAGAGAGGCACCACTGTACTAATACTAATACTAATGCTAATGCTAATGCTAATGCTAATGCTAATACCAATACCAATGGTGACTTTTTCACAGTTTTCACAGATATAGTAGAGATTACTCAGAAGTGGTTCTTCTGGGGGACACCTTGGGACTGTGCAACTTGCCCAAGACAACACAGGCTGGCTCTTATGAGATGCACAATGGGGAAGTGATCTCCCAGCCTCTGATTCCCCAGCCAGATGCATAACTTACATCTATATTTAATTTTAAATTGTGGAGTCATTGCTACCAATCTCACTTCACAGCTTACCTCTCAGAGCCCAGATCTCTCTCTCTCTCTGTTTTGATCAATACTGTCTGAGACCATATATCCTTTTTTAATCTAAAAGGCACCAAGTCACTGCCAAGGTGTAATTAGATGTGTATAAAAATACAAATTGAGTGAAATGGAGGATTTGAAAAATGTTTCATGAAAGATTCCAGCCAAAGTTTCTGTTTGAAACAAATTATGCTGTTGCAATGAGAAAAGGAACCATCAACCTTCCTAAGCTAACAGTGATTCAGTGCCAAAGAGAAGATGGCCTTCTACCTCTATTAGCTGTGCAGAAGAGAATTTCTGTAACTGCACATTGTTCTCATCGTTGCCTGTCAAATCATTATATGTTTTTAACTTCTGTAGACCACCAAGAGCAGTGAATGGCACTAGGGGTGTTACATCATCATCATCATCATCATCATCATCATCATCATCATCAATAATAATAATAATAATAATAATAATAATAATAATAATAATAATAATAATAATAATAATAATAATAATAACAACAACAACAACAACAATAATAATAATAATAATAATGAAGAATAAAACAAAACAAAACAAACTGCACATGAAAAATCTGATCTGTAAAGGTGTGAGTACTCCTTCTCCCAATGCAAATCATAACTCTTCCACGCCATTGGCATGCTTGTAAGTTGTTGTAGCGAATCTCGGATCTAGTGGGGTCAGACTTCTGATGAGGAGCCTCTCTCATTTTAGTTCTTTTAGAGCACTGTTAAAATTATGAAAGATTTACCTGGAAATGAAATTATCTTTTGGATAATACAGACACACATTATATAACTCATTTCTCTCTCTATGTCTGTCTGTCTGTCTGTCTGTCTGTCTATCTATCTATTTAATTATTTAATTATTTATTAATTTGTTGGTTGGTTGGTTATATCTCCCCATTAGTGTGATGCGCTATTCTGGATGGTTTGCAACATAATAAATTAAACAGTCATAGAACAGTAAACTTATAAATAAACTATGAAAGAAACAAAAACACTGTGAAAGATTAAAACAAATGGCACCAAAAGGCATACTATCTCTGTGACAGCAGGGCAAGAGGTGTGAAGTCATGCAGGGTCATTGTGGAAGGCCTCCCTGAGAAGTCTTCTAAACATTACCAGGGAGGGGGGCAGGTGTAGCTCCACTGGGAGCTGGTTCCATAGAGTAGGTGCCATCATGAAGATGTCCCAATCACTCATAGATAACCTCTGGGCCTTCTTTGGAAAGGCTACCCAGAGGAACATCGCCTGGGAAGATCTGATGGGTCAGGCAGATTACACTGAGGAGAGATACTTGAACAAGTAATGTGGTCCCAAATCATGTCAGGCTTTATACGTGAGTGTCAGATTGTTGAACCTGATCCAGGACAGAATGGATAACCAGTGGAGGCAAGCCAAAACTGGAGTGCTGTGATCAAATTTGCTCACACCAGCCACCAGTCTGGCCACCACATTCTCGACCTGTTGTAGTCTCTGGTTCAGCCTCAAGGGAAGTCCCACATAACGAACATTATCATATGTATTCGCGAAGGCTTTCACGGCCAGGATCGAATGGTTGTTCTGGGTTTTTCGGGCTTCTTGGCGGTGTTATCATATGGTTGTTATAGGGTTTTTTTTGGCTGTTTGGCTGTGTTCTGAAGGTTTTTCTTCCTAACGTTTTGCCAGTTTCTGTGGCTGGCATGTTCAGAGGACAGAAGTTAGAATTCTGTCTGTGTTTGGGTGCAGTTTGTGGGATAGTTGAGTATTTATAGCTGTGGGATCAGCTTTTTGTGCTTTTCAGGAGATTGGGTGATTATGGTGATCAGGGTGTTTTTTTTGTTATGGGTGTATTGTTGTGATAAGGGAGAGAGATGATCTGTCACTGTGATGATGGACGTTGTTAGCTAGTCTTTTGTGTGCAGTGATCACTGGTCCTTGCGGCTGGGTAGAGTTTGTTGACCTTTTGCAGGCTGTATTTTTCAGTGCTGGGAACCAGGCTTTGTTGAGTTTTAGACTTTCTTCTTTTTTGTCATTGATGGTGGTTGGAGTTTTTGTGTAAGTACCAGTCTGTGTGGGTGGGTTTTCTGTTGACTTTGGGTCCCAATAGGAGGTCATGTTGCATATGACCATGACATCTAAGAAAAGGAGTTGACCCTCTATTTCTTTTTCCATGGTGAATTGTATATTTGGGCCTTCTCAGCAGCTGCCCCCAGACTATGGAATGCCCTCCCAATTGAGATTCGTCTGGCACCGACGCTGATGACACTTCAGTGTCAGGTCAAAACCTTCCTGTTCCAGAAGGCTTTTAATTGGAATAATATCAACTGTGGGTCCTGATGGCAATTTTTAGAGTATATATTTTAATTGTATTTTAATTGTTTTATCTTTTTTCCCTGTATTTTAATTGTTGTAAGTCGCCCAGAGACGTTTGGGTAGTGTGGGCGGCATATAACTTAAATAAATAAAAATATTTGGGTGGATGCTATTGAGATTGTTTAGAAATTCTCCCAGTTTTTCTTCACCCACAACAAAAAAGAAGCATAATCAAAACACTGGTAGACCGTGCAAATCGGAACTGTGAAGCTCAATTTCTCAGCACCGAACTCAACCATCTGAATTGGGCCCTACAGGCAAATGGTTATTCCAAGAATGAAATCACAAGAGCCATCAAACTGAGAAAACAACACTAAACTGAAGAAGAAAAACAACCACCCACAAATAAAGCATTTCTGCCATACATCAAAAGGGCCACGGACTGCATGGGGAAACTTTTGAAAAAAACACAACCTACAAACTGTATTCAGACCCACCACAAAAATGCAACAAATGTTACGGTCAGCAAAGGACAAAAGGCACCACCTCACCACTGCAGGAGTATACCGTATACCGTGCAGTTGTGGACAGGTATATATTGGGACCACAAAATGCAGCATCCACACCAGAATCAAATAACATGAGGGACACTGCAGACTAAAACAACTGAAAAGATAACTTGTTTCCACATGCAAGGACCAGATGAGCAAGAATTTTCAACCCTGCTTTCTGTTGCTTTCTTTCAATATACACTATCTCTCAAGACAGCAATTCATAGTTGATTGCTGTTGGCAGTCATACGGACACTGATGTTGCTTCTAGTTGCTTCTAGAATATGGCCTATATTACTTTGTGGCCATATTCTGTAACAGAGTATGGCCTATCTTACCAGGTGACTTTATGTGCCTAGTAAAATAGGTCTTAAAAATATTAGAGATAGCCCGTTGACTAAAGAAGGAATTCCTTAATTAATAAAAGTATCTGAATGTTTCTCTCACATCCAGGAGTATGTAAATCAGCTTGCTTTGTTTGATAATTTGTATGATAAAGAGTGGTCCAGTGGGCCAGATAGGGGGGGTATAAATCAAATAAATAAAAATAAATAAATAATTAGTCTTTAGGTCTTAAGCATTGGATTCCTCTGACATCTTGATTTTGCAAACCCATGAAGACTATCTTAATTACCTCTTTCCAGTATTGCTTAAAATTGGGTTATATACACCTACTACTAAGTTTGCCAGTTTAATCCTTAGTAGCAGACTGCTGCCACCTAAGAAATCAACTTTTGCACTCGATGTTACATGTGATTTGTAACATGACAACAAATGCAAATGCACGCTGCTTCACTAAGTGCAATTTGCCTTCAAAATTTACACTGGTGAACCTATGTTGGTATAATTCCTTAGCTGTATTGTGGTCATCAACAGACTTCCATTTCTAATTATTGGTTATCTGTAATGCCAACTTCTGTCCATAAAATAGAACAGTTTCTCACTTGCACACATCCCTGTGTTCAGTAGAAAATGACAGGCTGTCCTTGTAAGAACATAGAGAATGACTCTGTGAGCAAAGATTGCACTCAACATGAGCCTGGAAGAAGTAGGAGTTTGCTCTGCACTGCAAGGTATAATCAACCAAAACAGTTTCTTCCTGTGCTTTGCCAAGGTGAAGCTGAACCGCTTGCTAATGCTGCAGCACTCCGGAGAGGCAGATGCCTGAACAGCAATACCCCACATACGCATTGCTATTATTTTCTATGAAACCATTGTGCTCAAAAAGTGTGTGCCAAGGATGTTCAAGGACAAATATCAGGACTGTGTGCTGTGCTCTCTGATCTCTTCCAAATCTATTTTAACATCTTCTCCTCTAAGAAAGGGAACTGCATTGGCCGAGCATGGAAAAGTGGAGGAGGAGAAGACGGTTCTGAAAACTGTAGCCTGAATAAGAAAGTTTTTCAAAGTCTGAGATTTTGGGAAGGCTCATAGCTCAGTGCAAAAGTATAGACACGCACGGAACCCTAGATAGAAGATCACATTAGTACTCAAGAGACCTGGGTTCATATCCCCACATTGTAATGAAAACCCATGGAGGGGTGGCACCAATAGATCGATCCTTGCCTCAAAACCCCTTTTGTTTTTTTGTTTAAAATATTTTTGCCCAAGCGTTCTCCTTTAAAAGGCCCAAAGGCAGTTTGCAGCAATAGAAGACAATGTTTAAAAGGTACAAACAGTAAGTATACAAATATTACAAAATAATCAAACAAATATTAGAGTTGAGTTAAGTCAGAAGTTATGTGATGACACGTGATAACACAGAAAATCCTGGATCTCTGCATTCAGGAAACAAAGCAAGAACTCAAGATGTTGGGAAGCCTGAGACTCGGGCAACCTGCCACTGGTTAGGCTAGATGTTAGGGACATGGTGGCGCTGTGGGCTAAACCGCAGAAGCCTCTGTGCTGCAGGGTCAGAAGACCAAGCAGTCATAAGATCGAATCCACACGACGGAGTGAGCGCCCGTCGCTTATCCCAGCTCCCGCCAACCTAGTGGTTCGAAAGCATGCAAATGCAAGTAGATAAATAGGGACCACCTCGGTGGAAAGGTAAACAGCGTTCTGTGTCTAAATCACACTGGCCATGTGACCACGGAAAGATTGTCTTCGGACAAAAACGCTGTCTCTATGACTTGAAGAGCGGGATGAGCGCCACCCCCTAGAGTCGGACACGACTGGACAAAAATTGTCAAGGGGAACCTTTACCTAGTGGGCTCAGCTAAATGAAAAGTCTTCTGATGGCAGCCATTCCACTGGGTTGTATCTGAGGGCAGTAGCAAGTATCTCAGTTCAGTAGCAAGGACCATTTGCACAATCATTTCGAATGGTCTGTAGCCATTTTCATAATCATGCATCATTTTAGAAGATGAGGCTAAGCAATCTGGTACCAACACAAGGCTGGAAATGATAATTTCTATAATGGCTGGGCTAATGTGCATTATACTCACACAATCTGCCCGCCGCTGACACCCAATGCACCCACTCTGAGCTGATGAAACAGTATCTGCTATCGTAAACTGGGAACCACCTTGAAACCTAATATTGAATGCTGCAAATCATGCAGCGTCAGCACCCGTAATGATTTCTAGAAAATTCCTCTGTAGACTATTCAAAATGGATTCTCCTTTATGCACCTAATTGATTTATAGAAAGCATGGCTCTAACATGTGGTGATGACCACTGGCTGCAGAGACTTTAAACAATGCTGGTGCATTAGAGTGCCGCTACATGCCAAATACCAGGGGATTTGTTCTGCTTATAAAGCAGGTAAATTCAAACTATTTTATTTACCGACCGCAGGACACAAAGTCTGAATCAAATTGGTGCAACCCTTTTTGCTCTCAAAGCAGCTTTTCTCCCCCTCTGTCACTGGAGGGCTTCTCCATTTAAAAGTTGGAAGAATTTGAACACACACACCCCTCCCCTTGCATGAGGTTAGTTGTGATTGTGATGAGATGGGTTTTTAAGTTAAAATCTTTTAAAGGCATATGGGTTTTGTTATTATGAAATGAGCCAGAGAGGTTCCATTTTGTTTCTTTGTATATAATATCTGTGCTATGCTGACAAGTTGTTTTCTAGGCGAGCAGAGAGCATGTTATTCTGAAGGCCTGAGAAAAAGGACTCGGTGCGATTAGATGGGAATTGTTGTGACTCTTTGATAAACCACCGTAACCCAAATAACATCTGGTGTGTATGAGAAAGAATTCATGTGATGTAACAGGACTGTTTGCCTAGTAACGAACTCTGATTGGATGACGTCGTGGGAAGGTGCATTAGGCCCTTGCCAGTTACTCTTGAAAAAGGAACTTTTTACCTATGGACTTTGTCTTTCCAAGACCGACCTTTCGGTGATTCGTGACCTACATTTCAGCCATATGGGACTTACCCTGATGTCTTGAGAGAGGGTTTGGTGGCCTACCTACATGGACTGGTTTCTATGCTTTGCTGGATTACTTATAGACTTATGGGATTTTTCCTAAGGACTATGCATGGACTATTTTCTATGGACTGTTCTATGGAATATTCTTTATGGACTTCTTTTCTTGGAATACTCCATATGGACTATGCTCTTGTAATTTAGTAAGGACTATGGTACATTTACTGGATTTTTCTTTTCTAAGGACTATGGGACATATAATGGATTTTTACTTTTGTTTAGGGATTTTTATTCTATAGGATCACTGAGGACTATAGCCTTTTCATAACCTACTTGGATTATTTTGTTTACTAATGATTTCCTGGACTGGAATGGTTTTTATTCATTTTAATGGCTTTTTTGGGTTTTTGAATACTTTTCTATTTTTCATGTTTTCTTTGCCTCACTACATCTGTGTAACTAAACAGCACAATGCTAGTTTATTTGTTTTGGTTTAATTTGACTTAGTAACATGCTTTTTCTTTAATAAAATAAAGATTATAAAACTCATTTGGTTTCCTGAACAGTACACTTGCCATAGGGTCATCTGAGAGTGCTGCCTCGGCCTAGCTTACTTAGAGTCCTGTCAGTGGTGCAAGTTAAGTCTAAGGACTACAAAGCCCACTTGACTTTTTCACAATAATATCTGAGAGTACCAGGGAGTTCTTATGTGGGCAGACTTGTGAGAAGGAGTGTTGTAGCATAGCTGGTTGAATTGGACTCTTCAGCCTATTTTAGCATGTGCAAACTCCTGATTGCTCTCTGTCCAAGCGTACACGTGTGTTTTCGAACCCGTGTTCGTCACATGGTGGCAGCTGCGCGATGGACCACGTGCTGGGTTTTGTAGTACCTCAGGATGACCAATTTTTGTTCTATCTGACAGCTTGAGTGACTCTGATCCACAAGCTAAGTTTTGATTGCAGTGGGACACTGAGGCTTCAAGGAGCTAGGTGCTTCCCTGGGTGTAAACAGTAATTTCCTAGGAAACGCTGTTTGCCAGCAGTTAGATCTAAAGGCTGTGGTGAGAGGTGTTAAATCTTCAGGCTGTGGTAATGTGTGTTAGAATCTGGGGTGCTCTTTTAAGAAAGAGATTCCCAGTGGGACAAGCAAACTGTTAGGAAACAATTTGATTTAATCAGTAGGCATGTGCAGGTTGTTACAACGTTGTAGTGAAGAAATTCCAAGATGCATGTTCTTTATTTTTGGAGTGCTTACACCCTAGTGGAGCAGGTCATTTCACAATCTTAGGATTGCATAAATGACTCTGGCCACTTTGTTCTGGCTATGTTGTTTTGGAACTTGCATCCAAGTATTTTGTTTTTGTTTTTGGCCTAAGTGTACTCCTATAATCTTAGGATTTGCCGGAGCACCTGGCCGTGTTCCAGACTAGCTCTGGGTCTCCCCACTACGATCTTAGGATCTGGCAGGAGTACCTAGTTGCATCTGGCTTGGCCTGGAGTCATGCCCTATGATCTTGGAGGTATCTATCTGCACCCAGTTCAGTCGATGGTCATTTCTGTAACTTTAGGGTTCACAGAGTGATCACAGTTTTTCTTTTCTCTTCCTTTTGGATTTTTCAGTATTTTGGTTTGGCAGCTGTCTGTCTTCTCACAGACCTTAGGGTCACAGGGACAGCAGTTGGTCAGAAGTGCAGAAGAGATTTTTAATTTTATTTTGGTTTGGCAGCTGACTGTCTTCTCACAGACCTTAGGGTCACAGAAGGGACAGCAGTTGGTCAGAAGTGCAGAGGAGATTTTTAGATTTTTTTTTTCTCCTTTTTGTTTGTTTTCGCTGACCTAGCCAAGGCTAGTTAGCCAGCAGAAATGGAGGAGCAAAACCAGTCGAAAACCGTTGATATACTCTTAGAAATGGCTTCTGGATTTTTCGAGGAAGCCAAGCAGAAAATTAGGGAAAGAGATTTCCTGATACGTGAGCTTTATCAGGAAAACATCCTTTTAAAACGTTTTCTTAGCACAGAACCTGGCTTGATGCAAAGGTTTTTCCAAGTTCAGCAGGGTTCCTTTGGGGATTACTGCAACGAGACGCTTCATACAATTGGAAGCAACCCTGAGATGCAAGAGGTTTGTGTGGAAAGAGTTAACGAGGCCCAGTGGAATGCTAAGGAGCATTCCAGAGAAGACAGCGATTCATCGTCCGTCCAAACAAAGGATTTACAGGCCCTGGAGACGCGCGCAGAGAGAGGAATGCAGGAAAAAGGTTCCCGAGAAGTTGTGTCCTTGAGGAAATTAACATCGGGCGACCAATGCAGTGCATTGGAAATCAGCTCAGCACCAACGTCAGCTCTTACTCCGAGCACAGGACAGGTGAGAAGTTCTGAAATAATTCGGGAGGAGACTATGAGTTTGCTAGAAGAAAGAGAGCAAGGGATTTTCCAAAGTAATAAAGCAATTGCTGGGACTGAGAGCTTAGAAGCAACAGCAGTTCATGAGGGAGTGGAATACCGGGATGGTGGAATAGAGACTCAGCTTAATTCTTTGCCAGGACTTGTGTCAGCAGATCTTGATGCATGTCAGATCTCAACCAACCCCCCTTCTCTTAGCCCAGAGGGAACAGCGAAAGCAGACACTGTTAGGTTGGCAGAGACGTTGAGTAATGTTACTGGAGGAGTTATTCGTACAGAGACCTTGCAGCATGGACTTTCACATTGTGAGACTGTTTCTAACACAACCAATGAAGGGGGAAGCGCTAACTTTTTGGGATTACAAAGTACTGATGTTTCTTCAGAGACTGAAAAATTTGGCCCAGTACCACAGTTAATCTTCTCAGAAAGATCTTTAGAAAGAAAAGCAGAGGTTTGGGACAATACTCATTTTCAACAGCCTATTTTCCAAGGAAGTGGTGAGAATGCT
Source organism: Pogona vitticeps (assembly GCF_051106095.1). Lineage (NCBI taxonomy): Eukaryota > Metazoa > Chordata > Lepidosauria > Squamata > Agamidae > Pogona > Pogona vitticeps. Next base: position 17,677,975 of record NC_135792.1, read on the forward strand.
GATACTGTTTCTGAGGCTATGCAGAGTACTCCCGAGGGAACTTTGTTGCAACAGCGGCCTCTTGTGACCAAACCTGATAGCACAGCTAATTCGGCAATACATGTGTCCAGAGGTGTGACATTTCTGGACCAAGGCGTGGAAGGCATTGATCAATTTAGCTCAGAACAGGTATTGGAGTCTGTGTTACCTAATCCTAAAGTGGACTTGGATTTTAGCCAGTTAAATGGGCTCACGAAGACTGAATCAATCCTTACAATTAATGTTGAGATGTTGGTAGAAATTGTTTCTGTGACTGGAATAAAAGGAGGGCTTTACCAACTCAGAAAACTAGCACCTGGAATGGAAAATACCTATGTTACTTTTCAGAAATTGGTTGATGAATTCTTTGGCGATTTATGTTATGTGATTGGCTGTGTAGGCAACCTTGTAATTTGCAGCCCTGATCCAATTCAAGCAGACCAAAATGCTTTGTCATTCTTAGAGAAGCAGAGACATCGAAGCCCAAGATTAGTGCAGTGGTATTTCAGATTGCAAAAATATAATTTTGATGTTGAACATCTACTGTTAATTCCCCATTGCTTATCTCGAGTGTTTAGTGCAGATGCAAGGGGAGAAAATGGCTAGAATTGCTAAAGCTCTGATGTTTAATTTTCTTGGTATTCTGTATGACAATGTTCCTGAGCATACATAGAGTGTTTTCACTATTATTACTACATATCAGTATATTGGATTGTCAAGTTATTATGATGTTAACCCTGGTTTCACTATTTTACTGTTTGATGACTAGAGTATTATCTGAGCATATGCAGAGTGATGTATTTGATTAAGTATACTAACATGTTTATTCTTCTGTTTTTCAGACTAGTAGAAGTGTCTAACGCAAATTTCTCTCATGTATGGTGAATACTGTAATTATAATAGTTCTCATGTATCAATTGTTTTGCTATTTTAGAATCATATTTGAAATGTATTACTTTATGCTCATGTTAATATCTTTCTCTGTTTTGTTAATGCTTCATTATGACATCTCATCTTATTCAGTTATCAAAATTAAAACTTAAATTGTTTAGGAATTTTGTTAATCTTCAGGGGGCTTGTGATGAGATGGGTTTTTAAGTTAAAATCTTTTAAAGGCATATGGGTTTTGTTATTATGAAATGAGCCAGAGAGGTTCCATTTTGTTTCTTTGTATATAATATCTGTGCTATGCTGACAAGTTGTTTTCTAGGCGAGCAGAGAGCATGTTATTCTGAAGGCCTGAGAAAAAGGACTCGGTGCGATTAGATGGGAATTGTTGTGACTCTTTGATAAACCACCGTAACCCAAATAACATCTGGTGTGTATGAGAAAGAATTCATGTGATGTAACAGGACTGTTTGCCTAGTAACGAACTCTGATTGGATGACGTCGTGGGAAGGTGCATTAGGCCCTTGCCAGTTACTCTTGAAAAAGGAACTTTTTACCTATGGACTTTGTCTTTCCAAGACCGACCTTTCGGTGATTCGTGACCTACATTTCAGCCATATGGGACTTACCCTGATGTCTTGAGAGAGGGTTTGGTGGCCTACCTACATGGACTGGTTTCTATGCTTTGCTGGATTACTTATAGACTTATGGGATTTTTCCTAAGGACTATGCATGGACTATTTTCTATGGACTGTTCTATGGAATATTCTTTATGGACTTCTTTTCTTGGAATACTCCATATGGACTATGCTCTTGTAATTTAGTAAGGACTATGGTACATTTACTGGATTTTTCTTTTCTAAGGACTATGGGACATATAATGGATTTTTACTTTTGTTTAGGGATTTTTATTCTATAGGATCACTGAGGACTATAGCCTTTTCATAACCTACTTGGATTATTTTGTTTACTAATGATTTCCTGGACTGGAATGGTTTTTATTCATTTTAATGGCTTTTTTGGGTTTTTGAATACTTTTCTATTTTTCATGTTTTCTTTGCCTCACTACATCTGTGTAACTAAACAGCACAATGCTAGTTTATTTGTTTTGGTTTAATTTGACTTAGTAACATGCTTTTTCTTTAATAAAATAAAGATTATAAAACTCATTTGGTTTCCTGAACAGTACACTTGCCATAGGGTCATCTGAGAGTGCTGCCTCGGCCTAGCTTACTTAGAGTCCTGTCAGTGGTGCAAGTTAAGTCTAAGGACTACAAAGCCCACTTGACTTTTTCACAATAATATCTGAGAGTACCAGGGAGTTCTTATGTGGGCAGACTTGTGAGAAGGAGTGTTGTAGCATAGCTGGTTGAATTGGACTCTTCAGCCTATTTTAGCATGTGCAAACTCCTGATTGCTCTCTGTCCAAGCGTACACGTGTGTTTTCGAACCCGTGTTCGTCACAGTGATGTGTTCTTGTAAAGGCAATGGGCATGTCTGTAGGTGGTGTTTTGGTGGCACAGGCAGTTGGGATCATGGTGCACAAGATGGGCAGGGGGACATGCAAAAGGAAAACACCGTGATCATGGTTGATGTCAAGACTATCACATTTTTGAAAAACTTTTCTATGGAAAAATAACATGATACTTCACAGTATCAGAATACAGAACATCAAACGTTTGAACAGTAATTTTGCAAACTACATCATGATTCACAACTCAGGATGGTTCCATACAGGATCACCGCTTCCCATCACCCAACTGTTGCTGCTTTCCCTTACTTTCAAGTAACACTTGTGAAATTTACCTCACCTCTGTTGACATATAATTTTACAGAGCCTCTGAAGTGCCTTTTCTTCTTCTTCTTCTTCTTCTTCTTCTTCTTCTTCTTCTTCTTCTTCTTCTTCTGTTTTTTGTTGTTGTTTTTTGTTGTTGTTTTTGTCATTGTCGTTGTCGTTGTTGTTGTCGTCGTTGTTTGTTGTTGTTTGTTGTTGTTGTTTGTTTGTTGTTGTTTGTTGTTGTTGTTGTTGAAAATGTAGTAGTCTGAAGCTTTAACTAATTTCACTACAAACCAATAAATGATCAGCAGAGGCAGGTCCAGAGGAAGGAAGGAAAGAAGTGGGTTCTGGGTGAGTGGGGGGGAATGCAACTCGAATCTCAACTACTATAAATACTGAACTCCCAAATCAATCTGCATCCCCTCTGTGATCACTGATTGTGATTTCAGATGTAATACAGACCACAAGTCAAATTGCAGCAAAACTGAATTCTTGTAATTCAGCTCGCCAATGTAGTCATACTCTTAGATGGTTAATGGAAGAATAAAGGTCTCCTAAACTGTTAGTAAGCTTCACTTCAGTTGCAATCGGTTGGCTTAAGCAAAAATTGTAACTATTCCCCCCCCCCTTCATTTTAATAATTTGTAAACTTAGCTAATGTGGATTGGATTGAACACTTGGTTATTTTTGGTCAACATAACTAAAAAGAAACTAGGTTCAGTTTCAGCAAGCCACTAAATACCAATTGTTTGTGAAGGAGACAATGACAAGAGACTGGTGAAGTATTCCTATTCAGATTATGAGCTTCCGATCAGACAATGTGTGTGAAATGGAATGCTGAATTTCTGTCTGTTTCCACAGGATTCTTCTTATGTTCTTAGTTTAGCTTCAGCTCAGTACAACTCCATGGTAAACTCAGCCTGTAGATAAAAGCATACAACAGTGCTTCTGCATGTTTGGGCATGTTTATCTCCTCTTTCTGCTTCTGTCTCAGAAAAAGAGACAGCAAGTCAAGCGGATATGTGTGATTATGGTAAATTGGCAGCCACATAATACCTTCCCAGTGAGTTTTGCTTTTCTTAAAATAACACTTAAAATAGAACAAACAGCATATCTGGGAAATAAAGAGAAGTCTTCAACTTTAGTTGTAACTACTAAGGCCCTTCTGAGTAAATGGGATCTAGGAGAACCTAAAAGATTCTCTTCACTTTGGATCCATGTTACTCAATGCCAGAGAGTCTCACATACCCACTGTTAGCTGCAAGGGAGATTGTAACTATCTATTATTATAGGTTTACTTTAAATCAGTAGCATGCCCAATATTGACTTCCAAAAATCTGTGGAGAAGATAATAGCTATGTTAGGTATCCACAGCAATACATAAATGCTCTCAATTCATTCTGTATCTGATGGATGTGCCATTTTGGTATTGAACGTTGCCCAGTGGGGTGGATGGGCAACAGTCAGAATGGTTGAGCTCCAGGTTCATGTGATAACAGTATCAAGATGTCTTCAAAACATAGATGGCTCATCAACACACTCAAAGGGGTATATTTTGTACAGAAGTAAAAGTGAATATTGGCTTAGAAGATAATCTATTTTGTGTTTTGTGTTTGAGACATTATTTTTTAAAAGAATAATGATAATTTAATTTGGTATGACTTCTATTTTAGATGCAAGTAATTCAGAACAAATTGCTATAATTTCAAACTTAACAGAAAGCTCATGTTGAATACCTCAAAGCTAATGGGTTGAGAAAAGAAGAAAATTCAATGTCTACCAAAATAGGAAGTTTCAAGCTGTATTTATATCAAAATGACTACTAATTGGATATCACACAAGCTCTCTGTGTCTTTGCAGAAGTGTCTGAATTGCAGGGCGGGCAAACTAGAGAACATTCTTACTATAGTTACAGAAAAGATTCTCCTTCAAGTGGAGAAAGATGTCTGTCTCTCACAGCACTCTTTTTCATCCACGTACCTTGCTTTTGAAGTGCTTTGTTTTGTGATTGGTCACTGGAAGGTAAAGGTGCACTTAATTTGCAATCCTGATTGCTGAGACATATATCTCTGAAGAAATTCTCCTGCAGGAGAGAAAATGAGGTAATAAGAGATACACTCACTCTTCTTCAAGTCAACTTTCAACCTAAGTCAAGTCCAAAACATGGGCTTATTCATTTGACAGTTAACGATATTACTCCTTGCTACAATACCTTATAGTGATGTATGGAAGTGAGAGCTGGACCATAAAGAAAGCTGAAGAAATTGATGCTTTTGAATTGTGGTGCTGGAGGAGACTCTTGAGAGCCCCCTGGACTGCAAGGAGAACAAACCTATCCATTCTAAAGGAAATCAACCCTGAGTGTTCACTGGAAGGACAGATCCTGAAGCTGAGGCTCCAATACTTTGGCCATCTCATGAGAAGAGAAGACTCCCTGGAAAAGACCCTGATGTTGGGAAAGTGTGAAGGCAAGGGACAACAGAGGACGAGATGGTTGGACAGTGTCATTGAAGCTACCAACATGAATTTGACCCAACTCCGGGAGGCAGTGGAAGACAGGAGGGCCTAGTGTGCTCTGGTCCATGGGGTCACGAAGAGTCTGACACAACTTAATGACTAAACAACAACAACAATATCTTGTGACAGCCTACAATGGAATTCTCAGATTTTCTGGACTACAAATCCCATAGTTCTTCATTCTGGGAGTTCTACTTGACATACAGACACCTTACAGACACCTAAATGTGGCTCAAGTGGGATAAAGGCCTCAACCTGAAGCCTCTGAGGCTGAACTAGGCCTAGCTTTGCCCATGTTTCCTGTTCCTGCCCTGGTGCTAGCTGGGAGCTGTCTTTTTAAATAGGAAGATAGGCATCACTCACATGAGAAATTGCATCTGATGAAATTTTCTCTTAAAGGTGTTCCCTGAATATGAAGTATAGGAAACAGAACATTAACAAATGGTATCTAGAGCTAAGTAAATTTTCCCACAAGAGGGGAATGTAAAATATATGTGCAAAATCACACTTTATATCATTTCACTGGGATGAGAACTTGCCAAAGACTGGAATGAGTTTATCTTCAGATAAAATATAACTAGCAGTAACTGTGTAAAATGTAAACCAAATATAATTAGCAACAGTTTTGAAAAAAAAAAACCTTTAAAAAACATACAGCTTTAATTATACATAACAGACACATTGATGGGGAGATAATTAGGTGTGTATGCAAATTGCTGCATATTTGGTTCATATACAAAAACACAATGCACAGCTAAAGGGCAGATCCTACTTACATAGCAAAATTAAATGTGATGCCATGACAAAGGCACCGCAGAAGGAAGCAAGACAGATCTTTTATTAACCCAAATCAACGTAATGCCATACCATCTCCGGAGAAGAAAAGAAATGCAATGGGAATGGGGATGGTACTGAAGCTCTGTCATTCCAAACTAATTCTGCTGTAAGCTATGTGCCATGGGAGTCTGTGATGGTCACAACATCAAGTTATGTGTAGCCGTCCCTATTAGGGTGGTTGAGACAAATCCAACAGAAAGACTGTCACATAAATATTTTTCTTTCTTTTTTTTAAAGTCCACACATTTGGAATTGAACACCAAGGATCTGTGGGAGAGCACTCCATTCTGTTGGTTACCAGCAGCTACATGCAGCACCCTTGGGCTGCCCAAAAATTGCACACAGACCCTTGATTTAATAATTTTCAAAGGCTTTTCTGAAGACAAGGCATATCCCTCACTGAAATGGATAGCTTATGTACAGCCTGCATTCACCAGGAGCAGAAGGGTGTGTGGCCGGTGCTGCCTTCTCCTCTACTGTTTCTTTACCTTCCTCTCAAAACAAGGTGCCACCTTCTTTCTTGCAATCATCATGGAAATATGCAACATCAGCCCTTCTGAAGGTGCTGGCACTATCTGAAAGAGAGTGGAACCTTTGCCACCTCCAGCAGTTCGCTGCCTGAGGTGACTGTCTAGAAGAGCTTCATGGTAGGGTCAACAGTGTCTGTTGCTTCAGATGGCAGGACTTGATGAACACTGAAGAGAGGGTGCCTATTTTGGCTCAAGATTTGGAACAACTTCCTAACAAGAAGAACAGTTTGTCACTAGAACAGACTGCCTTGTGGGAGTGGTAGGCACCCCTTTGCTGGCAGGTAGCATGGCAATCTGTTGAGGTGGGATGGCGCAGATCCCGATCGGATGAAATCCTTTCCAATTTTGCACTCTTTGCCTTATAATATTGATGTGGGCAGTGATAAAATTCTGCAAAACAGTATGTTTGGTACGGGCACACACGCGGCTATATCTCTGTTCACCCAATCCCAGAAATAAAGAGATAATGCACAGGTCGTGGGTTTAACTAAGACTACCAAGGCTACCATTTTATTAAGTCTTAGCTTAATAACCTCCCAACTCTAGCAGAGGGCCCTATCCTAGTATCATGGTTACTAGGGCTAGGGCTAGGAGCTAGGGGTATCTGCTTACCCCTTGAACCTGTCTCTCAATGGGTGAGTCACAAGCCTTGGGTTTTTACTGTTTCATGGACAGCCCATTCTTAGTCAGCTAAAACCGAGATGGCCCTCCCCTGTGGCCAACTGCCCAAGCCTTGTGGCCTTAGGTGGGCAGCAGTGAGGGCCAGCCACTACTGCATCCTCCATCCTGGCAAACAAATTTCAGGATCTGTGGTGCTAAAATGTCATCTATAGTATCATCCCAGGTGCCTCTTGGGAACTCACCAATACTATCCAGTCCACAATAACCACCAAGGCGATGGAATTAGCCTTTGGTACATTTCTTGTCCCCTACCAAACCACGAAACCAGTTGGCCTTTATTCAGTTCCACTGCAACCCTGTGCCCATGGTGGGACTTTGCAAATCCCTGCCTGGCCTCTCACAGCCGTCTTAGAAGCACCCTATGACTTTACCAGGACAAATTAAGATGCCTGACCAATTACCTTGTCAGGTCAAATAAACTGATGCCTGAACCTCTCCTTAAGAGTCCTGCAGAGCTATGTAGACCTCCTGGGGAAAACCAGACACCTGTGTTTGTTACAACTGGCATTCATTTGAAAGAGTTAATTCCAGCATGACTCCGATGTCTATTTTGCACCTTGTACAATCCCCCCTTCTTCTGAATATCCTTTAATTTCTTTGCAAGACATATAAAATGAATGTTCAAGGAAGTGTTTTCTCGAAGGCTTGCATGACTGGATATTCCACACACTACAACAGAACACAGAGTTCTAACTCCTGTCCTCTGAAGATGCCAGCCACAGAGACTGGAGAAATGTTAGGAAGAAAAAACTTCGGAACACGGCCAAAGAGCCCGAAAAAAAACATCGCTCAAGGAAGTGTCTACTTTGCTTCTTTTTATTAAACAGATACATGCGAGCAGATATATATGTGTTACACCGTGGTCTAACTATTGAATATACAAAAAAATAATCATAAAAACTTAATAGATTGTTAGAGGAATATAACTATGAAAACTTAATGAAGTAAATGGGAAAAATAAGCAACTACTCTAACAAAACTTTAAAATGCTTTAGCAAAAAATCATATGGTGCTTAAGAAGGAAATAAGAAGACTGTAGCTAAAGTGTTATAAAACACTTAATAATTTAAAAGAAGTATTACAATGGCATATTCTCTAAATTAACTCTAAAAATTAACTCTCAGTTAAGTCAAATCTATAAACACACCTTTGCTCTGGCTATCTTTCCTAGCTGTTATTTACTCCCTTATTTTCTCTTTATCTGTTTATAAGCAATCCATCTGCAGGGCTTGGAGGTCCAGGGGTCTGAAGGACGAGGCAGTTATGGGCCGGGTTGGTTGCGGGCGGAATAGGGAAATAAGTGACCCACCAGAAGTGAAGCCAACCATTAGACTGTATTGCATTTGTGGCCCACCAATCCACCCCAGTAAGCAGGCTATGCCATTTTCTCAAGTTCAACTTATCTTTGAACCTGGAGCTATGGGCCACGTTGTTCCAGGTCCACCCATCTGCCTAATCTGTGGGATTGCCAGGCTGCACAAACACTCCCCCCACCAAATGTTCACTCCACTACCAAGCGATGCACTGTTGGAAAGTCCCACACTCATTTGTACTGTTGCAATAGAATAAATGCTACCCATTCATGAAGTGACTGTCCTGCAGACTTGCCTCCTGCAGCTGACACCCCACAGAAGATGCCAGGCTGTGTTGCCACATGGTCAAGCCAATCACCTGCCAATTGGACTGCCACCCTCACTCCAACCATTTAACTCCAAGAATGAGGGCAGGAGCATCTTGTACAGATGCTCTGTTCCTACCACTCACCTGCTATTTATTGCTTCTCTTCTGGATCAGGGAGTAAAATGGTGGTACCTTTAGTGGTGGTAGCCGCCTAGAGTGGTCCTATGTGATTCAGATAGGCGGGATATAAATTAAATAAATAAATAAATAAATACCTTTAACATAAATTGCTTCCTCAGATGCTCTCAGGTATGGGCTTTTCAAAGTATTACAATACTGGAATCCATCCAACATATTTTTTTAACCAGGACATTATGGGTACCAAGATCTACCTCTATGGCCATCGTCTGTTGTATTGTATTGTGTTGTATTGTGAGATATTGTACTACTCTCACTAAGAAAGCAGCCATATTGTTCTGGCTCAAGATAGTGTACCACATGGCCTCACTGATGGTTTCTTTGGCCTACAAAAATGGGAAGGGACTCTTGGGCAGCAAGGATTCCCAGTATTACAGTATTTCTAATCCGGGTTACTGCCCAATTTACCTCCACACAAGGGGATATGAGACCGCCCAAGAAGATATTATTAAAAGACTATACAGTATTGGCATCCGGACTACCATGGCCTCTTTAGTTAGTTGCTGCTCCAGTAAGATACTGTACAAAGTCTTTTCTTTGTCTTTTGGAAAGATGTCCCAATATTCATCCCTCATTAAATTGCACAAGCTGAGACAACTACTAACTGAATGCAGATTTTAACTCGTAGTTGAAAGAGTTGCAAGGACATTATATGGGCCCACAAGGTACAGGTAGATATTGCCCAGCAGGATGCTCTAAGGTGGAGGACATGGTGTGTTTTCTAACAGAATGACCTCTGTATGCAGGTTGGAGGGATCAATATCTTAAACCCTTAACAACTGAGACCAAGAACAATTCTCTTTTATGTACAGTTTTATTTCTGCTAATTGGCACAGACTACTATATATCCTATAGGACTGTTAAAAATGCCAAATGAGCCAGGAAAAGACAGAACTTATTGCCTGCTTCACAATCTCTTCAAGCTAATATTTCAACTTGATACTTGCTTGAGAATGCTGATTTTATTATTTTATTACTTTATACTTTTCTGATTGTTTATATGTATTTATATTAGATGTCAAATCTTATTTTTTAAGAGGTTTGATTTCTGTTTTATGCATACAGCCCTACTGGTTATGAAGCAATGAAGTAAATAAACAATACAGCTCATTGCATAATCTTGGAAAAGCTCCCAGTTTTGCACTCTTGTGTCCATTGAAACCATCACGGTTCTCCATATTATAGCAACCCGATGTCCAGAATACAGTATATGTTATCCATAAGGAGAATCAAATATTGTGGCACACCCATTTTGTTTAGAATTATCCATAGTTTTTTCATAGTCCACACAGTCAAAAGTGTTCCTATAATCAACAAAGAAAAGACTGACTTTCTTGTGAAATTCTTCCACAGACTCCAGCAGGAAATGTATATAATTTTTTGTGTCCGTTTCTTTACTGAATCTTTCTTGAACTTCTAGCATTTCTTGCTCAATGAGTGGAAAAAGTCTGTGTCATGAAATCTTGGGCATCATTTTGCTTGTTTTAGAAATTAATCCAGTTCTTCAAAAAAAAAAAAAAAACAAAACAAAACAAAACACCTCCAGTTCATGAATGTGGGATATTGTGTTTCTATACTCATGAATCAAAAGGCCAGGAAACAACCCACTATTGCTGCATAATATCACGGCCATGTTGCCAGCAGGAAAAAGGAGGTCAAGGTTTACGTAGCAATGGACAGGCTAAATGTTGACAACACCAATGGTAGCAGTCAAGATGCTCTACAGGATACCCCCTTGTGCTCATTACCATTCACAAAGTGACACCAAGCAAAGCGAAATCACAGAAGCCAACTCCCTTTTTCATCACGTTATTTCTCACACAAAAACAAAGTGATTGTCGGTGCTGTTTTTCAACAACTGTGAACAGTAATTCACAAAGAAAAAACCAACCAATAATGTCATAGCTTAAATGAGCGAGCTTCTGAATATTTATTCTCCATTTTTAAAAATATCCTTTTAAATATTTTTGCACAAGAAATAGAAACTCTTTTTAATATCTGGTTGGCCAGAAGTGAGTAGAATCGTTTTCCTTTTTAATTTCATCCTGCCTGGCAGGGTCAAAAGTTTAGACCTCCGTGGCCACAAAATTGAACAATGTTTATGTTTAGAATGCTGCTGTTTAGGGAAAAAACTCTCCAGAAACTGAAATCCAATCCCCATGGCAACTTTCAAAGTCAGTATTAGAACCATGGATGCCTGGATTCCTTCCTTTTCTTTTCTTTTCTTTCTTTCTTTCTTTCTTTCTTTCTTTCTTTCTTTCTTTCTTTCTTTCTTTCTTTCTTTCTTTCTTTCTTTCTTTCTTTCTTTCTTTCTTTCTTTTTTTGAAAAAGCAGGGGATTGTGACCATTCTAAACAAGTTCAGTCTCTTCTCTGTGTTTGATTGTTTTAAATCAGTAGACACAAAAGATCACATGGGGGTAAAACAATTTAATATCTTAAAAAAATCATAACTCAAAACTCATTCATCCAAATCTCCCCAGATTTGACACAGAGCGAGTGTAGACTGTCTTCTACACCTGCTCCAGTTTTAATGTTGGTCTGAGATCCAATTTCAAAGTTTCAATTTTGTTTTGTTTGAGGTCCCCCCAGTTTTTGAGTCGGCTAACGAAATCCAGAATTCTACCGTTGCACAATATCTATCGCTATACGCTTGAGCAGCAATAATATATTGATCTACAGTTACTGCAATCTTGGTCATGTCCTTTTATTTTAAATTGGAATGTGCATTAAATATTTTTTCTGTCTATAGGGTCCTGTGGTTTTTGCCCAAGTTCACGTCCCCGCCCCATATTAGTTGGTTATTACTGTTAGAATTTTGATAGATTCCATCTGTGTAGTTTGAAATTGTTTCACTGGTATCCCTTTTATGCCAGATAATTTATTTGTTTCTATTGATATGAGAACAGCACTCACATTGTTGTCTTAAATTGAAGAGTCTTTGTCATAAGTTTCATCAACTTGATAAAGATTTTCAAAACTGTTGTGGTCACGAATACCACACCCCCAGGAGGACTTTCCTTTATTATTTTAGCAAGCTCACAGATAGTTGACAGTATACAGATTATTGACAGAGTTCAGATAGGATAGTGGTTACATAATGAAAGGCTTTGAAGTTAGCTCTCTATCACTATGAGAAAGAGGAAGAATGGGCAGCCACATCTCCTCTCAGAAGCAGCTGCGACATCATCCAGGAGAGTGTTCTCTGCGATTGTAGAATCAGACAACAGCTTAGCAACTTTGGGGAGGGGTGTTCCCCCACAAGAACCTTTAGGCGTATACTTTAATAAGCTAGTCTTTCAAATCACCACAGGATTCTGTTCTTGCTACGAGGAAATGAATGCAATATCTATCTACTCTATCAGAAATTTCTACAGAGAGGAGTATGTTTAGGGAAGGGACCATACAGGACAGTCAAGCTTAAATCCCCTCTTGAGATCAAAAGCTATTTTGCTTCAAACACAGATTTTCAAAAACATTTCTCCAACTAAATTATTCAGAGAAGACTAGAAATTGCTAGTTTTCAATTTTGTGAATGAACCCCATGAATATGGTGCATGGAACAAGAAACTGGCTGCTATGCCCTCCAGAGCCATGTGGGAGAGTAAATCTGGGAGACTGTGGAGGTTTTGGTTAAAACTATACTATAAGAAATCATTTCTATCATGTCTAACTACTGAAGTGCTTTGAAGAAACTCAAGGCTTTGACAGAAGTGTCTTGGAAATTCACCTGTGCTGTAGTATACCTGATTTTATTGATCCCCTCTCCTATAATGTCTTTGCTTTGAGTATCCTTGCTCAGAGTCAGGCATTTATTTAAGAAGTTGCTATGCGTGTCTCCTGTCCATGGGTGGTGGGATAGGGAGCGCAAATGCAAACAACCTGCACAAAGCTTAGTTTTGTGGAGCCAGGCACTAATTTATGAAACCTCTGGCTATGCTGAAAGCATGGGCCACCCAAGACATTGCCAAAGCTGGAGAAAAGAGCATTCACTGCCCTCAGCACCCTGCCATTCAGGCCTCATGCTCCTGCCAGTCTATCTATCACCCTTTCCTAAGGGGGACTTACAAGCAGGTTGGAGGGAATCTCAATATTCAAAGCAAAACACCAATCTGTAGGGAAAAAGTCCACCTCAGGTAGCCCAGTGAACATGAAGAATGCACTATAGCCATACAATTCAGACTGACTATGAAGTGCATAAGAAGGGGAGCAGAGTGGAGTGGCTGCAGTCATGTATGTTGAACAGAACTCACTGCAAACATTATGCTTACATTCAGGTGTCCCCCGTGTGTAAGGATTGTGCCATTAGGAAGGGGTCTGTAAGTCCTCTCATGAAATAACTGCCAAGTACCATTGGGGAGGCTGATTGGCCCATTGTTCTTCAGGACAGCTACAAAGGATTTGAAGCCTGGATATAGGATTTATATGAATGTACACTGGTAACTAAGGGACGTGGTGGTGCTGCGGGTTAAACCGCAGAAGCCTCTGTGCTGCAAGGTCAGAAAACCAGCATTCGTAAGATCCAATCCATGCAACGGAGTGAGCCCCCGTCACTTATCCCAGCTCCTGCCAACCTAGAAGTTTGAAAGCATGTAAATGCAAGTAGATAAATAGGTATCACCATGGTGGGAAGTTAACGGCATTACGTGTCTAGTCGCGCTGGCCACGTGACCACAGAAACTGTCATCGGACAAATACTGGTTCTATAGCTTGGAAACGGGGATGAGCACCGCCCCCTAGAGTCAGATATGACTGGACTAAATGTCAAGGGGAACCTTTACCTTTACCTTACACTGGTAACCACCAACATTAAAATCAGAACTGGTGATGCAATACCTGACAGAGAAAGGATTTTTTTCCCCAGGCTAGTCTCTCAAAGTCTGGATTGTGCTTTTCCCTGCCATTCTCCTCATATATCACATGTCCTTTCCCCCCATTTCCTTCTTATCTATCTTTTGTCCAATCCCTCTCTCCTTTTTTTTAAATCCTGGGCAAATATATACGGCTGCAAGGAAGTTCCCAGCAACAGCACTGTGTAAATAGCAGCAGGCTGAATTAGATTAGGGGGGATCTAAGTCTGCACATTTCATTTTGTCGAGGCTCACTTTTGGGCGCATGTGTGTGCATGTTCGTATGGCTGTGTATGTTTCTATTTATATGTAAATGGGGACTTGGACCATCGGAGCAGCTGGAAATTTTCATTTCCAAAATGTTTAACAGCTTCCTTTAAAACTCTTCCCCAAACATTATTTTTCACTAGTCTTCAACATCAATCAAATAATGAATATCTCTTTCATTTTACTAGGGTGGGGGGATGTAATGCAGAACAAAGAAACTATCATGGAAGAATGTCAAAAATCCACCATGCTGCACGGGATGTATCAATACGTCCGTTTGGGGGCATTGTTTCGAAAGCAAGGGTCACCCTATTTTAAGTAAGGATCCTTCCAATCATGGCAGATTAATCATAGCTTTATTATTAGGACTTGGTTATTATTTTGTAACAGCCCATCCTGGAGTTATAATGTTAATTTGCAACAGTACAAGGAGAAAAGATATTAAATAAAAGTTTCAGTTCACTAGAGCAGCAGGCCAAGTAAACACACATTGCCATTTGGGGCCTGATTTGAAAGAAAGGTTCCTTGGGAAGGAATGAAATTATTTCTTTCATTCAGCGTTTTATTATTGTCATTTTTAAAAAAACAGCAACCACCACCATCAGCGTTATTTTATGTCATTGCCAGAGGCATCTGAAAGGGAGATTCTCTGGGGGAGACCAGGCTAGAAGGTGGGAGTCTGGAGTCATGACACATTTCAAGAAAGGGCTGTAGGTTCATGGAGAGATGGGCATCACGGAGCAGGGTCATGACATTTCTGATGACCAAGAACAACTCCAAGACAGTGGAGAAGAGGAAGCTGCTATCTATTCGTCTGACAGGGCAGGCCGGGCTCTTTCTTACCACAAAAGGAGGTGGTTGTCTCTTGTGGCAGATGACAGCGCTGTGTCAGAGGAGAGAAAGCAGTCTGATGTGATTACTCTTTGTCCCCAAAGCTAATTTTGCAGCAGCACCCACAATTGATAACAATTTAAGTACCCCACATGGGAATCCGGTTTGAAATCTCTGTTATGCAGTAGTCACACTGATGCAAACCTTGGGGTTTTACTATTGCAAAACGGTAGTGTAGATTTTAAGTGAAAAGAACTATGTTGGATTTTGGGAGGTGTTAAATCTCTTAGTTACAGAGTTCTGGTTTGTAGAACCACAAAACTTCAGTCTTGCTCTGAAAATGCTACAAAATTATGACAAACATTCCCACGGGTTTGAGAAAATATCAAATTTCAGGTTTATAGTTAACAGAGCTTTACTGAGGTATCATTGAGGATATTGTTTCATCCTCAATGTCAAAGAGTCCCAGTCAGTTCTTGCTGTGGAAAGGGAGTGAGACAACATCTTGTTCTTTACCTCAGGCAGTAAAATGTCTTTGGCCAACACTTTGCCAAGACGAAGACCAAAGCGGACAACAATCCATGTTCCAAAAAGAGAAGAGAAAGAAGTTGGTTGGTATTCGAGCAGCCCAACATCAAGTGATGCCAAACTGTGATGTAGGGGCGGGTTTTTCAGATTTTTCTGGACTACAGTTACCATAGCTATCCATTCTGGAACTTCTATGTACCTGACAGGCAGCACACAGACTTCTAAATGGAATGAATCTGGGAGAAAACCTAAATTGGAAGGCTTAGCTTTTCCCAAAGTTCTTGTTTCCACCCTGATGCTACCTTAGAGCTTTCTTTTAAAAAATGATTAAACTAAAGCTGTCATAGTATTCTTGAAGGCTTTCACCGCCAGGATCTGATGGTTGTTGTGGGTTTATCGGGTTCTCTGGCCGTGTTCTGAAGGTTGTTCTTCCTGACGTTTCACCAATCTCTGTGGCCGGCATCTTCAGATGACTGGAGTAGGAACTCTGTCCATGCTCTGTGGCTGTTTGTTGGATAGTTGAGTATTTATAGCTGTGTGAACAGCTTTTGTCTTTTTTCAGGAGAAAAGGTGATCAGCGTGTTTTTTTCTTATGATAAGGAGGGGGAGATTATCTGTTACCGTGATTGCTGGGTGTCGTTAGCTGGTCTTTTTTGTGCAATGATCCCTGGTCCTTGTGGCTGGGTAGAGTTCATTGACCTTTTACATGCTGTATTTTATTATACTTTGGGAACAACAAAAGAACACAAGATTTAGTGGAAAGACAATAATACCAGGAAAAGCTGAAGGGAGAAGGAAAAGAGGAGGACCTAACAGGAGATGGATCAACTCAATAAAGGGAACCATGGCTTTGAGTTTGCAAGACCTCAGCGCTAAATAAAAGGGCTTTTTGCATTCAGAGCTCATCCTTCTTCTTCTTTTTCTTTGCATGCCAATGAAAAGATGACCTTTTGGAATGATTTAATAATTGCTTTTCACCAAGCCATCTATCTGTGCCTTTCTGTACCTGGTTCAGTGCAAGCAAATGTGATTTGTATTGTAAGGAAAACTTTTAGAAGAAAGAATACGAAGAAAGCAGGGTAGACGAAGCGGAGATTAATACTATAAAGCTGTCATGAGGCATTTTAATCAAAATGGAAGCCAGGCAAATCTCTTTGCTCTCTGATGGTGAAGATGCCCGGCTTGTGCATTTTAGTCACACAGCCCTACCCTTTCAAATGATACAAACAATCCCAAGGCTTTCTTGTTAGTTCTCTTTGTGAACTTAGTCAATGTGAAATTGGTTCTGATGGCTGGGAAACGCATATAAGAACCAAACGTTGCACTGCATCTCTGCTAAAATAAAAATAAAAATTGAAAGGCCCAACTCCCCCCCCAAATGGGGGGGCGGCAGGAAAAGGCTCCCTAGGAGGGGGCATTTTGAAGGCCAGTCCAAGACATTTTGAGCCTGAAGTAACATAACAAGTATAGACCTCTACTCTGGCAGAAAATGTCTCACCTCATTCTATGTATTCTTATTCTACCATCACTACTAATATAGCATAACAACAATAAATTAAGTAAGTAACAATTCATTGCCATTTTATGACAGCTGAAGGCTGCTGGCTGAGGCTATTGACTCACTTTGCTTAACAGCAGGGCCAGCCCCAGGGATTTTCAACTGAGAAGTGGATGGAAAAGTTAAATCTTAGGCTGAATTATCCACTCAGTCTTTCCACTCCACTCCTGATGTTTCTACCTCCCCAATGTCCCAGAATCTACACAGACCTCTCAAGGAGAAAAGATTACCTGAATTCACCTGTTGTTATTATAGGTTTTTCATGTACGGATTTTGAATGAGGTAGGAGCATTTATATCTAACTCCCTTAAAATCTATGTGGGAAGGGGAAAATGCAATTGCACCACTACCTAATTTTGGTGTAGTTGGTGAGAATTTGGACCACACCACCCGTCTCAAGCTGACAAAACAGCTTCCTGAGGATCCTCCATGCCAAACAAGAGTTCCTGTCTTCAGAGAGAGAGAGAAAGAGAGAGAGAGAGAGAGAGGTGAAAATTAAATTGAAGCAGCATGAAGTCCTTCCCCATGTGTTTTTTGTAATTTGTAGAAAAATTTTACAGAATACAATTCACACTCTTTAAAAATAAGTACACAAACACATAGCATGTGCAAAAGGACAGGCTGTTTGATCGTGATTTTCAATTGTACCACCTTTTCAAAATTCATGTAATAAGGCGACAGATAATACATTTTTTTTCAATGTGCGTTTACAGACTGCGCAAAAATAAGTCTTGAAAATGAGAAGAATCTTCTCCCTTCTTTTTAAACTTGCCTCTTGCAACAAGGAAAAAAGCTTGTGATTTTTTCTCTCTCATTTATTACATGGGGACAAATTACAGTTCAGGATTTTCATCTCTACCGTAATGTGCCACTGAATGAATTGTGGCATGACACTTGAGAATATTTCATCCTATTCTTATAAACTGTGTTAGAATTTATTTTGGAAATAAGTTTTGGGTGCATCTCCAATGAAGCTGCCTTCCAGAAGGTCATTGATCCCTCCAGCCCAGTATCTTCTCCGCCTGTTAGCAGATATTCAAGGTCTTGGGGAAGGAGACGTTTTGGTTCAATTTAACTTTCATTCCTCTCTCTCCCTCTGTGGGCTAAACCACAGAAGCCTGTGCTGCAGGGTCAGAAGACCAAGCAGTCGTAAGATCGAATCCACGCGACGGAGTGAGCGCCCGTTGCTTTGTCCCAGCTCCCACCAACCTAGCGGTTCGAAAGCATGCAAATGCGAGTAGATAAATAGGTACCATCTCGGTGGGAAGGTAAACAGCGTTCCATGTCTAAATCACACTGGCCATGTGACCACGGAAAGATTGTCTTCGGACAAACGCTGGCTCTATGGCTTGAAGAGCGGGATGAGCGCCGCCCCCTAGAGTCGGACACGACTGGACAAAAATTGTTAAGGGGAACCTTTACCTTTACCTTACTGGATTTAAATGTAACTCTTCAGCTCTTAGGGACGTGGTGGCGCTGTGGGCTAAACCGCAGAAGCCTGTGCTGCAGGGTCAAAAGACCAAGCAGTTGCAAGATCGAATCCACGCGACGGAGTGAGCGCCCGTCGTTTGTCCCAGCTCCCGCCAACCTAGCGGTTCAAAAGCATGCAAATGTGAGTAGATAAATAGGGACCACCTTGGTGGGAAGGTAACAGCGTTCTGTGTCTAAGTCGCACTGGCCATGTGACCACGGAAGATTGTCTTCGGACAAAACGCTGGCTCTATGGCTTTGAAACGGGGATGAGCACCGCCCCCTAAAGTCGAACACGACTGGACAAAAACTGTCAAGGGGAACCTTTACCTTTACCTTTACCTTCAGCTCTTGCTGTTTTGTGAATTTACAATTCAATATAGTTGTGAGTTTATTTGACTATAAAACACCTTGAGAGTTTGTGACTATAATTACAACTGGAAAGGAGAATGAACTGTGATTAGAAGCCAGTGACTTTGAGGTTTGGTTTACTTTTCTCCGTGATCTATTGAAAGGAACTATGCAACACCTAGAACCATATCCTTTAGAATAAACAGGTATGCATTAACTAAAAGTTTGTCAACATGAACCTGATACTATTTCCATGATAATATCTGACTGAATTCTGGGATCAGGATCCTGCTGCAGGACTTTGACCCCCTGCTGCATTTCAGAAGTGTGCATCAGACCTTTCCGGCAGAGAATTCTCAGTACTTCATCAAGCTACAAAGCTAAGCCTTTCATGGAATGGCGCCATGACACTTGAAGTAGCATGAAGCTTCTCCAACTGTTCATTGGGAGTACAGTCCAAGAGTATTGAAAGTCATGGGTGTTGTCTGTTGAAGACTTTGCAAAGTGGCAAGAGGATGAACTTGAAATGAAATTACATACCTACAAAAAGTGTACAGCAGGACACCTGTATATGCAGGGGATTAGGTCTATGATCTACCATGGATGCCCGACACCACGAATACGAGGGGAACCATATGCACAACATACAAGGGGGCAGGACAAAGGCCACAAGGGGGCACCCTTGTATGTTGTATATTGGACCATGGCAAACTGCAAATAAGTGAAACCATGGATATCGATTGGTTTCAGTAATATGAGAAACCTGGAAGAGATGAGTGGCAGAAAATGCGTTAGATTTATCTCTGCCCCCACAAAGGATTTTGACTATTCCATCTCTATTGCTACCTCAGGGTCCTTTTAATGGATTCCCTTTTTATGCAAATCTATCCACTGATGGTTCACAATGAGCATTATGATGTCATGCTACTACACGTCCAGTACAAGTCAGAGTGAAGGAATTGCTGTGTCAAAAGCAATACTGTCGTTCTGAATTGGCTTTGTTTGACTTGTCTGATGTCACATACATAATCCCAGGATGTGTAAGACTCACGTAACTGGTTATTTTGTGTGTCATGTCAGGGAAGACTGTGGTCCAAGCAGTGGTGTTCATAGTGTCATGACTCTGAAAGAGAAAGCAATTATGCCCCCTTTCCTCCTCTTTGGGAAGAACTGCCACGAGAAGTGCCATTTTGCTGCAGTTCTATGCACACTTACTTGGGAGTAAGATCAAAAGTATTCAATGAGACTTTCTTCTGAAACCCAAGTCAACTCAAGGAAACATGTATGCAATTACAATGGCATTTAATTTAAACCCATTTCCTTTCGAAAACATAATTGGAAACATACTTTGAGATGTACTTCAATCAAGAACTGCATTAGAAGATTCAGGAAGTGTGAAAGCCGGTGGATAACCAAGTGCCAATCTCCACATTGGTCTGGAATGTTCAGATCAGTCGGGATCAGAATTCACAAACATTAATTTCTCAAAAATCTAAGCTATTTTTCCTCCTGTCCTTCAGGAAATTCTCGTCTTGTGCCTATTTATTTCTCAGAGAAATTCTTCCCCACACAGCTATGTAGCCCAATATGCAATTTAAACATTATTTCCCTCTCAGCTTTCATGCACGTAAAATCTGTTTAGCAAGAGCAAACAAGAGTTTAATGCTCAAAATAGACTTAATTGGTGCATGCACAAAACACTTCCTTAGAGATAGGAACAGTCATCCTAAATTTTCTAATGAAGCTGGATCCCATTCTTGGCCTACAGCCATATAACCTCCGGGCTCTACATTTGCCAGCTCTCTTAAGCTGCCGTTCTTGGGTTATGCTAAGTAACAGGAGATTTTCATCCTTTTCATCAAGTAATTTCTCCAAGCCATTGTTTGCATGAGACTGATCACTTGTAGATTTGCCAGGTCCAGGGCGACTAATTGGCACCTCAAAGAATTACTGTGCTTTTCTGGGTGTCTCGAAAGGTCAACGAATCTCAAGGTAGGCTTTGCTGGAAGAAGACAAAATTTGCTTTTATGATATATGGTAGCTTTGGATGGTCCCTCCCTGCAGGCAACGAGGCTCAGTGCCTCAGCCTAAAAGCGCTTGTCCACATATTGTGCGTGTAATATTTGCTTAGGACAAACTGCAAGGAATCTGCATTTTCTGTCTCACATTCTCATGCAAACGTATTTTGCAATTTATCCATAAAATGTTGCCCACTGTGACATCACATGGTTCTATCTCCTGTGATGTCAAAAAGGTCTACATCTGGTCTCATATTTTAGCACTAAAATCATAGCAAATGGGATGCTGCTGACCTGGCAACTCTAGAGCTGAATGGCTCATAAAAGAGTCTGTGTCCTAAAAGGCACCTTGGGAAACGCAGAAGAAATTTATGGCACCAGGGCTGCCCAGACCCTGTTTTGGATGTGACTAGCTACTGATACTATTGCTATGTGCCATCTGGTTGCTTCTGAGCTTTCACAACTCTAACAGAGTTTTCAAAATATGTGAGACTTCTAAAAAATAGCCTGTCATTACTACCCCTCAGTGAATTTCCATGGTCAAGCAGAAATCTGAAGCCAGCTGGGACTATAGCAAAATTGCATACCCTAACACTGAGTATAAGGGGATGTGTGGGGATTTACAGCCTGATCTGATTGTTGTTCAACACTAACTTGATTGGTAATGTTTTTCCCACTTCTATCATTTGCCGCAAGCCCTTCCTTCTTCCTTTTTGTTTTTGTCTGCATTGTTGATGACTCTCTCTTCTTCCACTGACTATCCTCCAATCAGCAAGCATGCAGCGACTCCTGCATGTTGGAGACTCCCTTTCCCTCCTTTTTTCTCCTTCTGACTGTAACTACAGATGGTTACTGTAAGTAAAGATACATTTCCTCTACTTTAAACGCCTCTAGAGTTATTGTCACCATACAAAGTGCCAGTTTCATGTGCAAACCATGGAGTGTGCTTGGTGAGGCTGGGCTGACCTGTTTCTGCATTTTTTTTTCCCCTGTCTGATAATCTGCTAACTAAAGGAATAACATCCTTGAAACTCTTTTGCAAAAAAATCCCAAGAGATGGGAAGGAGAAAAAGATTAAATAAACAAACAAAAAGAACTATATTCAAAAAGAAAGCCTCAACCATAAGAATTTTGAAATATATTTCTGACCTCCCAAACCACTAAACTGCATTTTTGTGATGAATTATTTTGATCAGTCTTAGTTGAAACATTGTTTAAAAAAGAAATTCTACTCATACAAAACTGGAATGTGACAAGCAAAGATTTCAGCCCACTCTTTTTTCCTGTTAGCATGTTGGGTTTGAATATTCAGTGGGAGAGGTAAAAATGTTCAGTCATCACACAACCTCAGGGATGTGGCATTAAATATTGGGAGAATGTTTCTTGTTTAGATGATGTCCTGAAAGGGTAGGAGAAGGTGAGACCCACAACAGATATTGAAACTAAATTTACTCTTCTGTGGGGGCTCAAACCTACAATCATCTTGTGTTGTCCACCCTCATGCCCCTTTTGCTTGACCTTCAAGCCCCAGAGCACATGAAAGCAAACACTCTCTTCTTTTACACTTGCTGCCACCAGGTGATCTCTAAATCACCATTTACTTCAGAAAGATTCAGGTCCACACTTCAAGTTCTTTTAAATAAAACTCTGGTTTATTGATTACATAGATTCATTAATATCTTCAATAGCTAATCACACCTAAATTTTTCCCCAAACTACACACTCTATTACTCTGTCTGGCTTTTCTCTCCTGCCTGACTCTTGCATTTCTCTAACTGACTCCATCTGACTTAATCTGCTCTCTGACTCTCTGACCCCGCGTCTTATAGCATCTCTCTTGACTCCGCCTCTCAGCAGCATGAATATTCATAAACCATTGCATAATACAACAAGAACCATAGAGCTAATAAATTGAGAATGCTACACATCTGTTACTGCCAAAATGGACTTTAGAATTCTTGCAAATATTACATGGTTAGTAGTTCACTAGCTGGAACTGGGGACCAAGAAATGGCATCAAAATTTCAACCTCCTCTGTCTTGACCACAAACTGCTTATGTTTGCTACTCTAAATCAAGTGTTATCACTGAAACCCCCCAAACCACTGGGGTTTTATTACTTTGGACTCCAACTCCAAGAATTGCTCCGGAATAATTCTGGGAATGCCAGACCATAAACATGCATCTGCAGACACCTTCATTCCACTCATCTGGACAAGGCTGAGGCCACCTGGGTCTTCGTTTCCAGATGCTGTGTTTCCTAGAGGTGATAATCTCATTGCTCTTTATGCTGTAGAGGAGGTGTCTTCTGAAGGAACACCACTCCCAGCAAACATTGTGGCAGCTTCCACCACAGCAGGAAATGAAGGCCTAGAAGAAGAATAAATAAAAGCCTGCCTGCATCTCTGCTGTAACAACACCCATGGTAGCAGTCAAGATGGCCTACAGGATACTGTCAGGTGTTCACTATCATGCAAAAAATGTCCGTGAAGATTCTCAGTCATCCAGGTGATGTTATCTGGATGTTGAGTCATGGCAACTGGACTTCTTCCCAGATAGAAGTCCAGTTGCCATGACTCAACTTCCAGATACCATTCACAAAGTGACACCAAGCAAGAGAAAATCCCAGAAGCTGACTCATTTTTTGCACAAGTTAACCATGAAGTTGTCACACAGTTGAGGAGGGGTAAAGGATTCCTCACGTCAAGATAAGCACTTTTTACTCTGAAGTTTCTTCAGTAAGTCCAAAATGTCTTTGCGGAAGACATAATTTTTTTCTTTGTGAAGCAAAGCACACACATAGAAAGATCAAGCACAAAAGGAATTGCTGACTCTTCATAAAAAGATACAAGCAAACCATTCAATGCTTCAAAGTTTTGCAAGTCCATTTAAGAAGGGAACAACTATTACAGTTTAATTACGCAATTCATTTTATTTGTGTTTTATGCATTATTTGTATCATTAATGTAAATAATCATTGTCAAAATGCTAAATGCCTAGTTAGAGCATATATTTCTGTTTTGTTGGCAAAGAAAAAAATTGTGGTTTCTTGTGCTCACATAAGGACAAGACAAACAATGATTTACAGATTTGCTAGCTACGTGGCCTGATAGGAGCCAGTAAGGCTGAAGCCCCTTACAGTATGAGCTGTAGGAGCAGGAAAGCCACTAAAAACAAATTCATAAAAATGCCTGAATTAAGTTTGAGGCCACTGAACTCACTGGTAATAGATTTCTATTCCAGAGACTCTTCTTAACTATTACTCAAAAATAAATTACACAACCCTAGAACTGCCAGCCCTTATCTGTAGAAGAAAAAGATTTGTTGTGTTTGTCTACCTTTGAGTGTTCTTCAAACAGTCTCAGCATGATTGGTGGTCTCAGTGATGGAGACACACAGCCTGATGTTGGTATAAACATCCTGATGGTTAAGCATCCTCTCTGATAGCTGTTTCACAGGTCATACATTACAACTTAGATTTGCTGGAAGAATAGTAGGAGGCAACAGCTGCATGACTTTATGCTCTAATGGCAGTTGGGGGAAAAAAAAGGACTTAACAGCATTTTTGTGCACGTATTTCTCTTCTTCCTTTTGATTCCCCTTCTGAGGAAAGAGGGTGATGCCGTCCTTGTCATCTTCTGCACTATTCATCCGAGTCGGCTGAGATTCGAGGGGTAGTTCTGTCAGTTCTGGATTCTCCCATGTTTTAAGATTCTTTTTAAAGTTCTTTTCACGCCAGATATGATAAAATGTTCAAACGGTGATAAACTTTTATAGAATACACCAAACTCAATGGAACCCTCACCTATTTCTGCTCTGATGGGGACAGGGTGTATTTGATCAAATTGCAGGTCCTGTGAGCAGACCCGTCTCTTTTCTTTGGTCACTGCTGTCCATCCAGTTTTCTTTTCCCTCTGATTCAGAACCTCCAGTAACCCCAGGACAGATGTCGACCTCCCAAAAGGTCCAGGGAGTCATTTTTGGGGCACAGGAGTGTGGAATCAGGCTTGATTATCCTGTAGTGGTCACAGAATAATAAACTGAGCTGCTTTCCCTTAAAATTCAGTCTTCTGTGCCCCAAAGGCTCAGGGTATGCAGCGACCGTTGTTTTTTCATCTATTTCCAGTTCAAGGGGTTCCAACATCTCCTTCCTGGGGAACTCTAGCAGATCTGTGACAAGTACTATGTATTCTTGGTTTTATTGTATGGCTTGGTGGGTCATTCAAGGTTTAAAAAAGGAAAGGAAAAAGGTTAGGAAAAGGAACTGCTTGGCTGAGGAACCTGGTTTTGATACAACACTACATGTATATTTAGAGCTACAGCATCCAAAGTTAGAGAAGCCTCATAGAACAGTGCTAAAACCGCAGCACTGGAGCCAAAACTCTGCTGACATCCTGGGATCAACCCCAAGTAGCTGTCTTAGGGTTTACTCAAACTTCCATCCTTCTGAGGTCAATAAATTGAGTACCCAGCTTACTGGGGTTTAGGCAAGGTGTAGCCTGCATTATTAAACTTTAAACTGTCCACAGAGTGCTTTAAGCATTATGGGACAGTATATAAGCAACACAGTTTGCTTTTTTCTTTACTAGCCATGGTGATGTCCAGTCTCCAGTGAGATGAGAGTAAAGAAGAACAATTAGGAAAAATATTATCACTGGCAAAATTAAATGCCTTATGAAAACAACAGGCTGTTCCATTTGTAACCAGGTGTAAAGCACCAGTTCCTTGTAACTGCTGTAATTTGTGTCTATGGATATATGAGGCAACTGAAGAATTATTTTTGGTATCTTTTTTTACCAATATTGATTGAATTTGATAACAGCTCATATTGAATTATGGTCACCTATGAGTGCAAATGAACAAATACTGATCTCATACATTGGCCTGAGTCTGATTAATAATCCCTACTAGAATAAAGTCATTGAATTAATATGATTACACGAATACTGATTTATCATTCAACAGAGTGAAATCCAGTTGTTTAGCTGAATTCATATCTTGAGTTGACCCATTGAATCAGTGGGGAAGTGGTGAGTCAACTCCTCAATGGACTTACTCTAGTTACAATTTCTCTTCTAAGCAATGGGATTTCAGCCAATGAATTTATTCTAGGTGGGGTTAGCAATTTGACCAAAGCTTCTAGTTATTTGTAAAGCCTCTGTGCTGCAAGGTCAGAAGACCAGCAGTTGTAAGATTGAATCCACGCATCGGAGTGAGCCCCCATTGCTTGTCCCAGCTCCCGCCAACCTAGTGGTACAAAAGCATGCAAAATGCAAAATGGGAGTAGATAAATAGGAACCACCATGATAGGAAGGTAACAGCGTTCTGTGTTTAGTTGCACTAGCCACGTGACCATGGAAGATAGTTTTCGGACAAAACACTAGCTCTATGGGTTGGAAACGGAGATAAGCACCACCCCCTAGAGTCAAACAAGACTGGACAAATTGTCAAGGGGAACCTTTCCCTTTCTCTTACTGAAAAATGTATTAGAGAAGCTTGCAAACAATCAATAAAAAGAAAAGTATACAAGAGAGGCTTACAAGCAAAAGTCTTCTGAAGTCATTAAAGAAGACCATCCCCACGTTAGAAGGTTCTAATCTAAAAAAAAATGAAATAAAGGCAAACTCAAGCCCTGGTTCTTTATTAGAGATGGGCACAAACCAGAAAGCCAGTTGTTCATGATAGTTCGTGGTTTGTAGCTAACCATGAACCACAAATAGCCACAAACCCCCAGAAAAATGAACCAGTTTGTGGTTCATTTTTTCCTGATTGGTGCCATGGGGTGCATACCTGATCCTGCCGCCACCCTTTCTGCTGCAGCAGTGACTGCATGTTCAGAATCAGGAGCAGGCTTCCGGCAGGTAAGCAGCAGCCACTGCCTCTGAGGATGGCACCCACAGCAGTGCTGGCAGTGGCAGCAGTCACTGGGCAGTGGGCAGGGGCAGGGGGAAGTGGGTGGGCAGGTTGCATCCCCGTTTGCCAATGAAATGCCAAAGAGAAAAAGGGATTGATGTTTCACTTTGCTTCAGCAAACAGGATCCCCAAACTGGCTCGTGAAACAAACCACAAAGCAACCCAGTTCATCAGGTATTTTTTGGTTTGTGGTTCATTCCATGCCCACATCTATTCTTTATGTTTTCTCATTATGATCAGTCGGAGTGGACACAACAGACAGAAAAATCTAAGGAAGCCGATCATTCAGCAGAACTGAATTCAGCTCTCCAACTCTTGCTGCATCTTCCGAAATGCCTCTCGCCTCTCGAGAGGAGAAGGGATAACCCTATGAAGAAGGTCTTCCAACATATCTCTCTGCTGCAGCTTGATGATGGGTGAAAGAGGAGAGTGTTGGAGCTGGGTCAATGCCAACTCAGAGTTCTCAGCTTCAGGAATACAAATATTGACTCATTTGCTAAATCCTTCTATCCAGCTTTTCACAGGGCTGTGATTTTTATGTCACATTTTTGCTGTTAGTCATTATTATACTTCAATTTCAGTAAAGCTAGGTTTCCATTGGGCTTTGCTGAATTGCTTTCTATTGCAAACATACAGAGTTTTAAAAGCCAGCCAAGTGATGGAGTCTGGGTGTAATGTAGATAAAGGGTACATAGTGAGATGTGAGTTAAAAAATTCCATTCTACTAACTCTTCTTATTTCCTAGGCCCTTTAAATGATACAATACCCTCTGAGCACTGCTGAAAGTACCAGTGTTACATAACTAAATCCAATGGAAAGTTTAAGTTTAGATTTTGTTTTTCTTACTGTTTGCTTGTAGGTTTGTTTTTGCAATATTTGCACCCAGAGTAAAATATGCATGCAGTCAACTTTATTGCCACTAAAGACTCAAGGTATATGAGAATTAGGGAAATGCCAAAGTATAGGGCAAAATGTGGCTTTGGAAAAGAGGCTTTAAGGAGTATCAAAATGTTCGCCACTTTCAGCTGTTCACAGCCCCTCCTATAAACATCCTTTAGCAAGAATCCACATCCATTCCATGGCCTTCAGAACTGAGACCACTGGGGAGCATGCAATTACAGAGTGAAACAGAATGGGCTATGTGTAGTCTTTCAACCTCCTTGTGCATGCCAGATAAGAAAGTAAATAAAAATGGTAAATAAGTTGGTGTCTAAGAGAAGATGTGAAAATGTGAAAAAAGTTACAACAATAATAACTTTGACATGGCAATTAAAAAAAATATAAGTGTTGGATGGCTCATTTGCGTCTTTGTGATCAGCTGCCTTGCCTTTTTGTGCTTGCCATGCATTTGTGTTTGTGTGCTAAGTTACACACACACACACACACACAAACACACACACAAACACACACACACACACAGTGCTAGGGGCATTTTAAATGAATTGAACCAACCATGCTGAGTGGGGGAAAGTGCTTTATGTCTTGGTCTCGTGCAGCAGGTGAGAACTCTTGTATCACCCTCAAATGCCTCTCTTGCTCAATTGTAAACGAGAGACCGGGGAACTTCCTATGTATCCCTGAACAAAGTCAAGAAATATCTTCAGTCAGTACAATGGGGTCTTGACTTAAGAACGGCTTGAGTTAAGAACATTTTGACTTAAGAACCACTCTCATAGGAAAATATTGACTTGACTTACATACTTAGATTTGAGTTAAGAACTGAAAAAAACCACGTGGGAGGCAGGGAAAGTGCAAAATTTGAACTTTCAGTTAACTGTTGGCCAGTGAAAAGGGTGCCTGTCTGCTTCCTCACTCCTCCCAGCGTTTAGAGAGTGGATTGGGAGACAGTCTTCAGACTGCCTGGTACTGTCCTGGCTGGACTGTATTTTCCCTGCCTTCCCTGAACCTTTCTTGACCTAAGAAAAAAAGAAACAAAATATCCCCCTCTAGTGGTCGAAGGCGGAATAGCAGCTTCCCATTAGTTTCTATGGACGGAAAAGAGCAGATACGGATCAAATGGTTTTCAATGCATTCCTATGGGAAATGCAGATTTGACTTGAGAACTTTTTGACTTGAGAACCGCCTTCCAATACAGATTAAGTTCTCAAGTCAAGACCCCACTGTACAGCAGAGCAGAGATCCTGAGGCTCTGAACTGAGTTTCTTGTTGAAATGTATGGCAGTTTGTACACAGCAGTCCAAGTGTAGGATAAAAACCATTCAGAGTATGAAAGGTATTTTCTTCCTCGTGTGTGCCAATAGTTGAAATAATATTCACTTGGTCATGATACAGACTTTAAGAATATTTACTGTAAAACCTATAGAATAAATTTCAAGTGCTTGAAACATTTGGTTTGATACAAACTGCAGCTTAACTGATTGACTTAAGAATAAGACTTATTCTTATAAGACATAGAAACAGTGCAAGCAGGCTGCTAACAGTCAGCACCCAACAGATTACTTCTAAAAGCATCTCTGGCAGACAACTTCCAGACTATCTAAATGAATAACATAGTTGTCATTTGTTTTATCTCTCGATCTGACAGTTAATCCTTTTTGGTATCTATTGGTTAACACCAGACAGAATCCAACTGATTACAAAAGTTAGAATATGTGAATTTGTCATCATCGTTTAGTCATGTTGACTCTTCGTGACCCCATGGACCAGAGCACGCCAGGCCCTCCTATCTTCCACTGCCTCTGGGAGTCGGGTCAAATTCATGTTGGTTGCTTCGATGACACTGTCCAGCCATCTCGTCCTCTGTCGTCCCCTTCTCCTCTTGCCTTCACACTTTCCCAACATCAGGGTCTTTTCCAGGGAGTCTTCTCTTCTTATGAGATGGCCAAAGTATTGGGGCCTCAGCTTCAGGATCTGCCCTTCCAGTGAGCATTCAGGCTTGATTTCCTTCAGAATTGATAGGTTTGTTCTCCTTGCAGTCCAGGGGACTCTCAAGAGCCTCCTCCAGGATCACAGTTCAAAAGCATCAATTCTTTGGCAGTCAGCTTTCTTTATGGACCCACTCTCAACATTTTTATATGAACATGCATGCACATACCTGCTGGGTTGCACTTATATATTCCAATATTTCTGGCTCTCTGGGGGTTCCAATATGGCCTCTTAGGTCACACACCATGTGGTCACATATTTTGCTCATTACACTCTTGTTTGGTAGCTTTGAAGTTTTAAGGCAGTAGAAAGCATATGGATCTGAACGTTTTGACATCCAAAATATCTTGGCTAAGGCTTTAGGCTTTAGCATTTTTCCTCAGTAACTAAACCTTAGTCAAGGCATTTTGGAAAGGGGAAGGGCATGTCAAAAACTCCAAGGCCACAGAACAATGGTGACCACATGGTGTGTGACCCAGAAGACCATACTGGAACCCCAGAGATTCCAATTGTTTAAAAAGAACAGAAAGAATAGAAAGGGTGGTGGAGTCACACTATATGCTAAAAATACCTATTCTGGCACAAAAATACAGGAGGATAGTTTGGCTGTCCTATTGAGAACACCTGGATCAATGAAATTGGGGCAAAATAAACCCCCAAAAGGAGCATAGTAATTAGAGTCTACTACCAACTGCCCAATCAAAGAGAGGAAGCGGATGAAACTTTTGAAAAACGAATTGCAGGGTTTTCAAAGAGACACGTCGTAGTAGTGATGGGAGCCTTTGGTTATCCTCATTATCTGTTGGGAGGCAAATTCTGCCAAGTAGGGCCCTTCTGAGAAATTCCTGGCTTGTGTGGCTGATAATTTTCTCCTACAAAAAGTGGAGGTAGAAATTAGAAGATTAGCTATCCTTGACTTGATTCTAACCGGGATAGGTGCAAAGTTCAACACTTAGGAAAAAGAAATCAAATGTATAGTTACAAAAGAGCTGATACGTGACCCAGTAATACTACATACAAGAAGGATCTTGGAACTGTAGGACAAAAGCAAAATATGAGCCAAAAGTGCAATGCGGCTGCAAAACAGGGGAACATTATTTTAGGCTGTCTTAACAGAAGTATAGAGCCTGTCTCATGGGCCCTATATAGGCATATATATATATGGTATATGACTCACGGATGGCACAGTTTGGATTTGAAAAAAGGACTTCATCTGCTATTGTTTCTACTTAGACCAATCCATCCTCCCCCTTTAAGAGCTGTTATGCATCTTTCTGGCCCAGTGGTAGGGCATTCATTCTTTTTGGCACAGTCATTGTTTAGCTTGTTGAACCACAAAATTGCAGCCTCCAGCAGCTGAAGATTCCAAGGGACAGTTTGAGAGAGACAGCGGGAGCAAAATGAGGGAAGGAAAACATGGGAAGGAGAAACAGAGAAAATGAAGTGGCACTCAGATGATCAGGGAAAGCACTTAATTTACAGCTGATTTGGCTACAAGGGTTTTTTTGTTGTTTGGATGGAAGGAGTGTGCCAAATGGAACATTGCCCCTTCCGCTGACCTCAACGACCCTTTGTAGCACAGTTCACACCCAAAACAGTCAGGCTGGGCAGGCCCATCTAGTTTGCAAATCCTGTGAAGTACTATCCCCCCCCCCCCTTCAGCACTCATTTGGCCTCATCTTAAGTACTACGTCCAGTTCTGGACATTGCACTGTAAGAAGGATGCCAACAAACTGGAACAGGTTCAGAGGAGGGCAACAAGGATGATCAGGGGCCTGGACACTACGTCCTAAAAGGAATGTTTCACATTGAGAAAAGAAGACTGAGGGGAGATCTGATAGCATTTTTCAAATACTTGAAAGATTGTATCTGCAGAGGGGAAGGGTCTGTTCTCAATTATTCCAGAGTGTAGGACACATAATAACAGGCTTAAGTTACAGGAAGCCAGATTTTGTTTGAGTATGAAAAATAACAGTAGGAAGGGTGAGTGGATTGGGGTTAAAGATTGCCATGCTTGCTTTGGCTTCAAGTAACAATCCAAAAATATTTTGCTAGAGAGTCTTAGCTCCTATCCTTGAACTACAGCGGAGAATTCTAAGTACCTACCCAAAACTACAGATCCTTAGAATTTTTAGGGTGGAGCAAAAATTGTTAGAACGGTGTATCAAAATGTAGATGCATTCGTTGTTCCACAAAGCCATTTCAGAGAAGATTTCCTTTCAGCCTTCTAAATACTCACTTGTCCCAGCTGCTTTTAGCAAGAACTTGCTCATCTTACAGCTCATCCTATAGTTATGAAGAGAAAACAGTTTTAGTTTTCTCTAGCCCAATGCGTAAATAGAGCCATGAGCTAAGAGGCAGTCTTTAAAGGGTTTTCCTCATGAAATTTCCTACAGCAGATGTACAGATTTCCCTCTAAGACCTATTAAGGTTATCAGAACAAACATTTTGTAGCACTAAAAGTACCAAAACAAGGCAATGGAGAAGTATCCTTTTGCAACAGGTGTTGTCATAAGACTATATCTGAGAGTCATTATTCTTGTCTTCCCCAATCTAGTGTCCTCCAAATGTCTTAGACTGCAACCCCCAGTATCCTTGGTCAGTAAACTCTGCTTGTATTCTTTGGAGATGATGGAAACTGTAGTCCAATATCTAGATGGCACTGGTTATGAAGCTGTGTTATATAGAAAGTGGACTGCAACTGTCTCAAAACAGGCAAAACTAGACTGTTACTTTCATGAAATGTTTGACATCTTTTCTACATTAAGAAAAATATTTCTTTCTCCTCTCCCCATTAGAACACTCCCTTAATCTATCACTATTGCTGGAAGGAAACTCCATAAGTCTAATATAAGGATGAGTGGAGAGAGCTTTTGGTATTTTGGAGAAAAGGAAGGTATTCATCTAAAAGATGTTATCCCTCTTCATCCAAAAACACTAACCCTTATGAAGATCAGAAATCTGCAGAGACAAGCAGGGCGATGTACCTCCTCTTTCTCCTTGGTGTGCGAAGCACAGATTCGGTGGTTGTCAACATGGGGAGGAATATTTTTTTTAGAAGCTCCACCCATGTCCTTCTCCAATTTTTGGTGGCTATCATTTTAATAGGTGGGAGTGGCACATATTAGCCTATTTTATTTACATGAAGATGTCATGTAATGAATCTGGGGCCATTTACCTTTTTAAAAAATACTATAAAATGAGGTTCTAGCCCCAAATCCCTACCTCAAGTGAGCAATATTATTGTTGAAAACAACGAAAGGTATGAAAACCCAAGAAAGAAAAATGCTTACTTGAACCTTGGAGTCAATGGTGCATTTCAACTAGAGATGGGAGTATTTGTATTTGTATACTCCAGGCAAGGGGCAGAGGGACGAGTCTCCCTGCACAGCTGCCAAGTGGCCAGACGAAGCGGAGGAGAGCGGTGTTCTGGATGCGATTGGAAGGATGAGCAGGACCAGTGCTACAAAGAGGATGTGTGAGTGGACACCCTGGGCCCGGGGGCTGGACCCTTGTTAAGTTCAGCTGTGCATGGATATTCATATTTGTATACAAATACGAATAATCCCATCTCTGATTTCAGCCTCCTGGAATTTTTGCATGTAAATTTCACACAAGGTTGCCTCTAAGTCTTAAAATAGATCTGAAACGTAGCTGAATGTGCAAGCAGCAATTGTTGTTTTATTGTACTGCATGCAACTTCCTTGTGCTTATTGTATCGTGCAAGGCGACGGCAACTAATAGAATTGGAATGTTGCCAGGTCATTACTTGGAGATTCTGAGTAACAGACACTGGACTACTAAGTAAACATTGTGTGCTTTTATTAGAGCTGATCAGACAGTTCTGCAGGAAAGTATGCTTGTGCACAATAAAGGGAATAAAATATGCCAGGCCAACTTAGTGCCCTAAGCTTTTAATTCATAGCTGTCCAGGGGGAAATGAGTGTTTTGACATATAATGGAATATTATCAGATCAGACGCTCTTCCTCTTTCCCTTTTCTGCCTCCATACAGTCTGTACCTTCAGAGTCAAGTGTGATGTAAACAAGCATGCTGGCTGTGTTTATCAAATTCTCATTACTCATGAAAATATTTCATTCTCAACTTAGATGAAATCACACAAGACTGACAGTGTTGAGAAAGAAGCTTCAAGGTGTGTCTCTCCTTGAAAAACAGTGGCCTGACATGAAAGAAAGACTTACATGCAAAATGGCTTGCTTTTCCATCCTAATTATATTTTGGAAATAAATAGCATCAGTCTTAGAGGGCTTTATACCTGATTAAATGTGCAGACATCTGGGCTGTGTAAAACCTCAAGTACTACCTCCTCCTGCAAATTTTGGTAGTATCCTGGCCCATGACTCCCTCCTCTGAACCACTGGGGACAGTCTTATCCAGGATAATAGATACAAATCATAGCTACGTCAGTGATGCAACCCCCCCATATTGATTCCACCTTGATGCATAATGATATTCATATTACATTGATATTAGCATATACATTAGAGGGTCTCTCCCCCCATCAACTGTCATAATCTGTTTCCAGATTACTTTGATCTCTACAGCTTGTTTGTGAGCATTTACACACCTGTTCGGCATAGGAGAAACATTCTGTGAAGCATACAGGTGCCATGGATGTGTTCAAAGGGAGTTTTGAATTAGAGATGGGGACGAATCACCATTTTGATGATTCATCCTGCTTAGTGATTTGTCAAAGCTGACAAAGCATGAAGCTCCCCCCATGAACTGATGAAGCACAAATTTATTTGTTGGTTCGGGGGGGGGTTGACAGCCAGTGGCTGCCCCTACACTACTGCAGTTGTTGCTTTGGTGCCCTTCCCCCTCTCTCTGTGCTCCCACTGGGCATAGAAAGAGGGGGAAAGCCCCATCCATGCCATCCCCCAGCCCCAGGGGTGGGTTTCCCTTCTGGCAGGCTTTAGAAAACAACTGAAGGGAAAATCCATGTCTGCTTAGGCCCCGAGGAACAGCTGATCCATGGGGGCATAAGCAGATAGGGAACAAAGGGACAAATATAAAAGAACTCTATTCATTGTTTCATTTTTGTGGGGGGTCTCTGGACTCCAAAAATATGAAGCAATGAATATCTGATGAATCAGGGATATTTGCTGAAAATCCTGATTCATTTTTATATTCGTCCCCATGTTTATTTTGAATATTTACGACAGCTAACAAAAAAATGGGGAAATTGGACTAAATCGGTCTCAATAGCAACAAGGCAAGTCATCCAATGTAGTAAGCAAAGTCATACTATCTTGATCAAATCTCATTTTTAAAACATCATTAAGTTTTTGACTGGATTTGACAAATGTTAGCTTCTAATTACTTTTAGCAGATGTTGGATTCCAAATGAATTGAACAGTGTCAGATCAGGCCAAGAAAATATGCCCCCCCCCCATTTGTAGAATAATACGTGGTAGGTGGTCTTTAAGACTTGCACTCCTTGGGCTATGAGTGTTTTTTTTGGGGGGGGTGTCAATATCTAACTGGAAGGGACAATCTTTGCCAATGAAAATGTACAAGATATCCAGGAAAGAAATAGTTTGGCAGTCTCAGTAGACTGACCCTTCTTTCAGGAAGTGTGTTTCATTTGTGGTAAAAGAAGTACTAAAAGATAGTAATGGTAGATATTTGATAGTACAGGAACTAATGGGGGAAGAAGATTATATGTTAGTAAATGTTTATGCACAGAATGTGAATCAAGGAAATTTTTATAAAACTGTTGTTAAAGAAATGGAGAAGGTTAGAAAGGGATATGTTATTATGGCAGGATATTTTAATATGGTTTTAGATAAGGTAAAGGATAAAACTGTATGTAAAAAAAATGAGCTGAAGTACCCTATTGAGTAAGATATTGAAAACTACGGATTTTAAAAAAAAATATGAAGATAATTGAAGAGGGTGAAAGAAGGTTTACGTATTATTCCTCTGTACATAATATTTATTCAAGAATAGATTTTATATCTCAAAATTTAATTTCTAAAGTAGTAGATACTTTCTAAAGTAGTAAATACTGTGATAAAAATAACGGATCATGAATTGTTGATGATGGAGATGACAGTTAAGAAAGAATACGGAGAAGCTAGAAGATGGGGAATAGATTCCAATATTTTTCAGTATACAGATGTAATGGATAGAGCTAAGAAGGAATGAATGGAAATACAGTCAATAAATGGAGGAGTTGGGAATAAAATAGGAGTGTTATGGGACACTATTAAAGTAATTATGAGAGGAATTGCCATAAGAGGTATTTTAAGGCATTTGATTGTATAGAGTGGCCAACATTAAAGATCCTTTTAAAGGGGTGGGGTTTTGGAAAGAAATTTAGAGGCCAATAGACCAATTATATTTGGAAAACACTTCTGCAGTAATTGTTAATGATTAGATGACAGAGCAGATAACTCTAGGCCGAGGCAACAGACAAGGTTGAATTATATGCAATTAGAAAGATGGACTAATGAATGGGTAAAGAAATATAATAATGGTAGATAATATACGAAGTATGAACAATTTCTATTATCAATTAAAGATATCCAGATGACCAATTAAGTAAAGGTGCAGTGAGTAAAATTTATAGATTCCTGCTTGATCTAGAAGAAAAAGAGATTGAGAAAGAAGGATTGAAGTTAGTGTGGGAACAAGATTTAGGAAAAATCGTAAATGATGATGAATGGAGGAAGATGTGGAAAATGAGGGTTTTAAGATTTATGTGGGTGAGAATAAGAGATTTTTTTTCAAATTGGGTTTACAATGGTATTTGACACTGATAAAATTGTATAGAATTAACACTAGTTATCTGAATGTCTGTTGGAAATGTGAGAAGGGAATTTGGCACTTAATTTCATATGTGGTGGGAATGCAAAAAAGTACAAAGATTTTGGAAACTAATCTTTAAAGAACTAAATGACATTGCTATAAATGATAAGTTAATTTGTAATAGGTTGAGAAAGGAGAGATGAAAAAGAATAATTTCTATGATATATGGGGCAGATTTTTGGAACATGTGTAAACAAGAGGAAAAGGGAAAGCTCCAAATCAAGAATCAGTGCAGTTCTGGAGAAAAGGACAATAAAGGAAGAAGAAGAAGAATAAAGATAGAGGAAGAAGAGGGTTACTGCAAGAGGTCCCAACTGTAGTGGTGGGAAACACTGTTGATTTGTATTTGGTTTAGATATTTTATGTTTATGTTGTAGTTTTTTTTAAAAAGGTAAGTTTTGTTTTAAACTAATTTCATAATTCATATGTTTTGATACACACAAATACACATAGAAGATGGGCAATCCTCATACATTTTCACCAACCTCCATGCCACAGAAAACATATGCTCACACAAGGATACTTCTGCAACACTGACGATGTGTATAGAAAACATTGTATATAGTACCACCAGGAATGTGCCTTTAAAGTTTGGATAGGGACAAAGAAAGCTAGCTCCTGGGTAGAGATGGGGATGAAACAAACCATGAAGCAAAGAACTCCAGGAACTGGGCTATTTAATGATTTATTTCATGGCACTTTGGGGAAACACACCTGCCCAAAATAAAATGAAATACCAAACTATTATCAGTGTTGGCAAACTCAGCCATCCCAAATCCATTCTTTGCCAAACTAGGAGGAGAGCTAGTTGAAGCGTTGCTGTGAGTTTGGTGTCTCTAAATCATGCAGAGACTACTCTACCATTCCTAGAAATCCTGAATTGCACAAACCACAAAATTGTTCTTTTTGTCAGAAAGTTCGTGAAAGTTTATGGTTTATCATTTGTGAATAGTGACAAACCACAGACTATCATAAACCACAATTTTCCCAGTACATGGCCATATATACTCCTAAGTAGATCTGCATGTAATTAAAAACTGGGATAACTATTGCTTTGTTCCATCAATTGTTAAAATAAAAACAATGGATGGGTTGTTCAGATATTTCTGATCATTTAGCCTGTCCTCTTTTACTTGCTATGTGTATATATACTTAATTTTACCAAGAGAAAAGACTACAGAAATTTTGCATCAATTGCACAAAATTACAACGAGGAAAAAGTATTTACTATCTCAGTCTCACACTGGAGGCAAAATCTCTTGCAGTGCTTTGGAATCCTCAAATGGATGTCTTGCTTTGTTATGATACCTAGTTCAGAGACACTGAGTTTCCCTCTTGCACAAGACCCCTCTCTTCAATTATCATAGTTGGCATTCAGGACAGTAGGCATCCTCTGGTGTTGTTTCCAAGAATTTCCTATATGTAATGCAGCCCTGCAGCAGTGTCAATAATTTAAATAAAAACTTTAGAAGTAAGTGCCTGGTGCTGATCTGACCAGTAGGGGAAAACAAAGCCAAACAACACAAACAAGGATTGCAGAAGTCAAGATTAGGTCATCCCAGGGTGGTTGGGATTCTGGATAGCTTTTACTGTAGGGCAGGATTTTGCCAGGGCTTAGGGCACCAGCTGACATCTCAAGGGACTGTACGGGTTTACACAAGTTTTCAGGTGGGTGGAGGTGTGGGACAAATCCCAGCAGTGCTGGAGAAGGAGAAAGTTTGATATTTGAATACAAGGTAGTTTTAAAGCCTGTGGGTGATCATGGAACAAAGGAAGGCTAATTGCCTTAGAGAGAGAACAAAGGATTGGACAGTGGATGTCCGAGCCAGCAGAGCCTACTGGCAACGCCCTGAGAGTGCTTTTATTTACTTAGCAGAATTACATAGTATGTTATAAGAGAAACAGATAGGATACTAGTTACCTAATTGTAACTAGGATTGGCTAAAATAACCCTTGATCTTATGCTCTACTTCTAAGCGAAAGGGTAGAAGAAGGGGCTACCTCACCTGCTGGCAGCTGCCGCTTTCTGCCAGGAGTGTATGCACGTCACTGGAACAGAATGCAGCTGCAACCTTTAAGCAGACGTTTACCACAAAAGCCTGAACACCTATTCCCCAGCTTACACAGGGGAACATTTTGCTACCTGCTTGGACAAGAAAATAAACTCTCCCTGCCCCCCACCCCTGATTCAGCTTGGAGTTACCCTATTACCTGGTGAATTGCATTTTACCTTGATGCTGGAGCTAGTCACCCAGATTCCTTTTCTGCTCACCTCTATAACCAGTTGCTACGGAAGCAGCTGGAGTCTGTTTGCAAAGCTACGCCAGCTCCACCTCTGTGACCTCAGGTGTTGTGATCAGATAGAGATATAGCTTGCATTTGAGACCACTCGTGGTGCAGTTCGGTGTGCGTGATTTTCTGGCAATCAGATGACATATAGAGAATTGCAAACCAGCCTGACCTGGGTCGCTTTAAGGAAGCCCTTCCCACCGCCATCAAGCAGGATTCTATACAGTGATCGAATCACACCCACAATCTCACTTTTAGCACCTGACATCCTCAGGAAATGGGGATGTGGCTGGCCTGGCCATCTGAGGCCCAGCAGGTATACCAGAGTGCTCTGTGCTAGCAGCAAACCTGTCCCCTTAGGTTTACTTCGAACCTTCTATTCTCACTGTGTCACTTCCTCTGTGTTGGTGAGTCCCTTCTCAAGATTACAGAGCTTGTAAATCTCTTTGTGCACTAAAATGTAATAAAATGACATATTTCTCATGAGAATGCCTCAGATGCCTCAGACTTTGTAGAAAAGTCGGAATTTCTTCTTTCCTGTCTAAACCTGTTCAAATATATATGCCACCAACATGCTTCGAATTCTATGAGTGGCTTTAATTCTTAATTAAGTTGGATCTTTCCATTTGTTCTGGAGATTTTGACAAAAGAATACGCATATTTCATTTCATTTTATTTTTTAAAATTTTTTTTCCTCCCTGGTGGTACTGTGCAGATGGAAACACAGATGCACGCTGTGTACTGTGATCTAAATCTTTCTCAGATGGTCTAATCTGGCTAGACGATTTAAGTAGATTTTAAAAGGAGAGAATAAAATTTCTTTAGTACAGATATATATATATAACTGAGGGTCATTTTTCTGATTCTATAAAGACCCTGCAGAATGCACATTTAAAGCTCATCTCACTCTAGGCAGACTGAAACGGTGTGAGCCTAAGAAGTGACACAAAGACGCTGAAGCACCAGGTGAAGGAAGGGAAAGGAAGGAAAATAAAGTTTAAGTGTGCGACAAAGCACTGAAAAAAAAAAGCACAGCTATATCTGTGACTTGGCCACTGAAGTAGATCAGTGAATAGCACCACAGTTTTCTGCTTCATTGAAACGATAAAAGCTTCCTTGAAATCCTTTTACCTCCTGAAAAGGGGGCTGGTGGTGGTGCGTGTGGCACATTTAGGAAGGAATTTTGACATTGTTATTTCCCATTATATCAAGCCTCTGGAAAAAAACTTTAGATTTTCCCCCTGTTTTTGTTGCCAAATTCAAAATAGTTACTAGTAGACTACAAATCGCACACATTCCTCTAGTACAATCCAGCTGTTCAAGGGGATAAAATGTACAGACTCATATTATGGAGAGAGAATAGTCTTAGTTATTCTCTCTCTCTCTCTCTCTGTCTCTCTCTCTCACACACACACACCACACACACCACACACCACACACACACACACACACACACACACACACATACACACACACATGGTCAAATAGGCAAACTACAAATACAGTTGATAATTCAAACTAATTACCACATTGTAATATGTAAAATGGCAATATTCTGCAAGATTACAGTATTTCCAAACTATTCAGAAAAAGCTGATTTGTAGCCAATTAGCCAAAGAGCTAATTTCAAAAGCTCTTTGCTACTCACCAGTTTAGACCAGTCTCAGGAAAGAGCAGACTATCCACCCTGGGACTGATAAGAGGGATCACATAACCCCCTTTTACAGCAATTCCATTGGCAGCCGATCCAGTTCTAGACACAATTTAAAGTGCTGCTTTCGATTTATAAGGCCCTAAATGGCTTGGGTCCAAGATATCTCAAGGATTATGTCTCCATTTATGAGCGACCCCAGGTGTTAAGATTATTGGGTCTTTCACTTGGTCTCACCTCCTTCACCAGCATGTTTGGTGGTGGGGACCCAGGAGAGGGACTCTGGAACTCTTTCCCAGAGAAGGTCAGGCTGGACCCATCTTTGCTGTCCTTCCACAGGCAGATGAAGACCTTTCGTCCGTTCAGACAAACTTCATGATTAGGTGTCCGAGAAGATTTTATTATAACGGAGTGTTGTCCCCTGTTGCTTCGAATGTTGCTTTTATTTAACATTTTAGGGTGGTGTTTGTTTGATACTTTTTAAAAAATGTATATAGTACTGTTTTTAGTGTTTAAATATTGGCATTTAAGTATGTAAACTGCTTTGGGTCCTGTTTAAGGAGAAAGGTGGGTTTAAATATTTTAAATATATAATACATAAATAAACCCTCACAGCCTCAGCCTGTTGTCCTCCATACACCCTAGCACAGCAGCCAGGCAGTGCTCAAGGGAGAGGACAGCATCCACTGCAAATGAATGGGAGGAGAGAGAGCGCTGGGTATCATCTGCACATTGATGACATGAAACTCCAAATCCCCTGATGACCTCTCTCAACAACCTCATACAGATATTAAATAACACTGGGGAGATATTCTACCCCTGAGCAACTCTGCAATTCAGAGTCCAAGGAGGGGGAGATCATCTCCCCAAGTTGGATTCTCTGGGGATGGTCCTCAAGGAAGGACCGGAGCCAGGCCAAGGCCAGGCCACCAACGCCTACTTCTGAGAGCCTCCCCAGAAGGATACTGTGGTTGAGCAATTGAGGAGGACCAGCAGGGACACCTTGCCCCTGTTGGCCTCCCTCAAGAGGTGAAGTGTATTAGTAGTGAGATAGTGACCTTATGATAGCAGAAGTTTTGATATATGTAAAGGCAAGTGTCAGAACCGTTCTAATTCCAGCCTCTGTTCCTCTGTGGAAAGAGAGAACTTGGTTTTCCCCATGGACGTCCCTGCACCTCCTCTCCCCAAACTAAGCCTTATTACGAAAAGGAAACAGGACCCATGTGAGCCAGAAATGAAAAGCTCTGGTTTGAGCTTGCTGGGTATGAATAGGAAAATCTACAAATTCATAAGTTCAGATTGGAGTTCTTTTTGTATGTGCCTCCGTTCCCTCAGCACACACATACCCAATGAAGTATAAATAAGGCAAATCACATCCCCAGAAAACTTCGAGGGGGGGTTGTCTCTCAAAATGCAACTTCATACCTGGGGCAAATAAAGGGCTATTTTTCAAAATAAGAAGTAGCCAGTAGAGATGGGATATTCGTGTTCATCTGCTCCCAGAACTATCGTGGTCCACTCACCAGGCTTCGGATGGCATGCACGGCCATCGTTGGTAACATTGCTTCCCCACCTCCCTGCACTGCTGACCACTCAGCAGCTGAGTGGGGAGGCTCGTCATTCTGCTGGAGTGTTCAGCAGCGCAAGGAGGTGGGGAAGCAGTGACTGGACTACTGCTTCCACAATTGGTGTGATGTTATCGATGATGGAACAAACTTTTGTGGCACCTGTGGTGCCATACGTCCTATTCATATCCCCAGGGATATGACTACGAAGCTCCCATGTCTAGTAGCCAGTCAAAAGAAGTGCATTTCTGTATGTGGACTGGGTTCCCTTTGTATGGCTACCAGAAATATGGCCATGGAACATGTCAGAGGGAAGGTGTGTGGCTATACAGGCATGACTGTCTCATATATTCCACACATATGGCGCATTACTAGCTCTAGATGTCTGTGCATCTCTATCTGGTTCTTCCATGAAGTGTTCCTCACCAAAGTGAACACAGTGATGTATTATGCCAGATGATTCACAGCCTGTTTGTTGTTCTTTCTTATTCTTTTTAAAATCCAGAGCAAG
Organism: Pogona vitticeps; assembly: GCF_051106095.1. Lineage (NCBI taxonomy): Eukaryota > Metazoa > Chordata > Lepidosauria > Squamata > Agamidae > Pogona > Pogona vitticeps. Next base: position 17,720,560 of record NC_135792.1, read on the forward strand.
CGGCAGAAACAGGAGGTTCATTGAGCTCCTGCTGAGCCACCATACTCAGCTATTGGGTTCTCTGTTGACAAACGGTGCCAGCCTTGAACTAGACTGTTCACTTGGCTGAAAATGGATCATTTGCTAAAACATTTTGCTGAAACCAGATTGACAGAACAAGAAGTTCCTTTCCTGGAATAAGGGAAAATGACTCCCAAACCATTGGGTTGGAGGGAGAGCTCTCACACACCTACTTTCTTATTGATGAAATAAGAAAACATGAGTGGTGGAAAGCTGGAAACAAAATTAAAAGAGGGAAGGAACTAGGGATTTGAATAAAGGAAATCATAGTATACAGTACTTCCATTTTAGTGTAAGTTTCATGCTCTCTCTCTCTCTCTCTCTCTCTCTCTCTCTCTCTCTCTCTCTCTCTCTCTGTGTGTGTGTGTGTGTGTGTGTGTGTGTGTGTGTGTGTGTGTGTGTGTGTGAAGGAGGTGGGCAAAACACATTACCTTGAAGCAGCTCTTGTTATTTAATTCTCAAGTCTGGTTCCCTGAACTTGCTCAGAGATACATTATACATTAAGAGGTTGCAGGAAACCACTTTATCTTTGGAAGGAAGAAAATTAGTGCTAGCACAGGGATATTTGCCTTAAAAAAAGCTTCACAGAGTTAAAGGCCCTTCATGTTCATAATATTTCAACAAGAAATGTTGCCTCCCGAATACGATTAAAAGAAGCCAAATGCTACGGGTGAGACAATCGCTTTAGAAGGAAACGTTTAGTAGAAAAATGCCTGTGTACTTTAGGGTAATGAAATTAGATTGTGTCATCTTCTAGAACTAAATTAGGAGTTAGACGTTCACTAAATAACATCCTTTTTCCTGCAAATGTAATATCAACAGACATGAGGTACTTTTTATTATCTCTATCAAATGTTATTATTGGGAGACAGGAATATCCCAAACAAACAATTTTTGAAAAACCAGCAGGATAAGGAAGAGAGGGGTATAATTTAAGATACACTAAAGAAGTCAGTAAGGCTGGTATGTTAATGAAACGGAAGGGTCTGGTTAACCATAACTCCCCTGCTGTTGGTTTATATTTAGAAATAAATTGGTTTTGCATAAATGGAGCCCAAGTTGTGAGTTCTTTGTTTCAGAAATGAGGTGCCTAAAGAATGTGAAACCTAGAAGCCTGGGCCACATTAAGAGAAAACACATTTAAGGACTTTGAAAACAATTGTGAAATTGAGGTTCAGTGGTGGAATCTGCATAAACTAAAAAAACAACTGGAGATGTAGAGAGAGAAAACTTTTGGTTTGCATTCATTCTGGGAACTTTCAGACAGTTCCTCTTTCATTTTTGGATTCTTTTGGGAACGTGCCTTTTTGGTAAGCCCAAAATTACCCAAATCAGTAAATAACAAAGAAAAATCAATCATCTACAGACCTATACGGATCACCATCCTCATCAGTTCATCAGCAGGAAACAGGAGAGATGAGAAACAGAAATCATCACGGTGATCATAATCAAAATAAAAAACACAGTCACTACAGGTAACAATCAATCCTGAAACATAAATATAGGGGATTGGGGAGACTGATCTCCCTCGTATCACTTCAATAGCTCCACAGTCCAGCTTTGAAGATGAAGTCCACCAGGTGAAGGGCAAGCAGTCTAGACAACAATAAAGCAAATGGTGCAGTTGGGTTTTCTCTAAAATTCAATAAAGATAAAAAAGCAGCAGCCTTTTTTAAAATTATTTTTAAAAATGCAATCCACAATGAGGAAACAGCAATAAGTAGGAGGAAGCCAGTGAGGAATTAATCCAGCTCAAAGACACTAAGTTGGACTACTGAACAACACCAAAAAGCTACAAGCCACAATCAACACACACACACCTGTTCAGGAGGACTGTCAAAGCTTGATCTTTTGCATTAATTAAATCATTAAGGGGGTATAAGAAATATAATCCTAAAAAATATGAAATGTGATTTTGACATGGAGGTTTGAACAGCAATGAATTGTCAGTTAGAGGTTATTTAAGTCAAGCAGATGTGGCCTTGAAAGTAGACAGTGACCACAATGTACTAAATGTTCATTAGAGGTCACTACAGAGTATTTATCAAATTCCCATTAATCCCATATATTCTGCTAAAGTAGCAGGATTCATATACTGTAAATGCCAGATGGGCGGGATATAAATTGAACAAACAAACAAACAAACAAACAAATAAATATTGGATCTGCAACTGTAGCTACTCCCATAGAGAATGCATGGAGTTTTCCACTGAAGTGCAGCCTACCTGCAAAAATACATTCATTCCACTAGAGTAGAAAAAAAGAAGTGCAGGTAGTTTTTTTTGTTTCCTAATAAACATTTCCTTTTGCTTCTGCATCAGAGTCAATATTTTCTCTACCTTTCGGCACAGCTGAGAGGGAACATTGGAGTTTATCAGATTCTGTATTAGCCTGGCAACTAATGGAATATAGATACAGAAAGATAAGAACATAAAAACATCCCATGCCTATAAAAGGACTTGAGTAATGTAAGCAAAATGCCAGCCAGCACAAAGCCAGCTATGCTGGCTTAGCCAAGGGAGCCAAGAGAAGCTGAGCTGAGAAGCCAAGGAGAAGACAATGTTAATAACAGTGGCTGAAGATGTAGTAACACAGAGGCAACATTAAGAAATCATAGTTTTTCTTTCATAGATTTTAACTGGCAGATGGGTGGGTGAGTACGTATAAAGCTTTCTGTTTTTCATTTGTGTGCTCAAGTATGCAAAAAGGCTAAGAAATATATTTCTACTTTTATAAATTTTTACTTTTTAAGTGATGTGCTTTTAAAGACCATAAACACTTGCATTTTGGACTGAAATAAACTTTAAATTCTTGTCTGTACCTACAATTTTATGGCTAAAGTATTTTTGTCTGACAAGCTTAAATTTTAAGTTCAGTTTTCATATATTTTAAGCATTTGTACCTAAAGCTTTGGCTCACAATTGAAAGAACAATATTTAGAGGTAATATAATTATTAATTTCTCAAAAAGTTACATGTTTCCAATAACTTTTTGATTTTTATGCATAGAAAAATGCGAATAAATAAAGTTTGTAGAATTAGACAAACTAATGTTGCTTGGACTATTTTTTTCTCTTTACTTTACTCTGAGTGAAAACAGTGATTTATTTTCATGTTCTGAAAAAAATGGAGAAACTTTGGAAGCTACATTCCTGATGAGTCAGGCAAGAGCAAGTACAGTGGGGTCTCGACTTACAAACGATTCGACTTGCACACTTTTTGACTTACACACTTCTCTGTCCGCAAAATTCCATTTCAACTTGCGAACGGAGAATCGATGTACAAACCCCCGGGAGGCCTATTCTACGGCCCGGGAAAAGCTTGGTAGACTGGGTCTCCCAGGGGAAGCGGCGGCGGCGGGGACCTCCGAGATGTCTTCCAGGGCTTCTCCGCCACCATGGGAGGCATTTCGGAGCCCCCCCACTACTGATAGTGGCACCGAAGAATTGTGTGGTTCAGGCATTCTGGCTTGCAAAGACTGGACTAAGGTGTGACTTCCAGACTGCTGTCTCTGTGTTAAACATGCTTTCGTTGAAAAAAAAAGATTTCAAATGTGCTTTTAAAACTGTTCCCTGCCTCCCCCCTCCTTTCCTGAACTTTTCTTGACCTAAGGGAAAAAAGAAGAAAATATCCCCCTTTAGTGGTAGAAGGTGGAATAGCAGCTTCCCATTAGTTTCCCATTAGTTTCTATGGACGGAAAAGAGCAGATACGGATTAAATGGTTTTCAATGCATTCCTATGGGAAATGCAGATTCAACCTACAAACTTTTCAACTTACAAACTGCCTTCCAATACGGATTAAGTTTGTAAGTCGAGACCCCACTGTAATTACTTATGCCTAGATGAACTCTGATATAATTGATATAATTGTCTAGTTCACAGTAATATTACCTCTTTCAGGGACAAATTTACTTGTGATGGACTACAACAAACTAAGACTACTGTCTGAGGATTTTTTGGGGGTGTCATACTTGTGACCTTGACAAGAGGAGATTGCTCAGCAGCAGCAATGAAAATGTTTCTGCTGGGTTCATCCAAGAAGCTAAAGGGCACCCTATCCAGCTTTCCAGGCCCTTTTGAAGATTCATATTTTACATCCATCACTTTCAGGATGTTCTCAGAATCCTAATTGATATATGATATTACCCCTCATAAGTCTCAAATATTAAATAAGATAATTGTGCTTTCAAGGGTCAAATGATGGTAATATGAAATACATAAGAAATCCATAAGTTTTATTAACCTCTGCGAATCTTGAATCTTTTCTTTTTTCCCCTGGAGGCATAAAGCCATGGAGGACTCTGAAAATGAAATAGACCCCTTTCTGTTTTTTCCTCATTTGGGTTAACCCAAAATTCCTATCCCTAAAAACAACTAGGGGATTAGATTTGTTGGTATATATAATTATACAACATAATATGTATATGCATATCTGTATGTTTTAATGTTTGATATGAAAGACTGTTGTATCTGCATAGCATTGAATTTTGACCAATCAGAATGTATCTAAAGTCAGTCAAGCAGCTATATGAGGCAGATGTCAGAAGTCTGTCAAACAGGGAGTCAGACAATACAGTGGTGCCTCACATTACGACGTTAATTCGTTCCAGCGAAATCGCTGTAGAATGAAAACATGTAATGCGAAAATAAAAAACCCATTGAAACGCATTAAAACCTGTTTAATCATTCCAATGGGCTAAAAACTCACCGTCCAGCAAAGATCCTCCATAGGTTGGCCATTTTCGGTGGCTGTCTTGCGAGGAATCCATCCCAGAAAACAGTGGGGAGCCATTTTATTTACTTGGTGGCCATTTTGAAGCAGCCAATCAGCTGTAGGAAAATCATTGTTTTGCGAAGAATTGGTTCCCGAAGCAGGGAACCGATAATTGCAAAGTGAAAAAAGCCTATTCAGACCATCATTTTGCAATCGCAAAAGCAATCGCAAAAACGTCGTCGTAATGTGGTTTCGTTGTAATGTGGGGCAGTCGTAAAGTGAGGCATGACTGTATGTGATAGGGCTGATACGGCTGACAAGGCTAAAGATGTAATGGGCAGGACTTGATAGGGCCAGTCAGTGTTTACCAATGTAATAATATTGAGTTATTTACTACAGAAAAATATGTCTATCAAAAATGTCTCCACACTTAGAACTATCTTTAGAGATGGGCTCGAAGAAAAACAAAACTAATTGGAAAATTTGTTGAGAATTGTAATTCGTTGATTCATGTTTGTCAAACACAACAACCCTAATGAATATTGGCAAATTGGACAAACTCAAGTATGCTCAGAGGCAGGCAGCCAGGAGCAGGACTGGTTGGTGCTAAAAAAGAAAAAAAAAAGCTGCTTTAAATATATAATACGTTTTGAGCAGCAGCCAGGCCAGTTTCCCCTGCACAAGTGAATGACAAGGAGGCAGTGGCAGCAAAAGGCATGGAGGCAACAAGGACAGTGAGAAGGGGAAGGGGGCAGTGGGTGTCTCTAGGTGCCCAGGGGGGCTTTCATAGTGCTGGCAAACCAATGAACCAATTCATGGTTAGTCAAGAAAAAAAAAATCTGATATTGGGGTTTTATAGTATGTTATATTTTACATATACCTCTAAATAGTGTTATTTAATGTTTACCAAGAAGAAACAAGTGATTATTTTATTATCAATTGCTGGCAGAAACAAACATAAGGGAGAATGGTTGTTGTAAGTTTTCTGGGTTGTTTGGCCGTGTTCTTAAGGTTTTTCTTCCTAACATTTTGCCAATCTCTGAGGCTGGCATCTTCAGAGGACAGGAGTCAGAACTGCTCAGTGAGGCAAATGAATCGATGTCGGCCATGTGTTGTGGGAATGGAAAATTTTGAAACAATCTAACTAATGACAATATTGGTATAACCAGGGGTTTTTTGACAGTGTTATTGAGCCCTGAGGCAGGAAGGTCTCTGCCAATACTAGCAGAGCTAATATCATAATCCTTTGGGGAATAGAAATAGGAGCTAAAACGATGACATTAATAGTGCTTTCTAGGGACTGCAGTGTCCTTAGCAAATCTAAAGCACCTGAACTGGACAGTGGTGCCTCGCAAGACAAATGCCTCGCAGGGGGGGAAAAAAACCTCACAAGACACATGATTTTGGCAACGGGGTTGACGACTCGCAAGACAAATGTTCCTATGGCCATGCTTCGCAAGAAGAATGTTTTCCGTTTTTTGTTCCTGCCTCATGTTTGCTGATTTTTAAATGTTTTTCTATGATAGGGTTTTTTGATTGAAATTTTGTAAATCATCTGCACAATATGTGTGGCTTTAAAGAGCACTTAATAAACCCTTTGTAAAGTAAATTTGACTTTGTTCTGACTTTTTTTTGCCCATAAGAATGCATTAATTAGATTTCAGTGCATTCCTATGGGAAAACGCATTTCGCAGGACGATTTTTTTGCAAGAAAACATTAACCTCGGAACGAATTAAATTCATCTTGTGAGGCACCACTGTACATTGCAATGAAGGATTTGAGAAGGCTGAGAATGTGAATTTCCTAAGGTCAGTTAATTGAGTTAGTGGCCAAAGTGACATTCAAACTGGAGTTTTCCTGGATTCCAACACAAGGTACATCTCCTATATATTTCTGAATCTTTCCCCCCACTTTTCTGAAAGTACATGCCTGGAGCTAGGCTGAGCCAGATAAGTTGTGAGGGAGCTGCTATTTCTCTTTATGGGAAATGTAATAATTGAAACTTCAGAAGCTGCCTATCTTGAGTCATGTATATTGGGGCTGGGATGGGCCTGAGGTATGAGCCAAATAGCAAGGTTTTCCCCCTAAGCATCTTAGTCTGGGGCCATCCCAGACAGTATCTTCGCGGCTTCCAATAATGGGATGAGGGATTATTGAACTACATGCGGGGGTTAACGAGCAGCTGGTTCTTGCAGAAGGTGTTGCAAGCCAATTCTTAGGTTGGAATGAGGGTCCTCTTTTCTCTGATTGGGGAAGTGATATAGGGGTTGATCCTCTTGGATCCAGCACTTTTCTCAGGCAATGACTGTGATGATGGTGGTGATAGTGTGATAGTTATGTTCTTCATCATCATCATCACAGAATCATAGAATCACAGAACAACTGAGTTGGAAGGGCCATCATGTCCAACCCCCTGCTCAATGCAGGAATATACATCAAAGCAGATCTGACAGGTGGCTGTCCAATTATGATTCAATGACATTGGAGAGGATGCTTCTTGTAACATGATACTTGCAGAAGACATCATACTAAATCAGTTCCCTCCTGTATGCAAGACGTGAACTTGTGTTTATTTTCCAAAGAAGATACATTTTTACAAGTAGTAAACAATGGCAATTTAAAGATAAATCTGCCTTCTAGTTAATTTGAGTGGGGGAAGACAGGATGATTTGGTTTATACATTTCTTAGCCTATTAATATAATGCCACAAATGTTGGCAAACGTCACGCAAGGGATACTGGTTCATGCAAATAGAGTGATGTCCTCTGGGTAGACAGCTTGGGGAAAAGGTATTCTTGTAATAACTCAGATTGAATTGAGATTAGATCCTTTTATGATATTGCGCATTCCCCCCTCTAATGTACAGGATCATAAGGCTCTTATTGACAATCTGTTACTGTCTGCAGAGATTGTTGTTGAAAAACATTGGAAATCTAATGGAACACTACACACATCATGGAACAGCAGAGGAAAGTATTATTGGGACGTAAAATTGACCAATTATCTGGACTGGGAAAGGGAAGAGAATCAGTGATGGAGTGCTTCAGAGATAGGCCCCCTATTCTTGTATATTAGGATATTTACTGGAAGCACACGCAATTAGGGAAACACCTTTCCCCCCTGTTTGGTAATGTATGATTTTAATTTTAGGGAAATCTAATGGTGGTGATTAAAATTATATATATTTACTAGATACTTCTTCTTATACATATTGTATTCATTAAGACTGCTCTGCAATAGCAAGTTGTTCCTGACTGATGATTGACATTCTGGATGGCACACTCCACCAGGTGCTTTATACGTCCCATTTGCATAACCTACGAAAGGTATTCTTTGAACTGAGCTGGGACTAACATAATTCAGGTGGGCATTATGAATACCTGCTGTATCCTTATAGAGGCAATGACATAAAAAGATGTAGGGCATTTGGAAAGCTTTTTTTAACCTAATATAGATTCTTGAATTATTGAGTGCAGTTGATTGCAAATGGACCACAACAATTGAGATTCTAAGCAAGACGATTCCATCCAAAATTTAACATCTCCAGATTTACCAGTGCAAGTTTGAAGTAACATTTTCCAAAATATCTCCGCATTCAGTGGCTGAAATCCAATAGTAAGTCACAACTAGAGCAGGCCCCTGAATTAATGGACCCTACGGAGGTTAACTCATCAAATCCACACTTATTCAATGGACCCTTTTCTAGTTGCAGATTAAGGATGGATTTCAACCAGTGTTATCCATGTGGATAAATGGTGCCAGGGAACTTTCATTCATCTCCCCAAAACTTTCACAAACCCCAGCCGAGAAATTTCCAAAGAGTTGGCATGCTGTATGATTTCTTTTAAAACCTCTGCTTTCAGAATAAATTATCTGGAGACATTTTTGTATGCAGAATAAATAGCAATGTGTCATACAACTGAAGACACCTGCAAAAGGAAAGGGGGGGGGGAAAGACAGTAGGAGAAAAAGTGCAATTACTGGTACAGTACAGTTTCTTGTGCTAGATCTATCTAGGAAGCTTTATGAATGCATTCTTTAATAATTTTAGAGCAAATATTTTTAATTTCAGTTTTCCCAAGCCCTAAGTGCATTTTCTCACCTTTCTTAAGAGTATTTACCTGCTGGTTTCCTAAGGGGAAAATCGCAAGTCTCTAGTTTTTATATTCTATGGCAATTGGCATTTTATCATTTATTACTTTTCTTCTTTCTTTCGACTTCTGTGGAAGATCTTAGGGAGAAGCCTAAAACAAACTTCAATTAAAGCATAATATTTAAAAACAAAGCGAAAGAAAACAGGGATAAATGGATAACATTAAGACTGTTCTTGCCCATCATCAATGACTAAGTATCTAAAATCCTGATGCAAAACCGATGGGGAAATAAATAGCAGCTAACATCATTGGAATTCGGATGGGCCCTATTGGGCTTAACAACAACCTGAATGTTATTTTGTGCCATTAATCCTGCTGTTATTTTGACAAGGGGATTTCATCTTCCTCTCACCAATCCTCCTGTATGACACCTGCACCGAGACAGGTTGCTGGGAGTCCTTGGAATTTCTGCCTAATTGACTAATGAAACCATCTGTAATTCAGTGCTTGTTAAGTGAAATTCGTTCTTCCTTGACTCCCCAAATAAGCCTTAGCAGGGCAAAGACAGGAGCAGAGCAGCTGCAAGGGAGGAGGAAGGAAAGCTTTTCCAGACCTTCCCCTGTTGAGTCTGAATGTGGGTGTGTGGACACTTGGGTGTGTTTGGGTGATATCAGCGGGATACATTTACTTGCTTGCTTGCTTGCTTGCTTGCTTGCTTGCTTGCTTGCTTGCTTGCTTGCTTGCTTACTAAGTTACTTAGCTCTGCCTTTCTCCTGACAAAGAACCCAAGGAGGCTTACATAATTAAAAGACCAGTTTAAAGCTAACAGTGAATATACAAATATTAAAAGGGATCAAACAAATGCCATCCTAAAATACATAAGCAACACGGAAACATTTTCAAAGCAGTCAGGAGCAACAGTGCATTAAAACAAATATTTTAAAAACCCCAATGCTCAGGTAGCCAGTTACTTAAGGAAGGCTTGCCTGAAGAGAAAGCTTGCCTGTACTTGCTGGAAGGTTAATTCCTTCACCATCTTCTCACCTCTTCCATAGAGTTGGGCATGAAGTACTTTGTGACTAGAGATGGCAATATTTGTATACGAATACAAATACCCCTGCACAGGTGGCATTAACAAGAGTCTGGCCCCATGGGGCTGGATGGTCCACTCACCGATCCGACACGGACCACACGATTCCACCAATGGATGCACGGTGCACGATCTGCTCACCACTCCTGGTAGGAGGCAAGAGGAGAAGCCTCACTGCAAGGTCAAAGAGTGGCGAGTAGATCGCGGTCTGCGTCTGCGGTGGATCAGTGAGTGGACAATCTGGCTCCATAGAGCTGGAGCCTCATTAACACCACCTGTGTGGGGGTGTTCATATTCGTATACTAATGCCCCCAACTGTATTTATGACCCTTTGTCACAAGTTGTCTGTGTGGCAGCTCAGCTGCCACATTTTCCCTTTCCCCACCCCCCTAGCTGCCACCTCTATTCACCAGCCCGTGTGTGTTGTTCCTTCCCTCCCCGCAGCATGATCTTCCAGTCCAGGCAGGAACCTGGACTTCTCTTCTCCACCTCCTTTAGCAGCTGGCCACTCAAAGGCAGCGCTGCAGGAATCCCTGCCCTGTCTCCTCATCCGAGTGGCCAGCTGCTGGAGGAGGCAGAGGAGGGAAGTGTGGGCTCTTGCCCGGACTGGAAGATCATGTGACAGGGAACGAAGGAGCAATGGGCACTGGCTGGGGAGTGGAGGTGCCAGCCAGAGGGGTGGGGGGAATCTGCGGCAGCTGTGCTGCCATGCAGATGACTTATGAGGAAGAGGTATGAAGTCCTTCGTCCTCAACTTTACTGTCCAATATTCCTGTTTTTAGCTAGCCTGTCTTCCAGGATGCTATACAGTAGTAAGGATCAAATTGGTCAACTCCATCTACCGTCTACTATCCTGGAGAGAAAGGTATAGGTAGGATTTCTTTGCACTGGGAACTGAAAAAATGTGCTGCAGATTACAATAATACCACTGATATCTGCCCTTTGGCACATCTGCCCAGCTTTCCCCCTTTACCCCTATACTGTGCTGCAGAGTTTTTAATTTTTAGCTAAATTCCTCTAGCTGTGTAGTAGAAATGCAGGAATTCACAGAGCAGAGGAGCTTCAAGTTTCCCTGGGTAGACCACTCCTTTCCCCATTAACTGGCACCTACAGTCTGAATAACTCATTTTGAGTAGAAAGAGAGAAAAACATTGTCTTTAGTTATCGCCGTGAACAGATCAAACTGACAAACAAACTGATTGCTTCAACAGACTTCAACAAACTCTAGCGAGGGCAAATGAGCTCAGTAGAGAGGTCAGGGTCTCTTTGAAATCAGAGGCAGGAGAGAAGTATCAGGTGCTGATGGATGGATTGACAGTCATCCTAGCCCAGGAAAGCCCCTCCCTGCAGACGGTGTGTGAGTTTGCAAAAACTTCAACCTACTGAATAGAGATGAACAGTATCTGATGTTTGGGGCTGACTGTATTCCAGAAAGGGATAATAATAAAGAAGGAGTTGAAGTAAAGGAAAAGCTGTGACAGGACTAGGTAGTGAGTTCATTAACAGCAAAGAGTCTAGTTGGACATGACATAAGTGCTTGTCCTATTAGCATGCCAGCCTCTGACACAGAGAACACATATGACCTTGGCAGTGACAAGGAAGAAGTGGATGTCTCATTAACACAGTTTAAGTTTAAGGCAGCTTCTCTCACATTTGAAATTTTCCAGGGAGAAAGGGAAAATGAGAGAACATGACCTTGCCATTTTCTTGTATGAAGGATGCTAACATTGTATGGAGCTATCCTGATTTGATGGTGATCTTTATTAATTAACTTCTCTGGAGCCTCTTCAAACTTTAGTCTTGAACCTTCAGTGTCAGTTTTGAAGAGGAGCTTCTCTACGGCATAAATCAGAAATGTGCTGCATACCCACAGTGTGGGTTTTTTTTTTTTTTTGAAGGGTCTAAAATTAATTCACAGTGCATCCCACATTATAATACTGAACTCATTCTAAAAGTGTGCATCTTTGTGAACCCCAAATTGTAGCTGCTGTGTCAAAGCATATGACATAAGCAGGCTTGGGCAAACCATGAGAACTGCAGAAATACCACAAATTATTAGGCAAAAACAAATGCCAACAGTTCAGTGGAAACTATATTGACACACTGACTAAAAATTGGGGAGAGAGAAACTGGGCGTGGGTGGGAGGAAATGGCCCTGCTAGTTCCTAAGTCTTTGTGGGAGGTGTAGGTCCCTATAGAGGGGGCTCCTATAAAGTCTTGTGGGTAGCAAGACTACACTTCCTACAAGGATCCAGGTGTCTCTGGAAGTTTCCTTTTTGAACAGGAACAAGGCCTGATATAGGCCTCAGTCCAGGTGACTGAAGAAGAAGTGTCAGTAAGGTCTGTGTGCTAGAACCCCCACCACTAGGATTTTATTTGGAGAATTCTGAGAATTGGGGTAAAAAATGGCACACACCTACACATATTCTGTAACATCTGAACTGGTCCTTGTTAGAGGTCTCCTTGTTAGGACTCTCAAAAATTTGCTGCATTTGTTGGAGCAGCAATCAATGGTCAACTCCACCAGAAGCCGGAATAGTTATTTTGGTACATGAGGAAAGAATAATTAATGCAACTTTGAAACAAAAGGGTGAGTGAATACAGCATAGACAATGGATACATATACACACCAACATATACACACTTTAACATCTCAGGTAAATGAATGTTGCCATGCCCATTCTCAAGAATACAGAACTCATCAGAACAGACAATACTGCTGGGGAAAAGTGTATATGTGTGTGGGGAGGGGTAATAGGAAGACTTTGTACATAAGTGTCAGAATCTTGAACCTGACCCACAACAGAACGGGGAGCCAGTGGAGGTGAGCCAGAACTGGAGTGATGTGCTCAAATTCGCTCATACCAGTTGCCAGTCTGGCTGCCATGTTCTGGACCTGCTGTAATCTCTGGGTCAGATTCAAGGGAAAGCCCCATATAGAAAGCCCTGCAGTAGTTGATCCAGGAGATGACCATTGCTTGCACCAATGTCCTTAGGGAACTCTCATCAAGGTATGGGCAGATTTGGGCAATAAGTCTCACCTTGTTAGAGGCTGACCTGGACACAGCTGAGAATCTGTGTCCCAAGGGAATCCCAAGAAAGAGCTGGGTCCAGAAGAACGCCTGGATGGTGTACTTAATTCTAAAACGGGAGGGTAAAACTGTTCGGTTTAGGGGTAATCCCACCCAACCTGTCAGAGGGGCCCCCCAGGATCCGGATGTCAGTCTTGTTCAGGTTCAGTTTGAGCCCATTAGCTCTGGTCCATTCCAAGACTGAAGCCACACAGTGTTCCAGCATCTCAACTGCATCCACTGCAGAAGTAGTAAAAGAGTAGTAAAGAAAGTGATGACACCTTACTCCAAATCTCCTGATGACCTCCCCCAGTGGCTTAATATAAATGTTACATAGCATTGGGGATATTGACAACCCCCAGGACACTCCACAATTGAGTGTCCCAGGGGCCAACAAATCATCCCCAAGCTGAACTCTCTGGACATGGTCCTTGAGGAAGCCACTGAGAGATCAAGGAGGACCAGAAGGGGACTTGTATCCCCATCAGCTTCTCTTAACAGGCCATTGTGCAGTGTGACTACTGTCGTCTCAGTAACCTTTCATGGCCTGAATCCAGACTGGAATGGGTCAGGTATAACTGAAGCTGGTTAGCCACTACCCACTTGATTAATCTTGCCCCAAAAAAGGAAGATTGGCAATTGGACAAAAGGTATTAGGATCATCTGTTGGCAACTGGGGATGTTTAATGATAGGATGGATGATGGTGTCTTTTACATGAGAGAGAACAAAGCCCTCCCTCAGTGAAGAGTTGACAATATTCCCCATCCAATCCACCATAGCCCCATTGGCTACTTTTATTGGCCAAGCTGGGCAAGGGTCAAGCATGGAGCCCTACAGAGAACCAGCAACCTTGAAACCTTCGCTGTTACAGGGTCAAACTGAACCAAATGGGCAGAGTAAGGGGGCACAGCAACAGTCCCCACCGAATTGCTGGTGGGGTCAAGATCAGCCTGAATGGCCTTTAAAGAGGCTGCAAAGGGTTGGTGAGGCTGTGAACCACCCAGAAAAGTTCTACCTGTTGGTTCATGGCCTCATTAATGGTCTAGCTCTTAAGAACAGCCAAATTTAGGTCAGAATGATCCTTCCTCCACCTGCTTTCTAGCTGTCTCCTAGTTGTTCTCTTAGAGAACAATGGCCTTCTCTTATAAATAGCATGGAAATTTATACCTCTGTTGAGTGATTTCAATGGAAATACTTCTGTTCAAGTAGTTTTGAACTCAGGAACCTCTTCATCTTTTAGTTAAGTACCCATCCAGTGCCCTGGATCTGTAGTTTTTTTTGCTGGCATTTGAGCTTGTTCATATCATTCTCTAGAGCAATAGTGTTATTTTTAGCAGTTCCTGTTTTACCAATTCTTACATCTTTCACTGACAACCATATAATTAATTTATTTTTAATTATTCCAAAGTTTTAATTATTGTGTCTTTGTGGAAAACAGCTGAGAGACAGATAGAAGACCTTTGTGCGTTGAAGCACTTGAACTTGCTCATAGTAACTAACAGAGAGGGGGATGCACGCGTACCTGAATACACTTTGAAAGGTTAATTACCATTAATCGTTGTGAGATGCAGGCTTATTATCCATTCATACATGCAAAACAAGTCCCTTTTGCTGACAAGCTTAAGTTTTAAAACTGACTTATTGTTGATTAGGTTGTTCAGAACTAAATAGTGGAGAAATGAGGAACAATTTTAAGAACTATACATTTATTACATGTACACACTCTGATTTCAAAGTTTAAACTGGTAGATGTAGCTCAGATTATTAGCATGTCTGCAATTATGCAGAAATAAATGGGGATTACACCATCAGCTAGTAACATTAATTTTTAATTTAGTTTAAAGCTTTCTATTCACCCAGCCACCAGGTTCTGAGGATGCCAAGGGGCCTTGGTCGACTTGGGGAAGCTTTTGAGGGACCCCAGACAGGGAAGAGGAAGCTTGAATATCTAAAACATTCTAGCAAGTCACCAATGGCTGTCCTGATTCCAGTGATGCAATGTGGCAGCTATTTTCAGATAGTGACGTCTTCCCCTCCTGTCTGCAGGCTGCCATAGGGCTCCTCAGGTCAAAAGAGATCACTTGAGACCCCTTGAAACCTAACTGGGGTGGTGGACGGAGAGACGAAAGAAAGCATTAAATTAAAAATTAAGTTGAAGGCTGATGATGTCATCACCGTTCATGCACAAGTACTTACGCAACAGGATTTTAGTCTAAGGAGGCTTACTCAGTCCAGCTGAACCTGTAATTAGCACATTGATTAAACCATTGTCTCTGAAGTGTGTGTTTGACTCTTAACATTTTAACCCTTAGTATTTAATGCAATTGTTTATTTAACCTCTTAATTGCTGTTTTTTTTAGGTCAGAGAGGAATAGGTCGATACATGATAAAAAATTTAAAGTACTATTTTTATTCATAGCCTTTATGGAGAACTCAGGGATTAATTCCTATGTAATTATTTTTTAGAGCTCTACAACTTATTTGCTGCAACACTCAGAACTTTGATTTTATTTCTTCACTTGAATTTCTTTTTCTCACACGTACCAAGATAGACCACGAGGCAACTCGCCATGGGTAGAAACCACCCTAGGATTTCTTCTTTTCCGGTCGTCCTTCAGAGGATGCCAAAAGAGGAATTTGTATTTTTAATTGTTGCTAATTTTAATTTCTAATTATTCTAAATACATTAAATAGAATAAGGCTCCAACACTAAAGAGACAGTAAGTAAGCAAGCAAGCAAGCAAGCAAGCAAGCAAGCAAGCAAGTAATGTGGCTCTTTGGTATTGATTTTTCTTCCAGAATAAAGAATGCACAGCCTTAACAAGGTCAAATAATTTCACAGTGGTTGTTGTGGGTTTTTCCGGCTCTTTGGCCATGTTCTGAGGGTTGTTCTTCCTAATGTTTTGCCAGTCTCTGTGGCCGGCATCTTCAGAGGACTGCATCCAGAGCACAGAGTGCTGTCCTCTGAAGATGCTGGCCACAGAGACTGGCGAAACATCAGGAAGAACAACCCTCAGAACACGGCCAAAGAGGCCGAAAAACCCACAACAGCCATCAGATCCCGGCCGTGAAAGCCTTCGAGAATACAATTCCACAGTGAATTTTCAAGCATTACAACATATTAAGGTTATGACAATCAGACCTCTGAAACCTTTAATTTAGACACAGGAACCCCAAAGGTAGCGAATCATAGCTTCCGCTGCCCCAACTTGTAATGACCTTTTGATGATCATCCCTCCATTTCTCCCTCTCCTAGGCAAAATGGATAAATAAAAATCCTTTTGATCAGTCTGGCAACTTATTATGAGTTTATATACAAAATAGGGTTTTGTTCCTAGAACTGAAATCCCATCCCTGCTGCTCAAATCTCGGCAGGTTGTCAAATAATTGCTCATTTCCCATCAAAAAGGGGTATCGAACTTAACCGTCCTAAGTTAGCTTTTTCTGAGATGGCTGTCATTGTGTCTCTGTGGCTGCCATGAAGAGTGATAAGATTTATGTGATTACAGTGTCAACCATGTGCTGATTATAGAGAATCATCCTTCTTTTCCATTAAAAACAGCAACAACTGCTGATCTCGCTGTCTCAAATATGTGATCTCTAACTAGAGAAGATGTATTTTTGGTGCATAGAGCAGAAAAGAATGTAGCATGGTTCCAGTCTGTTTTCTAAATTTGACTTATTCTGTATTCAAACTTTTGTTTGCTCATTTCTTTGGCTTTCTTCTAAGTCATAAAAGTCATAGGACTGTAAAACTGGAATTGACCCCGAGGGTCAAAACCAACCCATTGCTGAAACAGGAAGTACACCTCTAAATCATACCTGACCTCTATTTAAAAAAAAAAAAAAAAACAGTGAAGAAAAGTCCACAAGCAGTCAGCTTCAAGCCCAAACTGCTCTTTATAACAATTGTGTGCCGTCAGGTCAATGCTGACTTATGGTGACCCTTTTCAACGTTTTCTAGGTAGGTAAAGGTAAAGGTTCCCCTTGACAATTTTTGTCCAGTCGTGTTCGACTCTAGGGGGCGGTGCTCATCCCCGTTTCCAAGCCATAGAGCCAGCATTTGTCCAAAGACAATCTTCCGTGGTCACATGGCCAGTGTGATTTAGACACGGAACGCTGTTACCTTCCCACCGAGGTGGTCCCTATTTATCTACTCGCATTTGCATGCTTTCGAACCGCTAGGTTGGCGGGAGCTGGGACAAGCGACGGGAGCTCACTCCGTCGCGTGGATTCGATCTTACGACTGCTTGGTCTTCTGACCCTGCAGCACAGGCTTCTGCGGTTTAGCCCGCAGTGCCACCGAATACACAAAAGTGGTTTACCATTCCCTTCTTCTGGAGGTACCCTTCTGGGACTGTATAGCTTGCCCATGGTCACACAGGCTGGCTCTTCCCTCCCAGTGGGGAACAGAACTCCCAACCTCTTGATCTGCAGCTAGATACCTAAGTCACTGCACTATCCAGCCAGTCAAAGAGCTTTTACCACTGTTGCTAAAGTGTGAGGTTGCAGGGTTGATGCACCAATGTTAACCCTGCCATCAGTACTGGCTCCCTCTCCAACTCTTTGGAGACTGAAGAGATCAGCTGAGCCCCAGGCCTCATCCTGGCTCAAGAAAGGCGCTAGAAGATGTTTGGACCAGAAAGAACAATTGCAATGGCGGCAGGAAGAACTTGGGGGAACCTGTGAGCATCTGGCAATACAAGCGTTAGTTGGCTGGGGCCTGCCTGGAAGACCCAAACTCAGATAAGGACTGCACAAGACCAACGGGTGGAATTCAGGCTCAGAGGAAGACTGGATTTGGCAGGGAGCTGGTGAAGTTCACCCAAACCCAGTGGTGGGATTCAGCAGGTTCGCACCAGTTCTACAGAACCAGTAGCTAATGTATTATTGGTTCTGCAGAACCGTTTGTTGGCCTGCTGAATCCCACCACTGCCCAAACCCCTTGCAAAATGTCGGGATGAGGTGTGTCAGGCACTCAAACTTTCCTCCTACCCCGTTCCCCTATTCCCATTTGTGGCGTTCGCCCTTGTGGCCCCTGCTTATTTTGACCTCACAAAGGCTCACACTGTTTTCTCTTCTTGCTGCCACCACTTGTCACGTCCACCCAGTGTCCCTGTTTAATCTCCCTTAAACATAGGTTCACCCTCTGGATGCGTTTCCACTTTAAAACGCTGCCACCAGGTATTATTCACCTAATGCCAATTATGTATTTCAGACACACATACTGCCAACAGGTTTATTTAACTTTTGAGTTTGAGAATCAGAGGTTTAAATTACAGATGTTCTTTTATTGTCATGTAAATCACAATGGGTAAATCACAGATGCTCAGTATCGTTCATTAAATAGGATTGGTTTATGCATTGGTTTGATGGTACTTTTATTTAGAACAACAATATACTTTTACTAGTTATCTATTCTCTATTACTTATAATTCTTTCTCTAGTCTCTTTATCATTCCAACTGTTCAATCTATGTATTAACCCTCTCAATTCCCTCTCCCAACTCTCCCTTTCCAAATCACTATCTATCTTCTGCTTCTCTCTAACTCCTGTTTCCCACTCACCTGTCTCTTTTGACCCCGCCCCTCCTGCCCTATCATTGGCTCCTCCCTTTGGAGCTTTCATGATGGACAGACAGGAGTGATGTCATGTGTTGGCATTTCGCCACACCATTCTTTAGCCTTGCTTATGGGACAGCATCCTCTACCACCTTTGAAGGCAGCAGGCTAGCTCCCCCTCACATACCTTGCTATCACCTTCTGCTGCCTAAGATAAAACAACTATCCCACTCTGCCAAGTGAGAGGGTCAGGTTTGCAGACGAAGGACTAAACCTGAAGCTTTTCAGTTGGAGGCTTTTCGTTTTTTTAAGGACTTTGTTCTGCTGGAATTACACCCAAGAAAAAAAACTGGTCCAACCTTTAGGATCATTTTTATGGCCCTCCTCTACTGCGCTGGATTGTTTATAGGATTTAATTTTGGGAGGTTTTGAATAATAAATTTTTTTTCTGGTATTTCAACTGCATGCCACAATGACAACTTGGGAGAAAGTGGGTCTAAAGCAGATAAAGGAGAAATATCTTCTTGGTTGCACTTCTTAGGAATATGACACAAGGCATCTTGCTCTAATTGTGGAGAAAAGCTATAAGCTGTCATTCCTGGCAAACAATTAATAGTTTTTGCCTGGTCTACTGAACTGTTCTCCATAAGGTTGCACTGTACAAAGGGAAATTATTGTACATTATCAATATGATGTGACGTCTGTGACTCAACGCTGGATCTTCCTTTATGTTCATGTTATTGAGGCTTTAAATCTAATACCTACAGTATATTTATTTTCCAGTCTCATTATCTTACACTTTATAGCCTGAACTCTGTGATCTCATTATCTGCTAATAGCTGAGTCACTCTGGCTCATTCTGAATATTTTTGCTGATTGTTCCCTATTTTCTCCCCATAATTTTATCAAAGGTTTCTAAATCCTTCAAAGGCTGAATTCTCCTTTTATATTTATTTATTTATTTATTTATTTATTTATTTATTTATTTATTTATTTATTTATTTATTTATTTATTTATTTATTTATTTATCAATCTATCATACTATCTGGAAAATATAGCTTCCAGAGCCATATTTTGAATTTTGGTCTGGCACTTGACTTACTTTTGATTCCTACGTACCTTGCATTCTTTACAGTGGCATGTAGATGGGGATGGTAGTGGAGCCCTCCAGATTTTTAAGCCCTTTTACAGTTACATTTTTAAAAAATGTTCCAAAGTAGGCTGCTGG
Organism: Pogona vitticeps; assembly: GCF_051106095.1. NCBI lineage: Eukaryota > Metazoa > Chordata > Lepidosauria > Squamata > Agamidae > Pogona > Pogona vitticeps. Next base: position 17,740,380 of record NC_135792.1, read on the forward strand.
AATGAAGAAAACTTGGAGAGGGAAACTGAGTGAATTTTTGTGTGAAATGATTACAAGATCAGTTTTGATATTGGGGGGGGGATCTTGGCCTCAGAGGAATATTTATTTATTTATTTATTTATTTATTTATTTATTTATTTATTTATTTATCTGGTCAGATGACTACTCTAGGCAGCTTCCAGCATGCATAACATACATAATAAAATATAAAAATATATAAAAATATAAAATATGACATCAATAGACAAATACTTCAAGATGGAGAAAAGAAAAGAAAAAGAAAAAGAAGAAATCAAGATTGATTGATTGATTGATTGATTGTATTTTTGGGAATCCAATTCCTTTGTTCTCTTTGATATATACTAGCCTTGAGAAATCATTTTGTCCTTTCCTCTATTTTGCATCTCAACTGGTGACTAGTTTCTAGTGAAAAAAGCAAAAAACAAAACAAAACAAAAAACAAAAAAAACCACACAATAGATCATAGAAGCATGAAATCTACCCAACTCTGCGCTAGGATGCAACAGATTATATGTAATAAACAATATCTGGGAAGAGTGTATAGTTCAGTAGCAGAGTGCATGCTTTGTAAAATATTCCCAAAGCAATCTTGGGAACAAATAATTTTTAAAAATCAGGTATAAGAAGGATGTCCACTTGAAACCACAGGTGCCCTCAGCTAGTCAGAGCAGCAAATCCTCAGCCAGGTGACTCAGTGACGTGTATAAAGCTAATTCATAAATTTAGTGTTGACATGCAAGCATCTTGTGCAGATGGAAAAAAAGTAAATAAATTTACCTTCCTGCAAAAGTCCTCAGATGCTTTGCCCAAGCATTCTCCTCCAAATTAACTTCTAGTCAGAAAACAAAACAAAAAAATCAGCTCCCCAGTGCAAGTGGTTCCATTGTACTGGTAACCACTCCAAACCATACTTCTGTTTCAGTCATGCGTATTCACCCCTTGGTGACTGGCATTTGTCAATTAGACATCCAAGGTAGAGCTTCTCTGTTAACTTAGATGGAGAACTCTGTCACTTCCCTTCATTCCTCTTTTAGAATCTCAACATACTGGCATCCTGTTCAAAAATAAATGTGGGTGGATGTTGGTTACATTTCTGTCCAAACATACTGATCTGTACATAGGTTTAACCAAGCAATTTGGAGGATCGTATCACTCCAAATGAGCCCTCTCAGCTTTTAAGATCTTCTGGGGAGGCTCTTCTCTTGGTTCCACCATCTTCCGAACCTCGCTTAGTGAAGGCGCAAGAGAGGGCCTTCTCAGTGGCTGCTCCCAAGCTTTGAAAGGCACGGCCCCCAGAAGCCAGGCTGCCATGTAGCTCTTAAAGATGAGGAGAGTGGCAGAGGAAAAAAGGAGAAGAAGAAGAAGGCAAGCCTAATTCATATCTACAAACATAAACAGAGATTCCAACTCAGGTTAATTTGAGATGCTAGCTTTGAAATTAGAACCCAATGTCACCTTTTCCCTCCAAGGACATAATATCTTTATAGCTCCATTCCCTGAGCAATCAAGCTAGTAACCAATCCAAAAGGAACGCAAACTAAATTGCAACATGCAAAGATAAAGTGAGTTCAAGCTAACGTGCATTAGTGTAGTATCTTTTACTGCCAAGCAAACTCCACCTTTAATGGTCAGCTGTGTAGTCTGAATCTCTACACATTTAGACCTATGTTCTCAAAGCCCCATTGCCTAGAGGGATGGGCCTCTGGTTCTGCTTTCTTCCATCGCTTCTTACTTTAATCTCAGGTTCTTTCCGTGGGCTTTGTGAAAATACTGGTTGATTTTGGAAAGTTTTTATTTAAAACAACATCTTCTCCCATATATCGGACACAATATTGTTCAGTGGAGTAAAACAACGGGTTTAACAGAAATCTTGAAGTGTGGGGCAGCCGAGACATAAGAAAAATACAGCGGGGTCTCTGCATATGTGAACCCTCTCACCATTGTTTTCATGCACACTAACATAGCTGTGCTCATAAAACATGATTTATAATGTCTGGGACAATAAAGCATCGTATTAACTGTAGGTATTTTATTTGCCTTTGATCGAACACAACATTGTGCTTGTGTCTCAAGTATTGTAAGCAGAGTACACTACAGATTCAGCCGTAGTAAATCAACAGAGAGGTGATCATTACATAGATTAAAATGCATGAAAATTATCTAAATGGAAAACATTAGATTAAATGAAGTAGCTACTGTATAATATCCCCTTGACTCTTTGAAACCTTCTTTGGATTAGAACTGCCCCAGTGTTGTGCAAATCACATGATTAAAGGGAGACTATTACAAACTCTTCTCATTCTTCTGCCCACCTTAAATAAGGGGGGGGGCAGTTGCAATTTAAATTCCTCTGAGGCTCAATAAATTGTTACTTCTATGGGGGCCTTCTTCTGCATTCAGTACCAATCTGCATTTTGATATGGTGCAGCAGGAAAAGCTTATCACAGGCTAGCATGTTTGCCGAAATAACAATGTTCAAATAATGCTTGAAATGGAGCATTAAAATCTTTTGTAACTCCAGTGGACACGCTGAGGAGGCTTAAAGCCTCTGCTCCCATTTCTGCTTTGATATTTCTCCCCCTCACCCAAGCCTGGCATTCATACATCATATCCGACTTCTCCACCATCATGCAAATTGAGCTCTTCCATCATTATCCCTCTGTATCATTCCTATTTTTAGCCTTAATTCCTCCACACATTACACCCGTATTCATAATAATGGGTTCTCATGATCCATATACTGTCCACTTTGCTTAATGGTGGCATGGGCACTAACAAGAAATGTTAATTGATAATGAATGAAGGTCAGCAAAGAATGCAGGTTTTATCGCTCTGCCAGCAAAGAGGCTGAGGGCAAAACTGCACAAGACACTAAAACTCGTAATTAGAAGGTGAAAACTTTCTTTCCTGTGGCCCTGCGATTCCCCTCACAGCTTCCGATCTGAGCAATCAGGCTGCAAATTAATCCCCCTGTAACTTCCAATGGCCAATCACCAAACAAAGAAGCTAATTTCTGAAATGTGGAGGTAACGAAAGTGTGCATTAGGGTAATCAGATGTCGCTTCTCACTTCTAAATGTAGGGCAGATCATCTCATCTAGTTTCGCCCTGACATTTACATCGCCGTTCAGAAGGAAGAGTCTTTCGCCCAATAAGGGAAATTGCATTTTGAGCAGCCTTCTGTCTTTCCCCTTCGCTCTAGACAGCAGAAGGGCTGACCTGCCTCTCACTCCCTGGTCATTTCTAAGATGATTTGGATTGTAAGGGAAATAATAGCATCAAGCCCTCTCTCCCCCAACTTCTCTGTTCCCTCTGAGTTTGGCTGCAGATTAATAGACTCCACAGCAACAATTATACTGCTGTGAGCAGTAGATTTCAGCTGAGGCCTGAATGGAAAATTTAAAACCCTTAGGTCTACAAAAGTCCAACTCCTGTGATGATTAAAACTGGTTTGTTGACATGGATCAGCACAACTGCTTTAATTTTTGGCTTCCATTTTAGGCTAGAGTTATAGGCAGTGTCATAATGAGTGCCTGAACTTCCAAATTTGTCACAAAATCGCTAAGACTTTCTTCTTCTTCTTCTTCTTCTTCTTCTTCTTCTTCTTCTTCTTCTTCTTCTTCTTCTTCTTCTTCTTCTTCTTCTTCTTCTTGTTGTTGTTGTTGTTGTTGTTATTTATTGTTGCTGCTGTTGTTTTGTTGTTACTTTCTTCTTCTTCTTCTTCTTCCAACTCTCTATTATTTGATAGTTGGGATTGTAATGGGATAGTGATGATAAGTTATTTTTCTATGCTGAGGGGTCAAACTGTTACACAAACGAGAGGATAATAATAACTAGCAAAATTTGGAACATTGTATGTCCTGGGGTTGAGGAGACCTCATTTTCAATGAGTCATGTTTAAAATGAATCAAAAAATGTGTTGGCTCACAGAGATCATCGTACGTTTTTATCTCTTTCTGTTCCTCCTTCCTCACATATTGCTGTGTAGAAAAACTTCACTTTAATTCACAGCTGTGAAATGTTCTGGGTTTTAGACTACCAGCTCCTTCAATCTCATATGCCATAACGCATAACTGCTGCTACTTGCAGTTTTTTTAAAAAATGTTTTTCCCCTTCTTTATAGTTATTTGTTTTGCTTATTACCTCAGTGATAACATGCACACTCAGTGCTTCAGTTAATTGGAAATATTTGCTGTTTCAGGGTCCTTCTTCACAAGAAGTTTCACTGACAGAGACCTGACAGTTGGTTGTTGTGGGTTTTTCGGGCTCTTTTGTCGTGTTCTGAAGGTTGTTCTTCCTGACGTTTCGTCAGTCTCTGTGGCCGGCATCTTCAGAGGACTGGAGTAGGAACTCTGTCCATGCTCTGTGATAATCTGAGAGATTATCAACCACAGTGACAGATAATCTCTCCCTCTCCCCCCTCCCTCATCACAACAAAAACATGCTAATTACCCTATCTCCTGAAAAAAAGAGAAAAAAGCCGTTCCCACAGCTATAAATACTATCCAACAAACACCAACAGAGCATAGACAGAGTTCCTACCCCAGTCCTCTGAAGATGCTGGCCACAGAGACTGGTGAAATGTCAGGAAGAACAGCCTTCAGAACATGGCCAAAGAGCCCAAAAAAACCCACAACAACCATTAGATCCCGGCCGTGAAAGCCTTCGCGAATACAGAGACCTGACACTGAGAGAGCAGTCTTGAGTTTTTGATGGAGCTTGAAATTTTGAGTCCCATCCTGAAGGGGAAGTGGTGACTGAGGAGATGCAGCTAAGCAAAATGCAAGCTAAGCAAAATGCAAGCTTGAAGCTTTTTTTTTCCTTCCAATGTGGGTGTACACTGGATTGCAAGGTTTTTATAATTGCATAGAAATTTCTACCTATCCCTATGCATATTTTTCTAAATGCACACATATTTTTTCTGCAGACTTTTAAAAACATAGACTTTCTTTGATTCCTCACGGTGTGACCCCCCCTCGGCTCTCCCCTCTTGGGGTGCCAGTGGGATTCCCTGGCAATTACCTCATGGGCTCTAGCTGCCTCACACTGCCTTTCTCCACTCTTTTGGAAATGTTCAGTTTGTTCAGTCATACACACATATCAAACATATATCAGCTGGAGCAGGAATCATTAGCTCATAAAGGGCAAAGAATCCCAACTACAAATTCTGTTCATTTTTGAGAGGTCGAAATTGGGAAAATTCTGCTCGGAAATGAACTGAAACATATTTCTCCCACATTCCTAGTGATGACCTTCTCTGAAGCCCTGTTTGGTTTAGCTAAAAGAAGGAGAGTAAGGGGGTGGTCTAAATTCTGCACTGGGTTTAAAGTCTTCCTGATACGGCACTACTGTTCAAGACAGGCTGAACTGAGTTTTATCTCATCTTCCTCATATAGTCAGCTAGGTTTGAGGCATCTCCATTTACATCCTGCCTGGCTGCCACCATTGTTGTTATTACAGCTGCTACTTTTTTCCTCTTCATATTCCTCTCCATATCGAACAAGGAAGAGTGCTTTGTCCATAGAGGGTGAAAGTCCTTCTTCTTCCTCAGCCTCATTAATTTCCTCAGCCTCAGTTCTAGTGACTGCAGGTCAAACTACACAATGCAATGAACATGTGCTGAGAAATGGTGATCACATAAAACAGTGGTCCATAACTTTGGGCCTCCAGATGTTTTTGGACTACAACTCCCAGAAGCCTTCACCACCACCTCTGCTGGCCAGGATTTCTGGGAACTGAAGTTCAAGAACATCTGAAGGCCAAAGGTTGCATGTTCAGAGCATGTTACCATAGTCTCACTGCCATAAGAAGTAAACATCTTTTCGTTTATCCTTGCACAAGCTTTCCTCTATTCTGCATGCCATCACTTCACTTATTTCCATGGCCAAGCAAAGATTTGAACACAGGTCTCCTGAGTTTGACTGACAACTCTGTGTAGTACGTCTCTTTTAATGATGTAAGCCATCTTTGTATACTCAATATTTGTAGGTTTAAATATTGTCTTCTAACGATGTAAGCCAACTTTTGGTCCTTTTTAAGAAGAAAGGTGGGTTTAAAATATTTTCAATAAATAAGTGGAACCCATCAAGCATGCAAAACATCAGGTTTTGTTTACTGTCTTTATTAGAAGTCCAAAGTCCTCCTTCCTCCAGGCCCTCCTGCCAAATGAGACAAGATGGGTGGCTATCAGATCAAGGGCATTTGTGGAACATCCTCCTCAGACATCGTTTGCATTACACTATTTTTTTGCATCAGGGAAAGGTCTTTGTGCTGCCTTTTTATTTACTCTTCCAGGCATTTTAAGAATGGGTTTTAGTGCATTGAGTTCACAGTACTGTTTTACTGTCCTCTTTTAGTCTGCAAGATTTTTGTTGCTGCTTTTTAAATGTTTTCACAGGATAGCATTCTTCCACTGTGCTTTGGGTTTTATCTGTGTTTATATGCTGTAAAATTCTATTTGAGGGTTCAGTTTATCTCTAAAATATTTTTTAAAAAGAGTGATTTACAAACAGATCTACTTAAGCAATACATTTTGGCTTCAGCCTTCTTCAGTTGCTCTGGTGTTTGGGCATTTTAAAAATACAGTAAAAGTAAATGAAACAAAAACACCACATAGTGATAGTTATACAGTGGTGCCCCGCTTGATGATTACCTTGTTAGATGAGGAAAATGCTCAATGATGAGTATTTTGCAATTGCTGTAGTGATCACAAAACGATGGTTTAATTGGAAAAAATTGCTTCACGACAATCGGTTCCCTGCTTCGGGAACCGATTTTTTGTTTTACGAAAATCAAAACAGCAGATTGTTTGGTTTCAAAATGGCCGCTTGCTGTTTCAAAATGGCTCCCCGCTGTATTTTGGAAGACTTTTTCACTGTACAGGCACCGGAAAATGGCCACCCTATGGAGGATCTTCTCTGGATGCTGAGGTATCTCACCCATAGGAACACATTGAACTGGTTTTCAATGCATTTCAATGGATTTTTTACTTTCGCTTGATGACGATTTCGCTCTACAGCGATTTTTCTGGAATGGATTATCCTCATCAAGCGAGGCACCACTGTACATGTTTCATATGCATTGTCTCCAATGCATTTTTGGTATCACCTGGCAGGACAAAGTTCCAAATAGAGTAGTCCTAGAACGAGCTGGAATTTTTAGCATGTATTTATTACTGAAATAGCAACGTCTACATTGGCTTGGGCATGTCGTGAGAATGGCTGAAAGTCAGATTCCAAAAGATCTCCTGTATGGCGAATTAGTGCAGCGAAAGCACCCCAGAGGGAGACCACAGCTGCGATACAAGGATATCTGCAAGCGGGATCTGAAGGCCTTAGGAATGGACCTCAACAGATGGTAAATGTTGACATCTGAGTATTCAGCCTGGAGGCAGGCAGTGCAGCATGACCTCTCCCAATTTGAAGAGGCACTAGTTCAGCAGGCCAAGGCAAAGAGGCAGTCCCGGAAGCAGCAAAATCAGGGAGCTGGACAGGGGACAGATTGTATTTGTCTTCAGTGTGGAAGGGATTGTCACTCTCAAATTGGCCTTCTCAGCCACACTAGACACTGTTCCAAGACCTCTATTCAGAGCATGTTACCATAGTCTCTCGAGACTTAAGGATGCCTACATGATAGTTATTTCATACCACTGCAACTATCCAGCTCTATTTTATGGAATTTTGGGATTTGTAGTTTAGTAAGGTACATAGAATCCTTGGCCAGGCAGCTGCAGTGAACCCCTAAAGAACAAGAGACAATTCTAAGCGCTTCACATATCAAACCTCACATGATTTCATAAGATGGTGCCATGGGAGTTGAAGTATTATCAGATTGACATAACTGTGCAATGTAAATGTACCTGTAGTAGCAGAGGTGAAACTGTTGGGGAATTACAATTATTCCTTATACAGTTAGCAGAGTATGAGGTAAAAAACTAGCAGTAAGAAGCATGAGAGAGTAGCCCAGATCTCAGCACTACACCCCCTTTTCACAGTGACTAGCACTTTATGTCATAAGAAATCACTCTAGAAGCATTTTAAGTAGGGTATCTTCACTTACAGTTACGACCTGCAGTTACACTTGAAGGAATAAAAAGGAACAAATATGGAGTCTCTGCCATGTGCAAGAGAGATCCGTCCATGCCTGCTGGAAGTCAGAGGAAAAACAGAAGGCTGCCAACAGCACCAGCAATAGAAGTAAGCAAGCAAAACGAGAAGAGACTTTCTCAAATGCCGGAGGTGATAAAAAGAACTTTACTAATAGGTTAAAGGCATAGGACAATCACCCAAGCTTGTGAAGCCTCCCCCCTCATTGATATCCAGTGTTGAGGTATGCAAGATTGTTATTACGTCAACCAAAACCAGGTAAAGAATGGTGCCAAGTATGGAATAGTAGATAGAGACAGTCATGTATTGACCTCATGCATCATACACTGGGATAAACTGGATTCCCATGTATAAATCTTTATGACAGTTCAGAGTTTAAGATGAAACTCCAAAATTGACCAGGAGATTTTCACTGAAGTCTCATCAAAGGCAATCGAGTTAATATTCATATTTTTTTTTCAGATAAGAAATACTGAAACTGATGGATGGCAATGGAATAAGGCCAGCCATAAGAAAGAATTCTGATTACTGCTGCTGAACTGCTGGCCAGAATCATAAATCCAACAGCTACCAAAATTTGACAAAGACTCTGGAAAACAGGCCTTGGGACATTGTGCTGAGGGGACTGTTGGGAATTGGTGAAGAAAATTAACACAAACACATAGAAATACTAGATGGACTGGTTTGTTTCCATATTGCCAAGGGCATCCTAGTTAGGCATGGACATGTGTGTATGTTTCATTTCTTCCCACATTCTCCTTTAAACACACTCACACACACACACACACACACACACACACACACACAGAGATTCCTTTTTGCTGAATTTATCAATTGTTTTGGTCAGAGTTTTAGAAGTCATAGTATATATCCAGTCTTTGATTCTGGGGCATTCTTATTAAAATGAGCCAGTAAGCAACCGAAACTAACCCTCGTGCATTTATAATCATTCTCCCACATGTAGAGATGGCTGCTATTCTCAAGCTGTCATTTATTGTGGAGTCCAGTTAGTTTAGTTTGGAATCCTTAATATGTACCTTCAATCGCAGTATTTCTTTTATTTAGTTAGAGCAAAATATCCAGTCTCCATTCAATCAATATAGCACAACGAGGATTCTTATATAAACTCCACCCCCACCTCATGCATTGCTTCATGTCTTTTTCATATCACAGCAGCTCATTTTGAAAGAATTAATTTCTCATCTGTGGAGCAATCATGCCTAATAATTTTTAGCTTTGTTTACACCTTATAGTCATATCCATCAGCTCTGTGTCAATAAAACAATTACAGCCTAATCTTATTAGAAACCTATTTATAGTAGCATCCTTCATGCTAATCTTTAGGTCTAACACATTCATAATGAAAGGGCCATGTCCATTCATGGAACATTAGGCAAATAAATTTTCATCTGTGGGGATGTATGTGGTATGTTTAAGGTATAATGGCTGAAATCCTGTTGTTTGGTGCAATAAATTGCAATAGAGTAGGCCCATTGAATTACTGAGGATTTGGTGAGTGAACTTCTCCATTAAGTTCCATTGATTCAAATGGACCTACTCTAGTTGCATCTTTAAAGTAGGAAGTTGCAACTAGAGTACATCCATTTGAATCAATGGAACTCAGGAAGGGGTTTGAGCACTAAATCCGCACTAATTCAATGGGCCTGCTCTAGTACAACTTGCAACAGGATTTCAGTCTCTGGCTTTTGACCACTTCAGCTTGCCAGTTTAGAAACAGTATTAAGGCTATCTCATGAAGAATAATGACAAACTGGACGATGTCCAAAAGGAGATGATAACAGTGGGAACAAGTCTAGAAACCAAGTCCAATGAAGGATAGATGGGGCTGCTGCATGTATTTGTCATGGAGATGATTGAAAGGGGATCGGGTAAGCCATCTTCAGTTATGTGAAGAACTTTGGTGTGAAAAATGGAGCAAGTTTGGCTTGGGCTGTTCTAGGAAGAAGGACACAAAAGTAGATTTAAATTGGGGTGGTCTAAGTGTGACCTCTTTCTGTGTGTGCCCTCTCAGGCTCACAAGTTGAAAACACAAGGAAGGAATGATAGAAGGAAGAGATCTTAAGGAGTGGTGGGTTCTGCTCCTCAGCCATCAGGAGCTCCTTCAAGACTCCTCCCCCCCCCAAAAAAAACCACACCACCCAATTATTCTTCTTTAAATGGCAGCTTCAGCTTCTTTAAATGGCCCTGGGTGCTGTCTTCGTTTAGGCCTAGGAGTTGAATTTGTTCTCCAAACTCCCACATCTTGCCCACCCTAATTTTAATTATAAGGAAGACTTTGACTGATTAGTAGGAAGAACTACCTAATCCAACTCAACAATGAAAACAGAAGGCTGTAGATTATCATTTGCTGGATGTTTTTTATACTCAGGGTAAATGCCTGTCTATCAGGGAAGTTAAGTTTTAATGGTGGGTTTCCTACATTAGCAAGGGATTGGACTGAATAGTAGGCCATGTTCAGAATCCATTCATATTGTGTGATTCTGTTTTTGCTCAAGTCCCAAAAAACACACAAAAAACCCAACAGCAACAACAAGGGAATTAGAACTTGCTAGAAATAAGTACTTTTACCCAGTACTTTGCAAGTATAGACTCCTTAGAATTCACAACAGCTCATTTAAATAGGACTCTTAATGATAGCTAATGTATGGCCCTCTCTACTCCCTGGATTTAGCCAGACCCTGCTGTTCAAGAGTCTAATCCTTTTGTAAGAATTTTTATAATTAATATTATTAGAAAAATAGAGTTTCATAGAATCAGTTTATATTGCAAAAGCTTTAGCATTAAAAATATATCCAAAGATTATTACAGTTAAATAAAATAACTAATCCCCATTAAAGTAATAAATACTACTAAGCAGGGCTCCATGGGGTCACAAAGAGTCGGACACAACTAAATGACTAAACAACAACAACAAAAGCTGGGCTAAGGTGGGCTAACCCCACCTCCTTCTTTCTCTCCACTTACATTCTTTCTCCTTCAAGCCACATACTCAAACCATCAAGTTCTTTTTCTCTCCCATCATCATGGAATATAACTTCCGAACTTCTCCCACATAACCCATCATCCATTTTCCACATTCTCTAACTCCTTCTTGACACTTCATGGCTGTTAACCAATTAGTCTCAAGGGGCTTTAACACCTTCTGCCCTTAATTCCCATGAAGATCCAGATGTTTTATCTCTTCCCCAATTAGCTTCGAATTTTGAGTCTTCCACATGCTTCTTTGTCCGACCTTCAGCTTTATCTTGATCCAGACTGTACCAGTTTTCAGAAAAACACTCTCACAGCACTTAGAAAAACATATTCCAATGTCTCTCAAATCATCTTCACACAGAACCTGTCTGACTCCATATTACATTTCTCTGACTACAAATCCCACACTGCTTCAACTCCATCACAACAGCAATTGAATCCTGTGTATTCATGTGCGATATGCATGGAACTGCAAAACTTAACAGTTAAATATTCAACACTCTATTTTGGGACTGGAGGAGCACATAATTTCTATAAACCTTTCTTCTTTCAATCTCAAATCCTCCCCGCCCCGTTGTTTGTTTTTGCTTGGTTGTTTTTTGTTTGTTTGTTTGTTTGGTGGCTGGTTTTTGTGTTTGTTTGTTTTTTGTTTTTGTTTTGTTTTGAGATTTGATAGTTTCTTGTCAAGGACAATCCCAAATGCCATTTCCATGCAGCTTTAGAAAGAAGGAACTGAGGGCCTAGCACATGCAAAGTGAGTCAGGCCAGGAAGTGACTGGTTCATATTTCCTCACACAGCACAGAAGGATGGTAGAAGGAAAAACCACAAACCTCTTGAAGTCTGAAAATTTATCTACTCTGTTATCTTGTGCATTTCCTCTGCTACTTTGAGCAGGGATACATTTGTGGTAGCTTGTTAAATATAGTGTTGGTGTTTCTGTTTTCTGGGGGGAGGAGAGGGAAAGAGATGGTCCCCTGATTTATTTATCACTTTACTGAGTGCAAAAGGAAGCTTCACGCTGCCTTTGGTCCTGCTCCACAGAATGAATTATTTTCTCAAGTTGGCAGCCAGAAGTGTCACACTGCAGTGTTCCTCAGATGTTCCTTCATGGCAAAAGGGACTCCTGTAAGGGCGCGACAGACAAATAACAGCTGTTCCGTAGGTGGTTACATGGTTTTCCAGAGCCATTTTGCTTGATGTAGTAGGGAGACCTGCCGAGCTGAAATGGCTTGTGCTTACAAGCTGAGCAACAGATTCTGCTAACTTTACCTCCAGGAATTCTTGTTTGCCCATTTTTTTTAAAAAAAGAAGAATGTGTGCCTGCTTTGTGCCAGCGTGTTATTCATAGTAATTAAAAGATGATTTAAGGCAAAAAAAAACCTCCAAAAAACAACACAATAAATGATATATGTCATCTAGAAACGATACACAAAGTCCTTTGAGTATCTTTTGCCAACCCAAGATACTTTGCTGCCTAGAGCAAAGGACAACACAATATTACCCTCCCTATAGAAACTTATCAGTAACTGACAATTGAAACTTTCTCTACTACAGAAATAGGATCCTGCACCACTCCCTAGGATGTCAAGCCAGTTGAGCTGGTGTGAGACAAGGTGTGTGACACACACAGCTGCACTACCCAGAGAAGGCAAAGATCAGGAGGAACATTGAGAGACACATCTCACTCTGCCTATTGATAGGTTCATCCCTGCTGGCTATGATGGAGGACAAGAATAGGCAACTAGAAGTCCAGGGACCACAGCCAACCCTGCAAGACCTCAGATTACCACACCCATCCATCTTATTTCCCCATGTTCTCTTTCATGCTTTCCTCTCAATTTCCTGCCCTGGATGAGGAATTCCAATTTGGAGTGTGTGCGTCATAAAATAAGCTGATGGACACTTGATGAAAGGACCACTTGCTCACCATAGAAGACATGATTGGCTGTTTTGGAATAAGGGGAAAAATGGGATGCTGTACCATTGGGGATCAGAAAGAGCTTTGGTCACAGTGGAATCCCTGGGGCCACATTTATCACTTCAGCCCTATTTTGCCCACCCCGGCAGAGGATGACTGGAAGGAAACCATAGGTGTCTGGAATTTTCAGGTAGGTGCCAAGAAATGGCAGAGACTGGACCAATGGTACGCAAAGGAGAAAAGAAAGCTCAGCAGGGAGGGGGAAAAAAGGCAATTATAGCCAGATTAGCCACATTGTTACTTTTAATTTCTATATGGTGAATAAACTAAATGATAACCCCACATTTCTGATAAAGGTTGCTACGTATGTCGCTGAATTGTTTTTCCCCACCCAGAAGAGACTTTTACAGTTTTGAGAGTAGGCAATGGGATGGTGTGGGGGAGGGGGAGGCAAGTCACAAGCATAATTAGCAAGTCCTTCGTTTGGAGTCTGGGATGGAACCACGCTTCCAAGGGAGGATGCTGGAAACTACACTGACTTTACAACCTACCTCTGAATTCACCTCATACCAGCAGACTCCACATGGACATCTGCCATGGATTTTTAAGACTCTTTTTCTGCACTGTCCATGGATGGAGAGATGGTGATCAGCCTGAAGAAGTGAGGTTTACTCATGAAAGCTTGCAATCTGCATGGTTCAGTAAAAGTATCACTTCTTTCTTACATGCATTTCTGTGGTGATTTAAAGAGACCATTACCTCAGTAGTCAAAGAGCACGGCAAAGGGAGTTTTAACAGCAGCAAATGAAAGCGGGGTAGGACACAGAACCTGCCTCATATTTCATCAGCCCATGGGAGGGGGGCGAAATGTTCTATTAAACCATACTGTGCCCAGTGCTCTGCATACGGTGGGTTTCTGGGGAAAGATCGAAGGACAGGAATTAACCGGAATGTATGAGACTGGGTTGCTACTCCTTCCCTCATTACTTTCTTCTCAAGGAAAGTAATAGTCTCAGTAAGAAAGTCTCTTCCATGTGTGCTGTATTCCCCCTGTGACTTGAAACCCGCAGAGTTTGGGGCTTTGGGGAGAGCCTGCATGCACGGCAGACGCTGTTCTTGAGGGACTATAGGTACCCAGATGAAGAAAGTGATGACTGAAGGGGGCAGGTCTTCTCGGCTCCATCTCCTCTGTGTTCCACTTGATCCTAGAAGCCTAAACAGGGCTCAGCTCTTGGTGTGAATTTTACTTGTTTGGCATGTTATGGACCGTGTTCTTTGAAAGAAGTCAAAAGGACCCCAGGAACTAGTCTGTTCTGACGTGTGCCTTTCCTGTCAGGAAGGAGACAGTGTCTTCCCTGGGCATATTGGTTGCCATAGAGAGATGGCAGTACAAAGCGAACTGCAGCTGACAGTGTATGCTGCTACAGCTATAACTGCTGATGATCTTTAACACCAAAAAGAACTTCTTCTTTTTTCATGAACAAAATAGCACAAAACAACAACCAGCAGATAGCTGATACTCTTTCAGTATTTTTCCAACTGCTTGCCATTTCCTTGCGCCTTCCCAATTTTCTGGTTTTTCTTAAGCACTTACATTTTGTTAAATTATATTTGTTGGAGTTTTTACAACTTGGCATGCTATCTGTGGTTTATATGTCGGTTTGGGGGGGGGGACTTTCTGGGTTGGGATGGCTGTCGATTTATTCGGCACTAACCAATCATTTCCCCCCACCTCTGAATTCACACAGAGAGAGAGAGAGTCCCACCTCTCTGATAAGTATTATTTCCCCTCTCTTTGGTCTGTTAGAACTCTGTCTGTTTCCTATTAATCTGCTCACAATGGTAAGTAATGTAACATTTTTATACTTTCTCTACAAATGTCTCAGAGTAAGTTACTGGGACCTTAAATACCAGTTAATGAGAAAGGGGAGAACTACCTGGGGAACTTGAAGCTATTCTCCTCTGTGAATCTCTGTCCTTCTACAATGTAGCAAAGAAACTTCACCAGAAATTCAAAACTCTGCAACGATATGTGCTGCCCATAATAATAATAATGAATAATGAGAATGGATTTATCATTTATTATTTGTGTTTTTCCCCCTGCCCCCTTCCTTTATTTTTCAAGAACAGAGGTCATTAAACTGTTCTTTCACAAGCTATAAGTTTGGAATGGGCAGAAAAGCTGGAAAAGTCACTTTGGGGATCACCCCTCCCAGAAACACCCCATTCAGATTCTTTGAGTTATAGCTTCTCAAAGTAACCTTTGCAACTTTGGGAAGGGCAGACTGGGAAACTCACGCATAGAATCTGTGTGTTTGGCCTAGCTGGTGAATTTACTACTTTGGAACAGTGAATACATTAGGCTGAGTAGCATTGTAGCATTGTATTCCTGGAGGGTCTGTCAGCAAGTAAATAAATAAATAAAATCAATTCATATAAGAAGCATTAAAAGTTTATTCCCCCGGCATGATTGAAAGGAAATGCTAACAGGCTGGCTAAGTGCAGGTGCTTTCAGCCAGTTATCCAAATAATGGCTTGCCCTTCTGTAAAGCATAACGCAATAGAAAGTATTTGACTCTTGATGGATCTCCCATGTCAGCCTTCTGAATTGAAACCCAATCTATACCTCCTGTGTTTTCAATTCTGGGAAGTGAAAAGGCTGACCCGTTTTCCCCCACCTTTCTTTTTATGAACAGAAGTTGGAAACCAGATTCTCACCATTCCCCAGTCAGCTTGGCTGTTGGGAGGGGTATTCTGGAAGTTTTATTCGTGGTGTTAAAAAGTCCTGAGGATGTGATCTTTGCAAACTCAGACAAACTGGCCTGCTTGCATCTCCTATGCTAAAGTTAATGTGATTTTCAGGGACTTGTATCCCCGCCAAAGTTACTTTTCTGGGTTCTGAAGCCTGCCTATTGAAGAAATCAGAGCTTTTGTTTCCATTTGTAGAAGATTTTGATGTACTGCTCTGCACACTTTTAGATGGACGGACGGACAGGCAGACAAATAGATAGGCATCCACACACAGTATGAAATGTGCTTGAAGGGGCACATGAAGGCAGTGCAGAAATGACCTGGTTTATGTATTGCGTTCACATAGTCCAAGCTATGTTTTTTCCAGTAGTGATGTATGGAAGTGAGAGCTGGACCATAAAGAAAGCTGAGCGTCGAAGAATGGATGCTTTTGAATTGTGGTGCTGGAGGACGCTCTTGAGAGTCCCCTGGACTGCAAGGAGAACAAACCTATCCATTCTGAAGGAAATCAACCCTGAGTGCTCACTGGAAGGACAGATCCTGAAGCTGAGGCTCCAGTACTTTGGCCATCTCATGAGAAGAGAAGACTCCCTGGAAAAGACCCTGATGTTGGAAAAGTGTGAAGGCAAGAGGAGAAGGGGACGACAGAGGATGAGATGGCTGGACAGTGTCATCGAAGCGACCAACATGAATTTGACCCAACTCTGGGAGGCAGTGGAAGACAGGAGGGCCTGGCGTGCTCTGGTCCATGGGGTCACGAAGAGTCGGACACGACTTAACGACTAAACAACTGCAACTCTAGCCAAGTTCTATCCTTGGCAGAGTTTAGGTGAATGACTTTTTTTTTAAAAAAATTGACAACTTACAAAATTTTCAATTGGATTCTGGAGCTTTTAAACAAACAAACAAAAAAAGAGGCATTTTTCCTCAATGAGCTATTGCAGAGATAGAGAAAATTTTCTTCTCTAGTTTGCAACTCTGGCTGGAGAATTCTGGGAGTTGTAGTTTTAAAAAGAATTTTTTTCCTCTGGGCAAGGTGAGAAAACTTGTAGTTTTTTAAAATGTGGTTACATCTGCTTGCAACCATTGGCAACATAAACTGGAATGACAGTAAGATTTGTACATCCCACACATTTAACTTTCACTTTTTGCTTGTTGCAGTGGTGTAAATGATGTTTTGAAAAACCTAATCAGGAAGGGAAGAAAGCACAGCACTGAGGGGGTTTCTCATGGATTTAATTGCTCTGCCGCTTATTGAACTAAGTGTGAACTGATCATAACATGTCACTGGAAAGTCTTTCATTTCCAGGCTTGCAGAGTATTATGTGATACACATGCAAACCTATCTACTGTACCAAACAGCATTTCTGAGTTTCAGCCCACTGATGAAATTCTTGAGGAACAGTTGTATTCCCTTTGGCCTCCACAAAGAGCAACAGATGCAACATCCGAAGGAGGGAACTAGTGTCTATTCAATCTTATGCAATACAACACCTGGTAACCTGCAAGGTGCCACAAAGCTCTTTGTTGTTTTTGCTGCAACAGACTAAGGATACAATCCCAACTGAAGGTGTTACTACACAGCAGGAATAACCTGAATGGACCTCTGTGACAATGCACCCAGGAAGTGAGGTTTCCCTCGGTCAATTCTCTTCTGTACACCACATGGGAGAAGAGAGCAGAGAAATGGGAGGAAATTAGCACTGAAAAGCCTTGTTTTCAACTTGTTAAGATAGCTTTGCTCTGCTCTGGCAATCCAAACTTGCAGAAAGCACGATTAGAGCAGACTACCTTAACAAGCAGCAAACAGGGCAGATAGATAATTTCCTTCTCTCTTTCTCACTCTGCCAGTTCCTTGCTACCATCCACCTTAGTTACCCAGCTGCTCTAGATCTAGATTAGCAAGTTTTGGAAGGAAGGAAGGAAGGAAGGAAGGAAGGAAGGAAGGAAGAAGGAAGGAAGGAAGGAAGGAAGGAAGGAAGGAAGGAAGGAAGGAAGGAAGGAAGGAAGGAAGGAAGGAAGGAAGGAAGGAAGGAAGGAAGGAAGGAAGGTAGGTAGGTAGGTAGGTAGGTAGGTAGGTAGGTAGGTAGGTAGGTAGGTAAGTAAGTAAGTAAGTAAGTAAGTAAGTAAGTAAGTAAGTAAGTAAGTAAGTAAGTAAGTAAGTAAGTAAGTAAGTAAGTAAGTCTTCTTCACTGATTGCTGCCTTGTCGTGGCGAAGTGGCTTGAGTAACTCAGGGAAGCTATGGGCTATGCCGTGCAGGGCCACTCAAGATGGGCAGGTCATAGTGGAGAGTTATGACTAAACGCAATCCACCTGGAGTAGGAACTGGCAATGCCACTCCAGTATCTTTGCCGAGAAAATTTCATGGACAGAAACAAAAGGCTAAAAGATATGATGCTGGAAGATGGGACTCTCAGGTCAGAATGTGTCCAACATGTTATTTATTTATTTTATTTATTTATTTTATTTATACCCCGCCTATCTGGACCAATGGACCACTCTGAGGAAGAGTGGAGGACAAGGACAAGTAGCTCCAGAGCTAATGAAATGGTTGGGCCAAAGCTGAAAGGACACTCAGCTGTGGACACACCTGGAAGTGAAAGGAAAGTCCAATGCTGCAAAGAAAAATACTGCATAGGAACCTGGAATGTAAGATCTATGAACCTTGGGAAGCTGGATGTGGTCAAACAGGAGATGGCAAGAATAAACATTGACATCCTGGGCGTCAGTGAACTAAAATGGACAGGAATGGGTGTATTCAACTCAGATGATTATAATATCTACTATTGACTTGATGACTGGAAGTCTTCTGGAAAGTAAATAATAGATGCCGAATAACCAGAGCTATCTGAGCAGAGGTGGCTTTCCCTAGCCCAAATAACTGGTAGCTCTACTCTTGAGAGTCCCCTGGACTGCAAGGAGAACAAAACTATCCATTCCAAAGGAAATCAACCCTGAGTGGAAGGACAGATCCTGAAGCAGAAGCTCCAATCCTTTGGCCATCTCATGTGAAGAGAAGACTCCTTGGAAAAGCCCCTGATGTTGGGAAAGAGTGAAGGCAAGAGGAGAAGGGGATGGCAGAGGATGAGATGGTTGGACAGGGTCATCGAAGCGACCAACATGAATGTAACCCATCTCTGTGAGGCAGTGGAAGACAGGACGGCCTGGTGTGCTCTGATCCATGGGATCACAGAGAATCAGACACGACTTAACGATGACAAAGCAAGCAAGCAAGCAAGCAAGCAAGCAAGCAAGCAAGCAAGCAAGCAAGCAAGCAAGCAAGTGAAATGGGAAGGGAAACAACCAGATTCAGAATCCAAGTAATGGGGATGTGAATCCTCAAATAGAAGGTAGTTTTTTCTCTGCCCTGCCTCCCTCACTACAGCAGTAGCTGGCTGGAATGCTTTAAATAGCTACAGACCATTCCACATCAGCTCACATGATCAGATCACCTTATCCAGTGTGAATGGATTGAATTATAAAGTAATAAAAAAGCCCAAGCAGCAGAGGGGGAAAAAAACTACAAATGTGGAAGGGGGGGGGGGGAGACACAGTCTGGACTGAGACACAGTCTGGACTGATTCACAAGAAATTGTACATCATGTAGTCGTTGGAAAAATAATGTGAATCAGATCATTCACATTAATCCCAATCCCAAAGCATTTCCCACATTATTTGTCAATGTAATTGCACCCTAAAACAGCTAGGCCAGCTCAAGTTGCGCTGAATCCAGACAGACTTTTTTTGCCAGCAGATTTCGGAGATCAGCCAGCCCAAGGGCTGAACAAGCTCCTGTTCTTTCCCAACCCATTATGGCTGGCGTATATTTGAGCTAAGATTGCACTGGAACACGGATACACCCTCCTGGGTAGTATTTGTTTCAACAATCATGATCGTATCAACTGCAAATAGAAAGAAATACACAGAAAGGTGAGGGGGGGGAGACAGAAAGATTAGAGCACTACAAGAGTCTCTACCGAAAACACCCTTGCTATTAAGAAAAAAGAAAAAGAACCTTACTTTTGCTAAAAAGATTGTTCAAAACACATGTTTACATGAAAAGATATGAATAAATAATGGAATAAATACAATATGGTGGTAAAAGAGATATTGAAAAGCTAAAACAGTTTTTGTTTGCTTGCTTGCTTCTTCAAAAATAGAGCAAATACAACTACAACACAAGGATCGTCAGATGAGGTAATTACTAGAGATGGACATAAAGCAAAAAACTGAAACAGAAATTTGGGCAAAAATAGCGAATTTATTGATTCATGTACATCAGACACAACCACCCCGATGAATACAGCTTGTCAAATTTTTAGCAGTTTTTGAGTCATGGCCCATTGTTTAGACATGCAAGGGAGCCGTTTCATTAAGCTCCAGCTCTGGAGGGCTACAATTAGGGCACTGTGTAGTACAGGAATTGAAGGGCGGCATTTTGGAACACACTAATTACAGACAGGGGCAGTCTTGATGACAGCCACTCTGGGCCATGCCAAGGATGAGATAAAGAATATGGGAAGATGGACATCCAACTGGTTCACATCTCCAGTGAGAAGTGGAATTGCTGGGGGTTGTTGTTTTTGTAAAAAAATTTCATTTCAGGCTTGAGTCTTCCAAGAGAGAAGCCTGCAGCTCCAGACAGCTTTGTGTTCTGCACGGACAGCATGGAGCATATACCTGGGTCTCAGAGTGTATGTGTCATTAGAATGGAGAGGAAGGCAGGGCATGCATTGGGACATGGTTTTACAGGGCAATATGGAATTGCCCACCAATCTCTTGGTGATTCACCTGGGTGGCAATGACTTGCATCAGAGGAAGAGCAAGTGATTGATTTTGCAAGTTGTGAATGATTTACAGACCATTAAATGACCCTCATAGTGTAGCCAGCTCTCATCCATGGTGAGGTGGGCAAATTGTGATCTTAAATGCATCGTTTAGGTGAGGCATGGTGCTAACCCCAGAGTTAACAGTATATTAGCCAGCTGGGAATGGGCAGTCTATGGAATAGCATGGACCTGGGGCTTTGGACTTGAGGTGCAGGGGCACAGGGGTAAATAAAACCCCTGCCTCCTAGCCCAGGAACTCACACTACAGTCATCCCCTCTGCGGGAGGTGAAGGTTACAAGTTAAGAGTTAATAAAGTTTTGCCGTGTCTCCTTATTTCTGGGACTTGGGTGAGCTAAGACTCTTCTCAGCTTTTGAGCAGCTTCTGAAAGTCTCCCAACTAGATCTGTTACAAATCTGTTATGATCAAAGTGCAGATATGCAATTGTAGTTTGTCATCACAATCAATCCATTCCTTAATAGATTCAAAATCTACTTTGCCCTTGGTCCTTAATACAAGGAGCAGGATTATAAATAGTGAGGCGAATCCTCTACTGCTTGGGCTTGCGATGTGTTCCACTGGTATTTTGCTATGGTGTCCCTTTGCATAGTTTGGAATTGAAGGCTGGAAGTGCCTTTCTATATGAGGTAACTCTAAACACACATAGATCGTTTTCAAGGCCATGAATGAATGTGAGAAAATGTGCAATGGCCCCTTGCTCTGTGGCCTTTCAGCTACAAAAGATTCTCTAAGGTAAGTCAGGGGACCCTTATTTTTAGAGGGCCCAGGAACCCTAACCAATATGTGAAATGGTGCTGCTGGCATCTCATCAATGCCTCTGTCCGAGGATGCTCTGTAGAAGCAGCGACCCTATTCAGAACCTGCTGTCAATTTTCTAGCACCTCTGGAGCTGAATGCTATCTATCCTTCTTTACAAGAATTGGCCGTTCATTAAAAAAAAAAAAAAACAATTAAAGTTTTCCAAAGTGGAAATAATAATACTGGAAGGGATCTGATATCCTCTGTGCTAAAGGATTAAATGAATATCATTCTTCTCAGCAAAATGCAATGCTCGCGGACCACTCAAATCAGTATAAATGTGAGAAGGGGAGGGAGAAAGAAACTTCTCTGACAAGCTATGATATATTCACTTCAACCTTTCTTTGTGCCTGCTTTATTTATTATGCACTTACATAAATGTAACTGTCAGAGAAATAACAGCAAAGAAAATCTAAGAGAATGCACGTTTGGTTTTGGCACTGAAAAACAGAAATTCTGAGTCCCTTCGTTTTTTCCGTCCAAGAAGACTTGGCAACAGCAGAGATGACGACATTTGCAAATTATTCTATATACTTGCTGTCAAGGACTTCCTCCAGTTGGAATAGAAGCAATCCCGGGAAGAGTCCACACACACCATCCATCTTTTTCAACATGTCAGGAATCCCAGGCTTCCCTTGGTTATTGCCTGGAGGAATGTTAATCACATATGAATGGAGAGATCATGGTTATAGTCAGGAACAGTTTGCAGCTTGACACTTGCAGTTTCGCCAAAGCAATAAAATAAAATAAAGGGGGCAGGATCTGTTCTCAGTCAGTTACCGGAAGCCAGATTTTAGTTGAACATCAGGAAAAACCTCTGCACTGTTAACGCACTATGACAATGGAAGTGATTGCCTCGGGAGGTGGTGAGTACTCCAACACCACAGATATTCAAGAGAAAATGAGACATCCATCTGTCCGAGATACTTTTGGTTGAATTCTTGCACTGAGCAGGGGGTTGGACTCAATGGTCTTACAGGCCCCACACAATTATTCTATGATTCTATGCCACTGAGGAAACCACAGTGGGCTGTTTCCCATGGCCGCTACAGTAATCTTAAAAATCAGCTCATTGAATCTCAGCTCTTCAAGCATTGCACCATCCACTTCATGAGATGCATGAACTGTTATTCCGGAACTAGTACATCTGTTGAAGCTGGCTCCCATTCACCCAAAACCGGTTGCAATTACCTAGCTGTCCTTCAAGGAAACATGTGGCCCTCCAGATGTTTTGGATTGCAATTCCCATCAGCCTTAGCATAGTCAAAGGGGAGGGAGGATGAGAACTAGAGATGGGCACAAATTGCCAGTTCAGTGGTTCATGCTAGTTTGACTGTTGACCCAAAAGGAGCTCCATGTGTGGTTCCAAAACCCCGCCCCTTCCAGTGGGTGCCCACTCAGAGGCAGTGCCCAGAGGAGGTTGGGCAGGGAAGTCAGGGCGCTGCCTCCAAGTGGGTGCCCAGGGGATGAGGCAGGTCTCAGAAGTACATCAGAACAACAGAACACCTGTTGAGCCAATGGCTGAACTGGCAAGAAATGCTGAACCACCCATCTATGCCTATCTGTAATGAGAACATCTAGAAGACCCCATATTCCTTATACCTGGCTTAGACAAATGTCTTACAAAGGTTTTCCCATTGTCGCATTAATTATTAGAACTGAATGACTAAAGGAACCAAAATTAAAGAGTGTTTTACTGTATAATTTGTGTTGGAAAAACTACCCACTGCCCTGTTTCATGGACTTCTAGAAAATCAGAAGCAGTGGATGGACTATTTGTATCTTTTTGATCAATCAGCCTATTGTTCTCTTTGTATGTGTCAGTATGTGTGTACATATGCGCTCTTTGTTCCAAAGGAAGGAAGGAAGGAAGGAAGGAAGGAAGGAAGGAAGGAAGGAAGGAAGGAAGGAAGGAAGGAAGGAAGGAAGGAAGGAAGGAAGGAAGGAAGGAAGGAAGGAAGGAAGGAAGGAAGGAAGGAAGGAAGGAAGGAAGGAAGGAAGGAAGGAAGGAAGGAAGGAAGGAAGGAAGGAAGGAAGGGAGGGAGGGAGGGAGGGAGGGAGGGAGGGAGGAAGACTATTTTGCACAAAGAGAGTTTCTGCAAATTGCAAAAACATACAGTCAGTGGAAGAAAAAGACTTCATTGCTTCATTCTCATTCTTCATTCTATAGTCTCTCAACAGCCTGTTTCAATATCACAGGACAGCCTGTCTTGTTGAAGATGAGTGATTTAGTCAGAGTTCTTTACATTCTATAGTCCAAAATAACTGGAATCCAGCAGGTTCCCTGCCCTGGGACAGACGATATTGAGTTAATTGGACCACTGGTCTAATGCAATAAAGGGCTTTTCCATCTGTTTTTTCCTACAATTGCACTGCCAGTGTGTTTGAAGAGAATCACCCTTGGACACATTTGCAGAAATGCCAGGATTTGACAAATTTAAAGAACGGGAGAGAATGACATTTTCCATTCCTCTCTGTTCCTGAGAAATTAGAATAGCCTCTTCCATGGCAAAATGAAACATCTTGCTGAAGGCCAAACATTTTCTTGGACACATATAGACCATTTTAAGTGTCTGGCATCTTAGAAAGAAATTGATATACGTGTATTGTGCAATCATTTAAAGTAAACTGCACCAATGTACCAGCTTTTAAAGGGGAGTACCCTATAATGATATAGTGACTAACGTTGCTCCCTTGAACTCTTCATAACATTCTTCAGGGCTTCTCTAAATCATAAGAAAAACAGATCTGCTCGTTATGCACCTATTCCAGGCTCACTGAAGTCTCTAGAAATATTCCCATTCCTGTTGAACTGCAGTTCTTCCCCTACTTAACATTATATACACACGGGATCTTCTGTTTTGTGTGTGCATGTGTGTGCATGTGTGTGCGTGTGCGTGCGTGCGTGCGTGCGTGCGTGCGTGCGTGTGTGTGTGTGTGTGTGTGTGTGACTATCTTAATCTTAGATGCAAAAACATCTCCTCCTTTAGGAACATGGTTTTATACTGGGCCAGATCCCAGATTGTTGTAACCCAGTATTGTCAACTCCAATTGGTAGCAACTTTCCAGTTTCAGACAAGATTCCCCCCCCCACCTGGAAATTCCTGGTGTTCCCTGATTGGTCTTTAATCGTTAACCTGGTCCAACCCTGAAATGAGGTCAGTTTGAGTCTGTTCAAGGCAATATTGTCATATTCTCATCCTTTGTTGTCATGTAGTTTTATTCCACACTATGTTCATTTATAAAAGGGACGTGGTGGCACTGTGGGTTAAACCGCAGAAGCCTCTGTGCTGCAAGGTCAGAAGACCTGCAGTCGTAAGATTGAATCCACATGACAGAGTGAGCCCCCGTCGCTTGTCCCAGCTCCCACCAACCTAGCAGTTGGAAAGTATGCAAAATTCAAAAATGCGAGTAGATACTGTAAATAGGTACCACCCTGGTGGGAAGGTAAACAGCGTTCTGTGTCTAGTCATGCTGACCACGTGACCACAGAGGATTGTCTGTGGACATATGCAATCTCTATGGGTTGGAAATAGAGATGAGCACTGCCGTCTAGAGTTAGACACGACTGGACAAATTGTCAAGGGGAACCTTTACCTATGTTCATTTATATCTTCCTCAGTTCTCAGTTAGAAGAGACTCTATGATTAATCCTGGAGCTGAAACTCACACTATATGTTGTAGATTTGGTCTTTTCACTCCACTCACATCTTTATTGGACCCTCTAAATAACTAATGTTCATTGATGAAATGCGGCAAAAAGGGGGGGAGAGATTTCCTCAAGAAACTGTCAGTGTAATGAAGTCACATCTGAAAAAAAGTTAACCATTAAACACAAGAGGAGCCCTTGGTTCAAGAAACAAGAAATGCCTCACCTCAAAATGGCTCTGAACAACAACAAAAACAGCTGTTCTGAAGTCCAGTTTACTGGAGAACCACAGATTGACTACCTGTATGCCACACAATCCTATTATCAAGAGCTACTGAGATAACATCTGGGTCCTTCCACATACAACCTGTTTGTGCTCTTCCAAAAAGATCCCTTTCCAAATAAAATAAACAAAATTGTAGCATTGAATCAAGGAAGGGAGCTTTTGGCCTACAACTCTCTAAATGTCTAGCAAACTTAGTCAATTATGAACATTTATGGGAGCTGTTGAAAAGCATCTGGAGGGCCAGAAGGACCTACCCCATACACTAAATATTGAAGCGGGATTCAGATGAGGAGAACTTGAAAAGAAGTAGTCAGAAGGTAGAATCCTGACTAAACAAGATGTTGAGGGATGACTGAGCAGACACTTAAGCAGTTGAGGCTGTGGCAAATCTAACCGCTGCCCCCAAGCCTAAAGATGCTGGAAATTACCTAGGATTGCTTTGACCTGGTCCAAATTTGTGCTGGCATAATGGCTGTCATTCTGGGCTGGGAGGGGTCTGAACCTGACCTTATTCAGCTGCTCCGCTACTCAATCCCATTGCCACCCCTCACGCCCATTAAGTTTGTTGCTGCCTCTGTCATGTCACACATAAATCACATCAATTTCAAGGAAACATAAATGCAACTTCCTTTGGATTGTGGTAAAAATAATAATAATGGAACTTTTTAAAAGACTCACCATGCAGAGTTCTAACTCAAGATGAGCATGAACCACCAGTTTGGTAAATTTCAGTCTATTCGTGTTGACTCTAGGGGGCGGTGCTCAACCTGTTTTCAAGCCATAGAGCCAGCGCTTGTCCAAAGACAGTTTCTGTTGTCACATGGTCAGCGTGACTAGGGAATGCCATTTTACCTTCCCACCGAGGTGGCACCTATTTATCTACTTGGATTTTTACATGCTTTTGAACTGCTAGGTTGGCGAGGAACTGGGACAAAGCAACAGGAGCTCATTCCGTCACATGGGTTCAATCTTACGACTGCTGGTCTTCTGACCCTGCAGCACAGGCTTCTGCGGTTTAGCCCACAGCGCCACCACGTCCGTTTACCACTGCAACTGGCGTTTGGAGGTTCCGCACCCTGCTCACTCCGGCAAGCGCCCACTTGAAAGCAGCGTCCCAATTTCCCTGCCCTGCCTCTTCTGGGTGCTGCTTCTGAGTCGGTGCCCGCGAGAGGAGTGGGTGCCTAACCGCCAGTTGCGGCA
The DNA here is from genome assembly GCF_051106095.1 of Pogona vitticeps. Lineage (NCBI taxonomy): Eukaryota > Metazoa > Chordata > Lepidosauria > Squamata > Agamidae > Pogona > Pogona vitticeps. The sequence continues at coordinate 17,766,952 of NC_135792.1, forward strand.
GTAAACGAACTGGCCTGAACCACCGAACTAACTTTGAAGGTTTGCATTAAGATTGTGTTTCGTTTTGTTTCATTTTTATCTGAATGCTATGGTTTCCTAATATGGTACGGTATTATTTTTCCCAAAGAAAATGACTGAATCATTAAAAGTGCGGCTTTTTTTTTGTTACATAACAAAAAGTTATTTGGAGACAATTAAAAGATAGAATTGGGCTATAAAAAATTTGAAAGCAGAAAACGGAAGCCAGAAGAAAGAAATGTGTTTAGATCACATTATTTCACTCTGACTTTTAAGTGCAATGGTATCAGGGATCTTGCTGTGTAACCGTGATGGCCAAGCTTGCAGTTTGTGCTTTCAAGATGACAACAAGGAATACTTGTAAAAAGATGCTAGATAGGCAGTTAGAAGAAGCTACAATTGAAATAACCTATCATTGGGTGAATTAGCTCAGCTTTAGCCCTGTAAACTATAAACCCAAACAAATTTTAAAGACCAGTGAAAGTATTGTGTAGTTACATGTTCAAATTATTCTGCTTCCCTCATCCCAGGATTGCTGCACTAAACAATAGCTTGAACACTGCAAAACATGAAATGATTTCAAGCAATCTAAGGCATGTATCCTCACAAATGGTTATAAAAAGGGTTATTTCCACATATCATATATATGAGAAGGACTGGAGTATTTGGCTACAAAACTATACATATACAGTACCAGGAACAGTAATCATGGGGTTGGCAGGTGACAAGCAGCCCTAGTGCTGTTGTGCGGGCTCCTACAAATTGCCATTCTCTGTGGGGGCCATATGGCCCTTTGGGGCCCCCGCACACCATCTTACCAGGTTCTTTATGCAGTTTATTAATTTGAAATTTTGTATGTGCTTGTAAGCTTGTTCAACATAGTTCACTTGTTATTTCTTGTTATTTCGCTTTGGAAAGCCCCCTTTTTTGCTTCAGTATTTTACTCCCCAATGGCCTGAATTCCTTCCAAATTAGTAACAAAGCAACTAGGATTACCATTCTCATTCAAGATAAGCAAGATCAGTCTTTTTAATTTATCTGATCTGTTTTAAATCTTTAGACAAATATATGTCACAGGTATCTGCACAGGGGAGTAAAACTGTTTTACTTTTAAAACTTGAAAACTGCTCAAACTTTCTGAAATTTGGCACAGAGCAAAAGCAGACTGTCTGTTACATATGTGCCAAATCTGGAGTTGATCTGAAGTCCAGTTTTAAACTTATATACTTTTCTTTGGGGTGCCCCATTTTTAGAATTGCCTTGTAGAATGCTGATTTGCTCTGTTGCACAATATCTAATGCTGCACTCTCATGCAGCAATAATTAAGTAAGCAAATATAACATTGTGAATTATTGTCTCCTTTTCAAAAGCTCTCGGAAACAGACAGCATCTATAAAGAGGCATTCCATCTATTTTCTGTAATACATGAGTGAATGTCTCATCTAAAGATGGTACCCACTGAGAACCAAACTTATAGAGACTTAGAAACAACAATGAGACTAATTAATGTTCCTTAAGCAGAGGTTGTAAAAGTTACTTTGTGGGCTATGGCTCCCAGAATTCACCAGTAGGCATGATCACTGCAAGGAGAGATCTAAAATGGGGTATTGTGAAACTTGTGCTACCTAAAATATCTTTTCAAAGTATGTTTTCAAATGTTGTTGTTGTTGGTGGCACATGGAAGAGTAAATGAGGACAGTGTGAAAGCTTCTTAAATTTCTGACCCACTGTCCTCCACTCCCGTAAGAGACCTGGGCAAGTGATTACCGTATTTGCTGGCGTACAAGATGACTTTTTGGCCCTGAAAAACATGCCTCCAAGTGGGGGGGGTCGTCTTGTACGCCGGGTGCATGTCCAACAAACCCTCTCTCTCTCCCAGTGAAGTCACTTACCTGGTAGTAAGACCGAGTAGAGCCCCGCTCCTAGCCTGGGAACAGCCTGACTCTAGTGCCGAACAGCTGACTGTCGGGAACAGCGGAGAGGAGGCAGCCATTCTGAGATGCGACCACATGGCTGCTGCCTCTCAAAATGGCTGTTGCCTCTCCAAAATGACTGCCGCCTCTCTGCTGCTTCCCCACAGTCTGCTGTTCGGCACTGATGCTGTCCTTCTTCCAGGAAACCCTCACTCTCTCCCAGCAAAAGGAACCAGAATCATGCATGCAGAAGAGGGGGTAGTCTTATACAGCAAGTATATAACAAACTCTACATTTTGAGTGGAAATGTTGGGAGGTTGTCTTACACGCCCAGTCGCCTTATACACCAGCAAATATGGTAATTTTAAAGATAAGATAGAAAAATCACAGACACTCATCACAGGCTTGTTCTTTCATTTTGTTCTTCACAGAAGGCTCCTCAGAATAACACCATGTTATTCTGAATGGAATTCTCAAGAAAAGAAATCAGTGTCTGCCAGCAAAAAAAAAGGGAGAATCTCTGGTGAGTCTTGTTTTCACTTTTCCCAAATGTCTGAAATGCAATCCCTCCTCCTTCCATTTGTGGTCTCAAATTTGAGAGAGAAAGCATTTTGGCCCCATACTATGACAGTCTGTCAAGGAATTGATGTATAGGAGGTGTTCGAAGTTCTTGTTTTCCTTATAGTGCAGGGGTGGGTATACGTATGTTAATTCGTTCCGCGAAAATTGCTGTCTTGGAAGAACATCGTCTTGCAAAATACAGTTCCCCATTGGAATGCATTGAAATCTATTTAATGCGTTCCAATGGGGGGAAAATTGTCATTTTGCGAAAATCGCCCATAGGAAAACTGTTTTGCGAAGTGCGGACCCAGCTGTCACAATCGCTGTCTTGTGAAAAACCATCCCTAAAAAAATCGTTTTGTGAAGGGCGGACCCAGCTGTCAAAATCGTTGTCTTGCGTAAAACCATCCCGAGAAAAATCGCGTCTTGCGAAGCATGGACCGAAACATCATCTAGCAAAAATCGCCCATAGGGAAAACCATTTTGCTAAGCGCTATAGTGATCACAAAAACCCATCATCTTGCGAATTAACCATTTTGCAAGGTAATCGTCTAGCGAGGCACCACTGTAGTTGTCAGGTCTCAGGGCCCAGCTGAGATCTTAGAAAACGGCAGGGAAATAATGAGTTTCCAAAAGTCATTCCATTAAATCTGTTGCTTTTCACATCACAATCAAAAATCAGAATGACAACAGACATTTCCCTGAGTCTCAGGGTGCAGTCAAGGATGGCATCTGGCCAAGCTAGAAAAGGTCATTTCACTGAGAGCAGTTTCCCTTAAAGTGATCCTTCCATGCACACAGGAATTGTTCCAGCCCCAGCTCCAGAAAAGAGTAGCCCTAGCAGCGGACCAAAAAGATTAGATTGGACATGGAGCAAGGTCAGGCTGGTTCATGATCTCCTGAATGTCATCTCATTGCTGGGAAATAGCTCACTCTGGACTGTGTCACAAGTGGTCTAAAACACAAGCTGCATCTCCATCTGATCATGGGCTTCAGTCTTATTTCTGGTCAGCGTGGGGCGGTGAGACACCATTAGTTGTTCATCCAAGTTAACTGGCAATAGATGCATCACTGCTATCTCTCCACTGAGCCAACCACTGCACAGAGAGGCATGCAATGGTCAATGACTGTCCAGATTTTGTATCTTTTTGAGTTTTGTGTCTTTCCATGCCCTCCTGACCCCATTTTTGTGCCCTCACACCTGATGAAGAATGTTGGAGAACTCAAAAGCTTGTGTGGTCGTGTGATAGAAAAATAGCATAGTGGTACAAGATCTTGCATACAACTACAGATGCTTGGGTGATATTTGTAGTTGTATGCAAGATATTGTAAAGGTAAAGGTAAAGGTTCCCCTTGACAATTTTTGTCCAGTCGTGTCCGACTCTAGGGGGTGGCGCTCATCCCGCTCTTCAAGCCATAGAGCCAGCGTTTTGTCCGAAGACAATCTTTCCGTGGTCACATGGCCAGTGTGATTTAGACACGGAACGCTGTTTACCTTCCCACCGAGGTGGTCCCTATTTATCTACTCGCATTTGCATGCTTTCGAACCGCTAGGTTGGCGGGAGCTGGGACAAGCGATGGGTGCTCATTCTGTTGCGTGGATTCGATCTTACGACTGCTGGATCTTCTGACCCTGCAGCACAGGCTTCTGCGGTTTAGCCCACAGCGCCACCACGTCCCCGCAAGATCTTGTACCACTGTCATATTTTTCTCCCCTTCCTCAGAAAGATTCAGAACAGTATGTCTGCTAGACTTTGAACCACCACAGGCTGACCAAAAATATTACGTAGTAGTGGCAGAATCTGAAAATGTTTAGACTGTTCTCTGTGCTGACAAAAGGTCCAAAAAGAGATATGAAAGATTCAGATGAAGGATTGTCAACATTGATCGTGTTAACTATAGAGGAAATAAGAAAAGTTTGGGGGAGAGAGAGAGAGAGAGGAAGCTAACTAAATCCAAGCAGATTTCATTCTTTCAGGTGGCAAACCCAGTAAGTAGAAAATACTCTTTAACATCTAGTGTAAACAAATGTGAAATAATGGATGTATAGGAAACGAATCAAAGTAAATAGCATAAGTATATATAAATAAAATAGCTCTACAGCTTAGTTATAGGACAAGCATAGATGTTGTACAGGCAAATCCATGAGGATCTGACCATGAGGCCCATGTGCGCAGGCGTGTGTGTGTGTGTGTGTGTGTGTGTGTGTGTGTGTGTGTGTGTGTGTGTGTGTGTGTGTGTGTGTGTGTGTGTGTGTGTGTGTCCTGGATGAATATGGAGAAAGCACTTGTGAAACTGGGAGACATAAGCTAAGAAAAATTGCAACAGTTCAAAGTGGGTCAGTTCTTCCTCTAAACTGAGTTTACATTCATCATTAGTTAGAGCAGTGGTTGAGGAAACTTTAGCCCTCTAGATAGTGACTACAAGCCCCATATTCCATTGCCATGCGCCACGCTATTTGGGGTTAATAGTAGGAATAGATGAAAAACACCTGTTTTGCCAATGGTTCCTCACCTCTGAATTAAAGAATCATGACTGATATAGTCAAATTCCTTCCCACAGATCCACTTTTTCAAAAATGGGCTGTTACCTTGTTGAGTTGTGTCCCGTACACCATGCTTTTTTTCTTCTCAAAGATCTCCTGGGCAACCCCACCCCATGTGTGGGGTCAGGGTGCAGAGATGCTTTGCAACGGCATGTGACATCATCTCGGTTTGTAATTTCTCCATCTTGAGGTTTACTTTACTTTCAATGTGAGCATTGTTTTCTTCCCTCCCCAGAGGTTGACAAGGAAAGCAAAATATTATATATTGAATTGTCACCCGAGGTCCCTGAAGATCTCATTTGTTCGGTGTTGCTACTCATAATTCCCTCCAGGCCTTACATGTCGTGTGTTAACCAAGGTTGCCTCAGCAATGGCCGAGGAATACGGATGTCTTGGATATTTCTGAAAGAAGCAGAAAATCCAATTTAATTGTTGATTCATGGCTGTAGTGGGAAAAAAACACAAAAAACTAGAGCCTAAGAAAGCCTAAACTGAAAACAAACCTGCAATTTGTTTTCAAGACCCGGTGAATATTGTTCCAGCATTCCCTGCCAAGAAAAACAAGATGAAAGAAAGGGTTGTTTCTAAGCTCTGCCTTATTTTGGTAACACCAAGTACCAAATAACAGGTGAGGCACAAATCATATGTAGTATAACAGGGCCTTGTTATACTACTATCATATTGTCATTGTTCCAAGATGAAACTTAATTCCAATGCCTGCGTTTGTGATTCCAGCAGGTCTGGATAATCCTTTATTTCTGTGTGTACCAAACATATGGGAATGGAACAGAAAAAGCTTTAAGGGTGTCTTGGGGAAAATAGGATTTTGCTAGACCCACAGTCTAAACAAATGTGACTTTTAATTCAGTTTCACTGATCTCACTTTCTATGGATAGTATGCATGCTATCCAACTAAGTGGATTTAAACACAAATGAAGAAAGCTAGAGTTATTCATTCATTCATTCATTCATTTGGAGAATTTAATGTAAGAATGGGATTCCAGCCATTATGATTTGAGAACAATGAGGCCCTTATGTTGGTGGAAGGAACACAAGGAACTAGCCAACTGAGTTAGACCCTTGGTTTGTTTAACTCAGTATTGTCAACATGGAGTTAGCAACAGTTCATCAAGCTTTTAGGCAGCAAGTTTTCCAGTGGGTGTGTGGAAGGCTAACTGGTTGTTGGAAGCTGAGAAGATGATGGAACAGCAGGGAGCAGCAGTGGGGTGTTTAGCTTCCTAGAGGGCCAAACCATGTAACATGGCATATTTTTTTCACAGATCCTACTTTCTACTTAAAAGACAGAGCAAAAGCTCCAGGAACAGAAAATTGTTCAGGCGATGAGTACGTAAACAAATTTAGTCTGGTAAAATCTTGTTTACTCTCTACTGCTAATAAATTAGTGAATCAAAGTTGGTACTCTAGACCCCAAATAACAGCTGCAATTACTTGCTGAAGCAAACTGGCCAATAGTTTAAAGCTGTAGCACTTTCCCTAATCTTGAAACACTTACACCATGGTTGAGCCCAGCCTGATAAGGAAGTAAAAACCACTGACTTCCTTAGGAGACTTCAACAAGCTTTGAAGCTTAACTGTCCAGGTTGTTTATGTTACGCTGTTCACTGTGGTCTGAAAACATTTGTCCAGAAGACCTTCCTCTACATCAAAGGGATGGCAGTTCAGCTGGCAATTTAAAAAGTTATCTGGGGAGTCTGGCTAACACAGATGGCCACCTGGGGCCATGTTAGTGTATTAAACTCATTTATGGAAAAGAAGGGAATGTCTGTCAAGGTGATCCAGCACTGCTCCCATGAATATCTTGTCAGCTAATGAAGCGATTGCAGCCTTAAGATTTTAACTGTTATTCCTCCCCTACTTACCCAAATAAATATCCTTGTTAGTCTGTTGAAAGAAAAAACAATAAAAACTATGCATCTGAAATGCGATGCAGAAAAAGGCAAGTGTATTTTCGTAGCATTTTTTTCAGTCCTAAATGTAGATTTGTATTAGCTACTTTGGAAGTTGTATGTATGCGGACATGCTTGCATGCACATGTTCATGAGTTACACACCAACACACACACGCACAATCGCATTGGGAGTACACAACAAATGAGTGCAGAAATATATACTGATCTAGTTTCAGTAAGTGTAAAGTTGTGGAAGCATTTGAAAAATACTGGACAATTCCACAGGGTGACACAAATCAATATTCCTCCATAGGAAAAGATGTGTCCATGTTTATTTCTGATATGAGGTGTGAAAGCATTTTTTTTCTCCAAGCAGTCACGTTACGATTCTGTGAACTGGTTTGCTGGCCTGTGTACTCATGTCAGCAAAAACATGTGCCCTGTGGTTAGCAAATTATGGAGTCTAACTGTTTTTCCTAAATAAATATGATCTCTTGAAGCCTCAAGAGGGGAGAAACATACAGGGAATGTCCTGGTGAAGAGTTTTATATGAATCAAACATATGGTCTAGAAAAAAAAATACTTCCTTAACTGACTTTTAACTTTCATTTTAGTCATGCTGCCTCTGAAATATATCTTGAAGTTAATGGGGATCATTTCTCAGAAAAGATTCTTGGAATCTCTCTCTCTTTCCCATTCCTCCACAACAAGGTGGGCTTATATGACACTCTGAACACACTAGGTTATAGGGCACTTGAGTCCTTTTTCACAGCAATGGTGCTCAGCTGCATTTTATTACTGAAACCAGCACAAGAAGAAACGACATGATTATAAGGTAGAATGAGGCAATTGCCTCAAGTGGGCGATGCTGGCAGGCAGTAAGTGTAGCCCCCTCACACAGCCATTCCTGAAGCTATTGTCCAGCACCCCTAAACTAGCCTGCCTCCTTTGGAGAAGAATGCTATCTTATTGCCAGCCCTGATGTCAGATTCATCTGCCAGCCCAGCTGGATGCTTTATATGGAATGGAGGAGGTACCAGCCAGACTCTTGAGTCCAGCAGAAAAGTGTTTTCAAACAGACCTTCATGGGAAACAAAAAACCCACATGAATAAAGACTGTGCTTTCCAGGTCTTTGGTTTGGCCGTGTTGGGTGTGTTCGCTTGGCACCTGAACTTTAAGGACATGGGATGCTGTCAAATTGGCAACTCTGTGGTTCTCATGGCCTCAGGTCATGATGTTTAGACATGCTCAGAAGTTCCTTTGGTTTTGGGTTGGTTTTTTTTGTATGTTTTTTTCATTGTTTTGCATTTTTCAGAACTGCCCATGCTGAACTTGTACAATAGAGTTCACATTTATCATGGAGTCTCTGCATTGCCTGCTGGCCATGCACAGACTGGCTGCCCAGTGTGTTGAAGTGAATAGAACAATGGACTAGAATTTAGGGGACCTGGATTCAGTTCCTCAGTTCTGCAATGGGGGGGTGTGTGAAAGTGGCAAAACCACTCCTTAAATACTTCACTTATCCTGGAAACCTTATCAGGGTCACTATAAGTCAATTCTGACTTGATGGCACACAACAACAACAACAACAACAACAACAACAACAACAACAACAACAACAACAACAACAACAACAACAACAACAACAGCAACAACAGCAACAACAACAACACAGAGACCTTTCTACAACTCTTGCTAAGTGTTCATCTCCTGAGATATCCTAGCAGCTTGCCTGTTGTTCTCAGGATTTGGTCCTTAAATTTCAGGCATTGCAATGCTGTTGACCTGCAACCATCTTAGACATTCACGTATTCCCAAAGCAGCAAAGCTCTGTGGAAATCATTTAGTGTGGCACCAATGACACTTCAGTAATGCACAAATCTCTAGCATCCTCTCATTCTTTGTCACAATCATGGCAATGGCCCATGTCACAAGGTTATATGAAGGCTATCAGTTGAAGCCCAGCTTGATTTTACAGCCTTTAAAAAGGTGTCCAAATGGTATATATTACACATCCAGCCTTTTGTTCCTGCTTCTCTCAAGATAGGATGGCAGAGAGGAATCGAAAAGGGGGAAGGAGGTGGAAAATGTCACCATATGTAAGAGAGGGCAATGATTTAGCACAAGCACCAGATAAGCTGAGCCAAATGTTTCTGGTTAATAAATAAATAAAGATAAAAGCTGCAGGAAAGAGTAGGTGATAATAATTAGTTTAGAAAGTTTGTTGTTTTTAAAGCAAGGAGGTCTCTTGGGCCAGATGGTATTTCTCAAAGTGTGATGCCCTCCTCCTGGGAAATGTAATGAAATCAAGACAGCCACAGGCGATTGGTGTGTGTGTGTATGTGCGTGTTGCTTATATTTTAGAACAGGATTGTTATTATAATGTTCTTACTTACTATTGCCTGAAGCATCTTGTGAGTGGCCCTTGCAGAAGGGAAGGAAAGCATGCTTGAGAGAGAAGGGATGTCACCCTGTCATTCGTATTTGATCATAAATGTGGTTATTAAAGCATGCTTTCTTCTAATCAGCATGAGGAAGAAAAGAGAATGGTATGTCTAGTGACTACCAACACCAAAAACAGCAGCAAGAGTGGAGCAGACGTTTCATGGGCTAGGGGAGACTCAGCCCTCCCTTGAAGTCTTGCCATAAATGTTCTCAAGGATCAAATCCAATTACAAGCCCTGACTAGAGTAAACTCCAGCAAATCAATGGGATTTACATAAATTGCACCTTACAATTCAACAATTAATTCCATTCTAGTTAAGATTAGCAACTGAATTTAGGCCTACATTAATGAAAAGTGTCTCTCATTTTTTGTGTGTGCTCAGATTAAGAACCTAAACTCTGTATCATTGAAACAGTGATGCTGTGGAACTGGGAGTCAATGAGTTGGACAGCTGGGACTCAGATTAGCAAGGACAATGGCCTCATCTGCCAGTCACCTGTTTCCTCCGAGTTTAGCAGCGGTTCTCACAGCAGGCATGGTGTGTCTGGCTCTGTGGGTGGTGTGCCTCTGTGTGTGCATGCACACAAACTCACATCTTTACACCAATGAAACCTTGGTGGTCTCAGGTTGTTGTGGAGTATTTGGGAGATGTGTGGTCTTATGTGGGCAACTAAAACCCTTTGGATATATAAATTACAAAAAGTCTCACCTCGAACCATCGCGGATTACATTGGAGCACATCTTGATTCGATTACGGCCAGAGTATTCCCTCCTTCTGAAAGGATACTCAAGTTAAGGCGAGTCAGTTGCCCTTTTTGTCCTTACGCCGCAGTCACTGCTCACTGTACGCAGCACCTACTAGGTCTAATGGCTTTAACGACCTCTGTGCTCCAGCATGTAAGACTCAAAATGCGGTCATTACAGACTTGGTACCTGTCCCAGTTTGACCCTCTCTTAGATCATCCTTCCAAACGTCTGCTGGTTACTCCAGAGTTAGCACATCAACTTACCTGGTAGACTGTTGTCCCTCATCTCTTGGTAATATATAATTGACCTGCAGTCTGAGATCTGCCAGAGTCCGCAACACAAAGGTAGCATCCTTTTCGGCTGCAGCATATGATCCTGCTACTATCAGCCAATCATCTATGTATAGAAATACCGTAATGTTGTACAGACGAAGATAGGCAGCTACAGGGCTAGACACTTGGTGAAAGTTCTTGGAGTGGTGGACAGACCGAAGGGGAGGGCACAAAATTGGTAAGCTGAGCCCATGCAAAGAAAATGTAGATACCTGCTCTCATAGCTACAAAAGCTGCTAGGACACATCTGATGGCACATTTGGATTTCCCTAGGGGGCATGGTGATTGGGACTTCCATGAGGATCAACTGCACTTCAAAAATTTAAAACTGCACCCTTGCCATTACATAAAAGTGATTTCTTCTCACGACGACCATGCTCTAGAACAGTGGTTCTTAACCTTTGTTACTCGGATGCTTTTGAACTGCAACTCCCAGAAACCCCAGTCAGGACAGCTGGTGGTGAAGGCTTCTGGGAGTTGCAGTCCAAAACTCCTGAGTAACCCAAGGTTAAGAACCAGTGCTCTAGAACACTCGTGAATACATGAGCTCAAAATTTCACCTTGGCCTTTACCATGTTTATTATATATTTATTTATTTAAAATATTTTACCCCATCTTTCTCCTTTGAAAAGTGGCTTACATCATTAAAAGACACAGTATTTGAGCTGACAGTGTGTACACAGATACTAAAACAAGTAACATCCTAAAAAAATGTACGCTACATCAAAAGAGGTTGAGACATATGGGGGCTTATGAACAAAACAAAAAAAAAGGAACAGGCCAAGTTGTTCTAATGGGGTCCAATAAAAATGTAAAAAGGAAAGCAGGCCACAAATCATACAGTCTCCAGAGTCTATATATGAATGCCAGAAGTATCGGAAATGAGCAAGAAGCACTGGGAATCTTAACTTGGTGGGATGACTCCCAAGACTGGACTACAGCAACTGAAGGATATAAATTGTTCAAAAAGAACTGAAAGGATCGAAAGGCCGATGGAGTTGTAGTATGTGCCAGAGTGGGGGGACACATAATAATGGGCTCAAATTACAGGAAGCCTGATTTCAGTTGAGTATCAGGAAAAACTTCTGAACTGTTACAGCAGTATAACAGTGTAACCAATTACCATGGGAGATGATGAATGCTCCAACACTGGAGGTTTTCAAGATCAAGTTAGACAGCCATCTGTCAGATATACTTTGATTTGGATTCCTGCACTGAGCAGAGGTTGGACTAAAAGGCCTTATAGACCCCTTCCAACTCCATTATTCTATGATTTTATGCTTCACTCTAATTCATACCTACACATCTATTCTGACCAGTGATTCAAATCCATTTTGAAATACAATCTCCAGAAGAGTTAAAAGTTCTCCAGCCAGCATGGACATTGGCTGTAGTTTTAATCCAAAAATCTGACACAGCAAAGTATTCTTTCCCTCCACTAGATCATACTGTTATTCACAATTCTATACAACTCTCTAATCCATCTCCCTGTTCACATACACGGATAGATGCTTTAAAAATAAATGGGTTAGAGGGATCCACAAAGCACTTGTTTTACAAAAAGAGAACCATGTGCTAGCAAGGCGATGCATATTAAAATCATCAAACTCTTTTTAAATAAAACATAATCACAGCATGAGCATTGTAGCACACTAGGCTGAACAGCTGCTTCCTTTTCATCAAGCGACAGTTTAAACTGCACATTTGGAATGTATGGAGAGGTTAGAAATCCAAAGACTGGGGGGCACATGACGCATTCCGTAGCATCACACGTTACAATATATATCAAACAGCCTTCCGGTCTACAGCCATGAGTGCACATCAGAAATTGCTGTGAGCCATTAAATCTTTTACTGCTTATGGAGACTCCGTGAATTAGTGACCTCAAATAGGTCCCATCCTTAACAACCCCAATAGCACTTGCAATCTCAAGGCTATAGATTACTTTGTCCGGGCAATCCACCTCTTGTTTGGTCTTCCTCTTTTCCTGTTGCCTTCAACTTTTCCTAGCACCAAAGGAAAAGGAAACTGGCAGTTCCCTGTTCAGCAGAGCCCAAGACTTTTCTTGCATGCTCCATTGCTTTGCCAGCAACGGCCATGAGGGATGCCATGAAGCTGGAACAGTTTTGTTCGCTTTTTTAAAAGCTACCATATAAAATAAGAAATTTCTATTGGTGTAGCACAATGCCTGGAATTTACTTTTCCCACTTCTTCTTCTCCTTCTCCTTCTCCTTCTCTTTCTCGTTCTCTTTCTCTTTCTCTTTCTCTTTCTCTTTCTCTTTCTCCTTCTCCTTCTCTTTCTCTTTCTCCTTCTGTTTCTCCTTCTTCAACTTAATACTGTTAGGATCAAGGGTGTCCTAATGAATGCCTGCATTATTGTGGTTAGGCCACAACTTCATTCTAGGATGTTAGGGTTTATCTTTCTTCCCCAGCCTCCTTGATTCCTTTTTCTTGTTAGTGTGTGTGGGGTGGGGAAGGAGGTTATGACTGCCAAAGTTCATGATAGCTGCCTTCTCTATCTGTTTTCCTTGTGTCCTCTGTGCTGAATGCAGGCCTATAGTTCCACAAAAATACAGTATTCCTAATGTTGTAACACATTCCAGGCCATATTATAAATTGCAAGAATATATTTTTCTCCACAAACATACAAATATAGCAAACAAGCAAAATAAGTTTATTGCGAGGCACACAGGCCATTGCAATGTACGTCGGATAAAACAATATAAAATGGTATTAAAAATATAATATACTCCATTAAAATAGAGTAATAGAGTAATACAATATTAAAAGCCATTTAGAATCAGGTTGATTTCTATTACAGCACAAAATTTTGACATCTAAGGAGAGGACAAAGACAGATGGAAAACATTAACCAATGCCAGCAGCAAGCACCTATCATGGGAGGAATAACCCCAAAGATGCAGTTACATAAGTATTGACTTAATTGGTAGAGGCGGGGGATACAGATTTCATTTTTATCAATGTAGAGATAAAGTGTGCCATTCGGAAAGTGTCAAATTTGTCTGTGTCCGAAAGCAGAATCTTTTTTCTTGTTCAGAATTACTAGAGTGTTTCTGTAAAATAGGGTTAAGGAGTCTTTCGTGATCGGTGTCTAATAGTGGACAGTAGAGCACTACATGTGCCAAATTCTCCACTGATTTTTTATAACAAGAGCAAACTCTCTCATGCTACAGAATTTGTGTATAGCGGCCTAATAAACTGGCTAGTGGTAACATATCAAAACATGTCCGAGTAAAGGTTTTCTATAATCAGAACACATTAGATCAGAGAAATAAGATAGAAGATTCAAAGGCAAGGATAGAATGTTCTTATATAAAGGGGCTGTTTTTAGGGTGCCTAACAGACCTAAGAGAGGGACATGATGGCGCTACGGGTTAAACCACAGAAGCCTCTGTGCTGCAAGGTCAGAAGACCTGCAGTCATAAGATCGAATCCACGTGATGGAGTGAGCCCCCATCACTTGTCCCAACTCCTGTCAACCTAGCCGTTCGAAAGCATGTAAAAATGTGAGTAGATAAATAGGCACCACCTCGGAGGGAAGGTAACAGCGTTCCATGTCTAGTTGTGTTGGCCACATGACCATGGAAACTGTCTTCGGACAAACACCAGTTCTGTGGCTTGGAAACAGGGATGAGCACCGTGCCCTAGAGTTGGAAACGACTGAACTAAATGTCAAGGGGAACCTTTACCTTTACTTAACAGACCTAACTCCGTTTGAACCCAGTGGTTGGTTGTTTTGCAGCAGGTAGGCCAAAGTGTCTCACATACTCTTCTGAGAATCCAAGTTTAGCAACTAGTTGCAATGCAAAAAGTTTCCACGATCCAAAATTCATCTCCTCGTATGGTGCTATTAAAAATTCTGGCTGAGTGACATCAGTACCAGTTCTAGTCTAAGAAACACCGAGGAGGTTGAAGGGGGGACTGCTAGCAGTAATCGAGCAAATTTATTTTGGATTACTTCTAAGGAGGTTAGGTTTCCCGTTCCCCATATTTCAGCACCATACAAATATAGACAGAGGCACAGATAAGGACGAGTTTGAGGCTGTACTGCAGCTAAAACTGTGCTCACGACCTGGGGTTCAATCCCAGGTAGCCAGCTCAAGGTTGACTCAGCCTTCTATCCTTCTGAGGTCAGTAAAATGAGTACCCAGCTTGCTGGGGGGGGGGGGCAATGTGTAGCCTGCATAATTAACTTGTAAACCGCCCAGAGAGTGCTTGAAGCACTATGGGGTGGTATATAAGCAGCATGCTTTGCTTTGCTTTAGAACCTCAAGATGGTCCTTTCCCATGTCTTTGCCTCTATTTGTGTGTTTCTGGATTTCCTGGGAGAGGGTGGAGGCATTACTGCAAACTAGCTAGGTCTGGCCCTGATCTGTGTGACTCCATTCAGGCATGAAGTAGGTGTCGCCCCAATGCACATATTGTTTAACAACAGAGGCTGCAACAAAAACAAGAACAACACACCTCTTTGCAGCTTGACTCAACTGTAACCACATGCATTATTCAGCATCTGAACAGGCTGAATAGGCAAGGGAAGAAAGTAATCAAGCCCTGCTCTCTCCTCCTCCTCTTTCATCATAATCAGCTTAGAACGGTACAGCTGGAAGGGACCCTATGGATCATTGAGTCCTGCCACTATCAAGGATCTCTTTTTTTTCTGTGATGGAGACAGGTTTGAAAAGGTAGAGATCAACCTGGGAGGGCTCTCTGTGTGAGCCAGAATACAGGAGAATCTAGTCTCTAGCATGCATGGATGAGCCTCTATGAATTGGTGAGTCTCCTCTCTTTAGACCTGTTGCTTTACATGAGCAATAGTGATGTCTGCAGGTGGGTGCTAGCTTGGCACGCAGGGGCTCTTTGCTTGCCCCACTCAGAGGGAAGATGGACAGGCTGGGGATACCGTTACACTTGAGCCATAGCCTACTGTCTGAGGGTGGGCACAGAATATATGGATTCCTGCATTTAGCAAGGGGTTGGACTTGATGGCCTTAGAGGCCCCTTCCAACTCAATTATTTGATGATTATATAATTATAAGGCATACTTGAGCTCAGTACAGCTCCTTCTTGGACCTGGGTGGCCCAGGCACCCACCCTGTGCCTCCAGTGTGAGAGTAGCTGGTCTCTTTGGGACTGGAGAGGAATTTTGGACTCACCTCACTTGATTGGCATATTGAACAAAAGGTAGGCGGGAAATTGGTAGCTTCGATGGCACTGTCCATCCATCTCGTCCTCTGTCATCCCCTTCTCCTCTTGCCTTCACTCTTTCCCAACATCAGGATCTTTTCCAGGGAGTCTTCTCTTCTCATGAGATGGCCAAAGTATTGGAGCTTCAGCTTCAGGATTTGTCCTTCCAGTGAGCACTCAGGGATGATTTCCTTCAGAATGGATAGGTTTGTTCTCCTTGCAGTCCAGGGGACTCTCAAGAGTCTCCTCCAGCACCACAATTCAAAAGCATCAATTCTTTGGCGGTCAGTGTTCTTTATGGTCCAGCTCTCACTTCCATACATTGCTACTGGGAAAAAACATAACCTTGACTATGCGGACCTTTGTTGGCAAGGTGATGTCTCTACCTTTTAAGATGCTATCTAGATTTATCATCGCTTTCCTCCCAAGAAGCAGGTGTCTTTTAATTTCGTGGCTGCTGTTACCATCTGCAGTGATCATGGAGCCCAAGAAGGTAAAATTTGTCACTGCCTCCATATATTCCCCTTCCATTTGGCAGGAGGTGATGGGACCAGTGGCCATGAACTTAGTTCTTTGATGTTGAGTTTCAAGCCGTTTTTTGCACTCTCCTCTTTCACCCTCATTACCAAGTTCTTTAATTCCTCCTCACTTTCTGCCATCAGAGTGGTATCATCTGCATATCTGAGGTTGTTGATATTTCTTCCAGCAATCTTAATTCCAGTTTGGGATTCATCCAGTCTGGCCTTTTGCATTAGGTATTCTGCATATAAGTTAAATAAGCAGGGGGACAATATACAGTCTTGTCGTACTCCTTTCCCAATTTTGAACCAATCAGTTGTTCCATATCCAGTTCTAACTGTTGCTTCCTGTCCCACATATAGATTTCTCAGGAGATAGATAAGATGGTCAGGCACTCCCATTTCTTTAAGGACTTGTCATAATTTGCTGTGGTCCACACAGTCAAAGGCTTTTGCATAGTCAATGAAGCAGAAGTAGATGTTTTTCTGGAACTCTCTGCCTTTCTCCATAATCCAGTGCATGTTAGCAATTTGGTCTCTAGTTCCTCTGCCCTTTCGAAATCCAGCTTGTACTTCTGGGAGTTCTCAGTCCACTAATTGGTTACATATGAGCAAATTGGGATTGGTGGTGGAGCCAAACAGGTCACACTGTTGGGTAGTGAAGAATAGGAAAGTGAGTACTAGCGAATTCCCAATGGGCACCTGGGGTGCTTCTGCATCCAACATCTCAGCACCACAGATCTCATGATTCAGTTGCTAGGATGGGAGTGCATGCATGATAAGCCCTGGCTGTTGCCTCCATAAGGTCATGAGAATTAGGTGACTTGTGGCTAGAGGAAGCTTTGCCCAGGGATTAGCCAGACAAGAACGGGCTGTCTTTAGGATAGCATAGACCCACTGAGATGCAGGAATAAACAGGTACTGGTGGCTCCTGGCCCAGGTATCTGCACTACAGTAGGCCCCTCTGTAGGTGACAGGTGAATTAATAAAGTTGTGGCCCTAAACCAATCACCTATGTCTCATTTCCTCATTCCTGGGCCTGGGCGGGCAAAAGAATGGAGGGGACAGCAATGTTCTTCTCTCCCCCCCTCCCCATTTTTAGCCCACGTAGAAAGTGAATTACTAAGTATGTTTGCCTCATTCTGCAGGATGTGCAGAGCAGAGGCGACTGAATCTGTTACTTTTGCTTCTTTCACCTCCTGGTTTTTCCCTTCTTCAAATTTCTTCTGTCATAAACATATGTTTTCATGCAATCCTGTCAGAAAAGTTTGCAATAGCTCTAACACATTAGTGTTCAACCATCAAGGGGTTCTAAGCTGTTGATCTTTACATCTTAAGAGTAATAATTTGTTGGATCATACACTGATTGGTTCACTAATGTGTTAATTACCAAATTTTAAAACACCATGTACAATTGCTGTACTGAATCAATGCAATTAGAACTGTTACAAAACTTAAAATAATGGTGTTTTGCACCTTAGTGATTAAAATAACACATTTTAAATCCTTTGTTGAGAAGTTTATGAAGTTAAGGCAATGGCTGGGTTTCCTTAGATTTTCATGAATATGAGTAATGAACTTCTTTAACATTTGAGGAACTATTTCCAACTCCAAATCTTGTTTTGTGCACTCTTTACTAATAGATACATTTTTGTATATGTTCTCCCCAATGCTACAATGTAATCTACATTTTTAAAAAAAGATTAAAAGAGAAGCAGAGTAGAAGCATCTAGTAAGTTTCCATGACCGGGTGGAATCTAGAAATTTAGGTGACTTATAATGACTGTAATAATGATTGATTGATTGATTGATTGATTGATTGATTGATTGATTGATTGATTGATTGATTGATTGAATGAATGAATGAATGAATGAATGAATGAATGAATGAATGAATGAATGAATGAATAGGTGATTGATATGGCAATAAATGAAGTGTCCAGGTTCGGAGCCATAAAGGTTTTGAGAAGTCAACAGAAAAGCTTAAGTTGTGCCTAGAAAAAAAAAAGATGCTGGTAGGGATGGGCTAGATGCTTTACTTACTGAAATAATGTTAACTTGGGGAGAGGGACAACATACTACCTTTTGATTACACCTTTCCTGCAAAGAGCATTATCTTCATATCAACCTTTCAAGTTCAGAGAAAGAAAGGAATGATTGGGCCAAGGTTATCCACTGTGTTCCATGATTTCATCCACATCATCATCATCATCATCATCATCATCATCATCATCATCATCATCATCATCATAAAAACCTATATTTCCCCAGTCCCAGCTCAGTATAAAAATCGCAACACACTGGCTGTCTGGTTGATGAAGCCATATGAACATGTGCAAAAGTAAGAGATTTAAAAACAGACTGATTCGGCCATCCATTGCTTTGCCCAGTTCATATCTAACAGATTATTTGGTATAAAGATTCTTCTTGGTTCATAAGAAAGAGAGCTTTGCAACTTGAAACTGCTAAGCTCTGGGCTATGATTGATTAGAAAATCTGCTGTATTGATATTGGTGTTTAGCTTTGGTCATATTCAATTACCACAAAAATCATGGCTTCCAATTAACCAGCTAACAGTGCAGAATAAGTGTTGTGCGAGACCACTAACTATTTAAGTCTTCCAGGCAGATGTGCACATAGCTGGAGGAATCAAAAATGGATGTCCAGACAACAATCCCACTTTGCAAGCATTTAAGTACACAGTCTATTTCATTTAATTAAGAAGATCAAGCCTTACAGGTTTTAATTAAAGTGCTTATTGGCCAACTGTACGGCATGAAGTGCATTGCAATGTCCCCGGGGCATATGGGAGTTTCTTGAGCTGATGCATGCCTATGAAAATATCCCTCAGAGATATTCAGCTGTATAAGATTTCCAGGCCCTTTCTCATCTACTGCTGATGTTGCAGTAAGTGTACAAAAACTTATTTTTGTGAATGGACCCCAGGGAGGTCTTTACAGGGGAAACAAGCAGTCTTTGAATTTGCAACATGGGAAGCTACTTTATACTGATATAGATTATTGGTCCATCTCATCCAGTATTGACAACTCTGACCGGCAGCCATATTCTCCAGGGTTTCTAGAAGGATCTTTCCCTTCCTCTACCTGCAGATGGGATGAAATCCTCCCTCAAAATCTGATCCATATGTCCATGCCCAAACCACCAACAAAATTGTAGGTAAGAAAAGAAGTAAAAGTAACACAGAAAACAACCCTTATAACTCTTAAGGAGTTCCAGAGCAGGCTATGTGTGGGAACATTGTTTTTTTGGAAGATGCTTCAACTAACAAAAATGGAGTTGGTTGTGTTTAGGTCAAATGCAAGAATAAGGAATTAGCAATTCTACTCCAAGTAAAAGATGGATAAATGATAATGGGCGATCATAGGAAGGTGATTTTTCTGTCATCTACTTTTCCTCTGTCTTGTTCAATGTGACAAATATAAATCAAACGGTGATCTGAAGGAGCACCCAACATAGAGAAAGAGGTTGTGTAACAATTCACAAACCCCGATCTGTAACAAATGTTCTCCCGTAATGTTGACCATTCTGTCTGGAGCTGATGTGGGTTGAAGTCCAAAATCTTCAGAGTGTGGAAGAAGGCTGCTCTTGAATGTATATCTCTTTTGTTGTTTAGTCGTTAAGTCATGTCCGACTCTTTGTGACCCCATGGACCAGAGCACGGCAGGCCCTCCTTGTCTTCCACTGCCTTCCGGAATTGGGTCAAATTCATGTTGGTGGCTTCAATGACACTGTCCAACCATCTCATCCTCTGCCGTCCCCTTCTTCTCTTGCCTTCACACTTTCCTAACATCAAGGTCTTCTCTTCTCATGAGATGGCCAAAGTATTGGAGCCTCAGTTTCAGGATCTGTCCTTCCAATGAACACTCAGGGTTGATTTCCTTCAGAATGGATAGGTTTGTTCTCCTTGCAGTCCAGGGGACTCTCAAGAGCCTCCTCCAGCACCGCAATTCAAAAGCATAAATTCTTCAGCAGTCAGCCTTCTTTATGGTCCAGCTCACACTTCCATACATCTCTATATCTCTAGGGCATGACAAATTGCATCCTTGTCTTCTAAAGCAGTGGTTCTTAACCTTTGTTACTCAGATGTTTTTGAACTGCAACTCCCAGAAACTCCAGCCAGCACGGTTGGTGGTGAAGGCTTCTGGGATTTGCAGTCCAAACCTCCTGAGTAACCCAAGGTTAAGAACCAGTGTTCTAAAGGAACTTATAGGTATACAGTACTCTGAGAATTGCTATTTGTGACTTCTTGGTGAAGTGTTGCAATGCTAGAAGCAGTCAAGCGTTGCTGCCATCTTTGAAAAGGGAGTCCTTTTTACATTGTTTTCTGCGTCCTTGAAATTTTAAAGTGCTCTTGTGCCTTAATAAAATATTTAATTTCCTTTCCCACCATACACACATATATACAGTATAGGCTTTGTGAATCCAGGAGTAATGGATGGAATTGGACCATCTCAGTTCTGCGTTGCTAATAGGATGAAATTTGGGGGGAATTTTTTTTGTTGCACATTTTTAAAAGAATCAACCTAATCCTAAATTTCTGGACTAAAAACAGTTCAGAAAGCAATTCTTCAGATCTCTGCATTTCTTTGAATATTACTATTCAGTGGTTGATTCAAAAATGGATATTTTAGCTACAAAGATTTATCCAGAAGTGAATATTTTACTGGGAAATTATGTGTACCACTTAAATATAAAACCAAGAAAGAGCAGACTTATGGCTGAACACATACAAAGCAAAGGGAGGCTGAAAAAAAAGGCAGATCTGTCCATGCCTTTTTGATTCCTTTCCCCTGACCTCATTTATTGATTGATTGATTGATTGATTGATTGATTGATTGATTGATTGATTTAATTTATATCCCACCTATCTAGTCAATTGAGACCGCTCTAGGCAGCTTTTCATTGGGAAAATAATGTATATGATTACCAAGCCCAATCTGAATTTTACACCTCATTTCCATAGAATCGTTGGAAGGGACCTTAGAGGTCTTCTAGCCCAACCCCTTGCCCAAGGGAGGAGATCTCATCCCATCCCGGACAGATGGCTGTCCCGTCTTTTCTTGAAAACCTCCAGCAATGGGGCACCCATCACATCTTGTTTCTAATAACCACATTGGGTGATGTTAGAGCCTGACCCTCACTACTTATTGTGGCTCTTAAGCTCTGCCTCCCTGCACCTTCTTTTCCTCCTAAATGTACCTTGTGCTGCTACTGGTGCACCTGGGAGATACTCCTGTCCAGGTGGCCTAAGGACATAGAAGGGGGTACAATCATGCCTCATGGTTTTTGGAATATATTTTTATTTCTGTGTTCTAGATATCAAGGAGTAGTGGAGGGCTCTTTGAGGGATATGGGCAAATTGGTTCTTCTAGCATCTTGGGGAGAACAAAACCCAGAGAGCAGAAGTGTTACATTATTTGAATTTTCTACAGTGGATCCTCGACTTACAGACGGCTCAACTTACAGACTTTTTGAGTTACAGACTTCTCTGGCCGCAAAATTTAGGTTCAACTTGCAGCCGGAGAATAGACCTACCGACCAGGAAAAAAAAAACACCAAAATGGAACAAAAACGGCCGGTTGCGGATTAATCGGTTTTCAATGTATTGTAGGTCAGTGCAGCCACCGTTCCAATACAGATTAATTCCATAACTAGAGGATCTACTGTACTTTGGGAGCAATTACTGTATTTTTTGCACCATAAGACTCACTTTTTTTCCCCAAAACAGGGGGGTGGAAAGTCTGTGCATCTTATGGAGCGAAATCATTTTCTAATCATTACAACTATACTTCTAAGCTAGTAAGGACACAAAATTCTTACATTACTAAGATCTTTAAAAGATGCATGTATACACTGGTAGATTGACAGTTACACATATATGAATGTACAATAATAATAATGGTGGTGACTGGACATTTTTATATTGGATGACATGTAACATAACTGAAGAATGCAACCACATGGGAATTCCTCTTTCTTGCTAAATTCATTTTAGCTGTCTCAACACAATGTGTCAACGAGGAATCTGTTTCTGACCTCTAAGAGTAAGACACAAATCTCCCCACAATTTGGGCAAAGTAGTGGAAAAATAGTGTCATGTCCCCTCAGATTTCTCTGTCACACCCTTTCTGTCTCACACACATACACACATAGAGCAAGGCCAGAAGGATTGACTTATTTTAAAGAAAAAGTGCAAATAACTAATCTAAATCTTTACTGGTCTTTGACCGTAATAAAGTATACCTACCTACCTAATCTAAATCTTTGGATTCTTAAATGTCTGTTAAACTAAATAGCAATCAATCATTATTTGATATACAGTATGTGGCGTTTTGCATTTTAAAAAGGAAAAAAATTAACCCTTTTTTGCCTTTTTGGCTAGCTCAGTGGTTTAGGCATCTGGCCGTGGAACTAGAGGTTGGGAGCTCAACTCCCTGTTGTGCCTCCTTGACAAGGGCTGGACTGAATTATCCCTATCCTGCAGTTCTTCGATTATAGAAGATGAATTGGCACAACACACTATTTTCACTGCTGTCAGAACAATATCAAGAATGCATACAACTCCTCACTGTTCTCATTGGTGAGGAGTAGCCATGGACATGAGGTATTTTGTGTCCCTTTGTTGTAAGTTGCATCCCCTCCCCTCCTCGCCCCACCACAAGCTCAGCCACTGACTGACCTGTTGGCAGATGTTGCTCCTTCCCTCCCCATTGTGTGATCTTCCAGTCTGGGCAGGAGCCCGGACTTCCTTTCTCCATGTCCTCCAGCATCTGGTCATTCAAAGGCAGGGCTGCAGGAATCCCTGCCCCACCTCCTCATCAGAGTGGCCAGCTGCTGGAGGAGGCAGAGAAAGGGAAACCACACAATGGGGAGGGAAGGAGCAGCATGTGCTGGCAGGTCAGTGGGTGAGCCGGACACGGGGAGGAGGAAGGGAATACCAGGTGCAGATGACTTAAACGACAAAGGAGCCTGAAGTACTTGGTGCCTATCTCTAGTGAGTAGAATATAGCCCTTCCTCATTCTCAATTATGAAGATAAGAGAAGTGAAGATTTACATTTACTACATTTGCATTTAGTTCCCATGTAGCTACAAGACTGGAAGTTGACAATAACAAATGTTAGAAAAGAGATGAAAAATCACAGCATGCAGGGTTACAAAGCTGGGTTGTTAAGATCTTCCAAACCCATCAAGCTCTCTTTCCAAACAGTCAGCTTTGCTTTTCTCCACTTTTTTATGTTTTAAATCTCAAGTTCTTGCATATTGGAATTCTCACCCATCACTACATTCATATGCCCAACACAAGTTCTGAAGCCCAGGGCAGAGTTGGGGCTTGAACTCCTGTCTCTGAAATCCACTTCTTACTTCTCTGGCTGGCCATATCCAGTAATGGACTAAACGAATCCCCAGCACACCTATTATTTCTGCATTTAGGTTTCTTTTGTCAGACTTTTCTGCTCAGAATACCTTCCCCCCACCCTTTAACTGAGCCTTGAACTATGACCTTGTGCTAAAACTGGATATAGCTGCTACCTTTAATCTGGAACTCCAGAGCTGCTGACTCAACGACACTAGGAGAATGAGAACTTTATAACAAAGGAGGAGTAGGAGGCAAGGTGGGGGACTTATTTTAGTTGCTGAAAATGTCACCTAGTTACTGACATTACTTAACTTGCAGAGTTGGTCCACATTCTGGAAGATCTGTTCACAATCAAGTAGAGTGAAGCCCCCAGCGCTCCCTGACCAGTGAGTGTCCTTTACTAGATAATGCTATCTGACAACACCTGTCAATCACTTGTCTCTGCTGAATAGAGATCTTTCCCCCTTGTTCTGCCAGCCAACGGCATGCAAATCTCTTGCCACTTCAGTGCCACATAGTACGATTTCCCTTTATATACGGGAATCAATGCACTGAAACATTTGTGATGCATCTGTCACCATTATAAGACACAGTAGGGTTATTTCATTATACACAGCCAGCACTTGGAAAAAGTTTTGGATGACACCTCCCCTTACTAGCCATGGTGAATGGAGAAGTCTGAGAAGTTTTCCAAGCTCTGCACCAATTTTTATTACCAAACCTATAATGAGGAATGCGAACAACTCAGAATGAAAATGTCCCTGACTTCTGTTGAATTTTCTTGTTGCATGATTGACTGAAATGTCTGATGGAGTTTTACTTTTATATCCATCATTCTCCAAAGCCTTTTCCTTTTCTTCTTCATCTGTTATCCACTTTGTCTCACTCATGCCATCTTCCATGACAACCCCTAGGGCCGTTGCGCCTCCATCCCTCATGCATCCTTGCCTTGGAGCTGCCCTGCAACCAGGGTCTCTGAATAGTCCACTGAAGGGCTTGTGGATGAGGTGGACAGCCTGCCAGGGACCAAAATGGTGGTTCATCAAGGTTGACGAACCACAAACCATGAACCACAAATTTCCCCTAGTTCTTCTGACAAACTACAAATCGGTTCATCAGTTCATCAGTTGTTGTTTTTTCAGACAGCCTGTGGCTGTTGAAGTGCAGTATCATGTTGCTTTAAAGTAGGAATGTGATGAATAATTGGGGGAAGGGAAGGGGGAGGGGAGGGAGAGTCTTATTCTTAGTGATTTTCTGAGACTCACCTGGGTGAGATTCCCTGCTAAGATTTCCCCCTGCATATGTGGGTTTTCCCAGCTTGTTGTGAAAACAAGCCCCACCTCCCACCTCCATGTTGTGTCTGCTGTTCTGTGCAGGAAACCTCCAGATTGTGTGCAGCTTAATGTCCTTCCTGGTGAATTCTGGACAATGGTATTTATTTTTTTGCAGGAATTTTAGTAAACCTATGTATCTGGCCTTTTATTCCAGAAAAGAAGTAAATGGGAAACTTCAGAGAAATTCCGTGAGATTTCCAGTGAAGTTGCTGGAGCTGCAGTGGACCTAGCAGAGAGAAATCTGTTAGTGAAAGGAGAAAAGAAAGGCATTCATTTCTTTTCTTTTGGTTTCACCAAGACCAAGAGAAAGTCTTTATTTATTTATTTAATTTATTTATTTGATTTATATCCCGCCCATCTAGTAGATTCTACCACTCTGGGCGGCTAAGTCTCCAAAACTTTACACCGAAACTCTTCAAAACTAACTCATTGGTGCACAGATGAGACGTCTTTTATAAAAGGAACACATGTTTGTGTATAAACACCAAGAAAAATCAGAGAGAATGGTTTTCTTTACTTTTTAGGATGGTCAAAAGAATACTCTGTCCAGTAGGGGTTCAGTGACTTCAGTGGCGTAGTACGGACACCGTTGCAGAGAAGTAACTTTTCCCCATCTCTGGAGAAAATAAGGCATGCAAAAGATGACAAATGAGAACAAAGTCCAATAGCCTTGCCATGTAACTATCTTGCCGCTGTGAAGCTGATTGTTCACAAGTTGTTAATCAAACCAGACACCAGGCTTTGAGGGGCTGCAAAATGCTCTTGTGGACGGTGGACGCCTTGTCACTTGAAGACATTTCAAACTCTTTGTTGTGGAGCTTTTGAGAACTGACTCCAGGGACAAGAGCTGTCCTGTGATGACAGAAAGAGGGATGAAATTATGAGCATGTCTTTAGCTATCTTCTTTTTCTCTCCCTCTGCAATTTAGATTGGCACTTCGTTTTGTCGTTCCGGAGCACAGACCAAAAAAAGGCTGCGTCAATAACCTACAGCCACAGCTAATTAGTATGAGCAGCCTTCTGAGAATTAAGGCACAGAAGCGCATTGTCGATTTGAAGCGAGATATTTTTTTTTTGCCCTCGAGCATATTCTCACTTTTACCACTCAAATCAGTTTGCCTTTCAGATTCCTGTTTTGTGTGATGTCAACATGTTTCTAACACAGATGTTATTAACAGTAGGGAAGCTAGCTCCTGCATACCTTTGTCGCCAGTCAATCAAAGTGTTCATTCATTCATACGTCGCTGCAAAGCCTAATTAAGGAGGAAAGGAAAGGAAAAAGGTAGAAATTGAGGTGTTATAGGGCTGGCAGGCAAGGTGGCCGATACACCAGTCTTGAAGTGTAGCTAATAATAAACATGTGACATCAAGCCAATTCTGACATATGGTGACTGTAGGATCATAGAATAGTGGAGACAGAAGGGGCCTATGAGGCCATCGAGTCCAACCCCTGCTCAATGCAGGAATCCAAATCAAAGCAGATTTGACGGTTGTCCAATATTCTCTTGGATGCCTCCAGCATTGTAGAACTCCCAAGCTAATTGGTTCAATTGTACTACTCTAACAGTTAAGACATTTTCCCTGATATTCAGGAATCTGGTTTCCAGATTTATGCTGTAGCTTACTATTATGTGTCCTGCACTTTGGGATGATTAAGGACAGATCCTGCCCCTCCTCTGCAGGACATCCTTTTAAGTATTTGAAGAGTGCTATCCTATCTCCCCTCACTCTTCTTTTCGCAAGGCTAAACATGCCCAGTTCTTTCAGTCTTTCTTCATAGGGCTTGGTTTCCAATCCACTTTTACACTAGGAAACAAATCTGTTTTTGATTCGGGTTTATCATGTTTTAAAAATATTTTTTAAAAGTGACTATATGATGCACGTGGAAGTGGTGATTGTTTTGACAGAGAATGATGTTAGGAAGTGAGGTATTTTACTCTTCTGCCAGAGGGTTGTTTATTTTAATTCAGATGTCAAATCAATTGAATTTGAATTGAATGCCTCATTGGTGTAAATTGTGCCTACTGTGCTCCCTCTTCTTCATCATCATCCTCTCTCTCTCTCTCTCTCTCTGTGTGTGTGTGTGTGTGTGTGTGTGTGTGTGTGTGTGTGTGTTGTGTGTGTGTGTGTGTGTGTTGTACCTCTCCCTCTTTCACAAACCTAGTGATGGGAAGCCACAAGGGGCACACAGGAAGGAGACAGAGTGGCCCCTAATCTGTCTGATTCTAACGTGTCTGACAAAGTGGACTGATCCACCAAAGCTCATGTTGAAATATGGCAGTTAGTCCCTTTAAATTGCCACTATATTTTTTTATTTTGTTTTGTTTTTTATTTGTTTTTGTCTGGAGATGCTTGCACAGACTAACATGGTTACTTTTTTGAAAACTACATCACTGAAACAAAACTATCTATCTGCATCAACCAAATTCAGTAGCCACCACTGTTCTTAACATGGAGGGGATCATTTGTTGTTGTTGTTGTTGTTGTTGTTGTTGTTGTTGTTGTTGTTGTTGCTGCTGCTGCTGCTGCTGCTGCTGCTGTTGTTGTTATGTACCACCAAGTGACCTTCAACTTATGGTGACTTTACAAATGAGCAATCTCCAAAATGTTCTGTCCTCAACTGCCTTGCTCAGCTCTTGTAGACTCAAACTTGTGATTCCTTTAGGGAGTTAGTCCATCTTGCATTTGGTCTTCCTCTTTTCCTGCTGCCTTCCACTGTTCCCAGAGAACCTTGTCTTCTCATGATGTGCCCAAAGTAGGACAGCCTCAGTTTCAATATTTTGGCTTCCAGAGTTAGTTCAGGCTTGATTTGCTCTAGGACCCACTTGTTCACCTTTCTGGCAGTCCAGGGTATCCACAAAGGTCCCCTCCAGCACCACGTTTGAAATGAATGAATTTCTTTCCTGTCAGCTTTCTTGAATGTCCAGCTTTCACACCCATACATGGTGATTGGAAATACAAGAGTCTGGACAATCTTGGCCTTGGTATCTAGTGGTAAAGGTAAAGGTAAAGGTTCCCCTTGACAATTTTTTTACAGTCGTGTCCGACTCTAGGGGGCGGCGCTCATCCCGCTCTTCAAGCCATAGAGCCAGCGCTTGTCCGAAGACAATCTTTCCGTGGTCACATGGCCAGTGTGATTTAGACACGGAACACTGTTTACCTTCCCACCGAGATGGTACCTATTTATCTACTCGCATTTGCATGCTTTCAAACCACTAGGTTGGCGGGAGCTGGGACAAGCGATGGGCGCTCACTCCGTCGCGTGGATTCGATCTTACGACTGCTTGGTCTTCTGACCCTGCAGCACAGGCTTCTGCGGTTTAGCCCACAGTGCCACCACCTCCCATAGGTCCCATCTAGTGACACATGCTTATACTTGAGGATCTTTTCTAATTCCTTTATTGCTACCCTTCCTAGTCTCAGTTTTCTTCTGATTTCTCCTGATTGATTATTGAAAAAATGTATACAAAATATTTCACTATTTAAATTTCCTCATTTTAAGGAGAAAGGTGGGATAAAAATAAATAAATAAATAAATAAATAAATAAATAAATAAATAAATAAATAAATAAATAAATAAATAAATAAATAAATAAATAAATAAATAAGTTGTCAATGCTAAAGTTGTGTAGCTCTTCTGTAGTCATGATTGTTGTCTTCTTAATGTTCAACTGCAAGCCTGCTTTGGCACTTTCTTCTTTCACTTTCACTAACAGTTGTTTCAAGTCATTGCTGCTTTCTGCCAGTAAAATATGCTGAGACACACTCATATCTTTCAGAACAACCTTATAGCTTTCTTATAATCTACACAAGGGCTTTTCTGTTGTCTATAAAACACAGACTGAAACTCTTTGGTGCTCTCCAGCAGTCAGTGGATGCTTACAATATGATGTTGGGTGCCTCTTCCTTTTAGAAATCCAGTTTGAACATCAGGCATTTCTCCCCCATCCCCCGCCACCATAAAAGCCTTAGTAACAACATCCTGAACACTGTTTTGTTTGCATGAGAAATTAAAGCAATGGTCCTATAGTTACTGCACTCCTTGGCATGTCCTTTCTTAAGGATTGAAATGTATAATAACTGTTTGCAGTCTGTGGGCCACTGTTTTGCTTTCCATATTTGTTGGCATACTCTTGTTAGGATTTAGAGATATTCCATTTCTGTGGCTTGAAACATGAAGAGGATCATTTATGCCTGCCTTCTATAGAGCTGTGAAAGATGAGGAGCCTGACAGGGGAAAAAAAGGTGCAAACCAGGATTCATTGCAGTTGAACACAAAGGAATTAAAAGTCAAGCACCTCAGAGTTGAGCAGCCAAAGGGCTTGTCCTGATCTGATCAATCTATCGCCTTTGGGTTATCACATTAAAAAAAGAGAAAGTCCCACATTCTTTCCTTCCTGAACATGAAGTAGTTTGTAGGTTTGGATTAAAACAAAAACTGGAGGAAAATTCTCAACCATCTCTCATCTTGTCTAATTCTGGTTAAAACATAATTAATTTAAAGAAGAAGGGAAAGGAGGAGCCTTGAAGTTGCCTTATCGACATTGAGCAGTTGGACAGCAGACTAAAGTCTATAAAGAGCATTTTATGAAAACAAAACAATAACACTAGGTGATTTTGAAGGCTATCCCAAAATTCTCAGTATTTATTTATTAATATTTATTTTATTAAAAATTACCCCACCTTTCTCCTTAAAAGGACCCAAAGCAGAAGAAATGGGCTTCCATTTCAATCAAAAGTGAAGAAGGCACTTAAGAGTTATATCATGCCAAACTCTTTTATAAATTACTTGCAACTTATGGAGAGGCAGTCTCAAAACCAGCCAAATCAGAGAGCTGGACAGGGGACAGATTGTATTTGTCTTCAGTGTGGAAGGGATGGTCACTCTCGTATTGGCCTCCTCAGCCACACTAGACGCTGTTCCAAGGACATTACCATAGTCTCTCGAGACTGAAGGGTGCCTACGTATGAAGAGCTCAAAACGTCCATCGTGTGCCTAAAATTTACTTATACTGCCAGTTGGGAACACAGTCTTCGTATATTACCATGATGAAAGTTAAAAAGATGTCAAAGAAGACAATTTATTGGGAGCTTGGGAGCTTCCCAGTGAACTGCAACAGGTCTGGTAAAAATATTGTTCTTTGCCTTGTTTGCATGCTAGCCAGAAAGTAACTGGAGTAGAGTCTGCACATTCTCTGAAATGTTATTAAACAGGAAGAATCTCCTTAGCCCAGAGTGCTGAGAAAGGTTTATTTTTAGTTATATGTGGAATGGGGGTGTGGACCAGCTAACTATACAGCTATGGTTCTTTTTTTTTTCAGAGAAGGATTTTGTCAAAGTACCAGATGCATCTGTTAAGTCTAGACAAACCTCTCCTGTTATCTTCTTCTGTTATCATTTTGCGGTGAGGAAGCTAAGCCAAGGAAAAGAATATATAAATGAAAAAGAACAGATCTTTACAAGTGTTCTACACAGGAAAAAAAATACAAAATTAGAAGCAATAGATACCATCCTCAACATTCTCATAATCTATACAATTTTCGTGAAAATAAGACCTGAAGAAAACACAAGTCATGGGCCAGGGCATGGCTCACCTCCCTCTATTACCATTTCCACGCAAGAATTGGAGGTTGTTCATGACTTTGTGTACCTTGGCTCAACAATCTCTGACATCCTCTCCCTAGATGTCGAGCTGGATAAATGCATTGGGAAAGCAGCCACCATGTTCTCAAGACTCACAAAGAGAGTATGGCTCAGTTAAGAAGCTGACGGCATATACCAAGAGCACACTCCTCTACTGCAGTGAGTCCTGGACCCTTCATGCATGGCAGGAGAGAAAGCTGAACACGTTCCATATGTATTGTCTCCGACACATTTTTGGTATCACCTGGCAGGACAAAGTTCCAAATTGAGTAGTCCTAGAACGAGCTGGAATTTTTAGCATGTCTATATTACTTAATCAGCGATGTCTACATTGGCTCAGGCATGTCGTGAGAATGGCTGATAGTCAGATTCCAAAATATCTCCTTTATGGATAATTAGTGCAGGGAAAGGGAAAGCGACCCAGAGGGAGACCACAGCTGCAATACAAGGATATCTGCAAGTGGGCTCTGAAGAACTTAGAACTGGACCTCAACAGATGGGAAACCTTGACATCTGAGTCTTCAGCCTGAAGGCAGGCGGTGCATCATGGCCTCTCCCAATTTGAAGAGACCCTTGTCCAGCAGGCTGAGGCAAAGAGGCAGTCCCGAAAGCAGCAAAATCAGGGAGCTAGACAGAGTACAGAAGTGTATTTTCCCCAGTGTGGAAGGGATTGTCACTCTCGAATTGGCCTCCTCAGCCACACTAGATGCTGTTCCATGTCCTCCATGCAGAGTACGATACCATAGTCTCTCGAGACTGAAGGATGCCTAGTCTAATCTAAGACCTAACCTGAAAATAAACCCTAATATGATTTTTCAGGATGCTCATAATATAAATCCTCCCCCAAAAATAAGCCCGTTAAGTGAAATCCCATCCACCCTTGTACAGCAACCAGAAGATGACATGACCGTATTTGAATAAATGTAGATTTTTGTACATGAAAAATATAAAACATCCCCTGAAAAATTAATATAAGACCCTGTCTTATTTTTGGGGAAACACAGTAGATCATTTTAACAAGGTCTTTTCAGGAAGTCATATATGCAAGGTTTCTCTCTCCCCTGGTTACAGAGAATGGTTTCCAATGACCTTTGGCCCCTGGATTTTGTTGTTCTGTAACTACCAGGATCCCTTACGGTGGGCCATGCTACAGGTGGCTTCTGTTCAACAGCATAAGGAAGTGCAAAGTTGGAAACTATTGGTGTAGTGGCTACCACAAAGATCCTTTCCTTCTATGTTGTCATACATTGGATGACTAAAAATGTTTATGCTGGAAAAATAACAAAAACTGACCATTAAGGATGAGATTTTTGGTTTTTATTTTGAACTACAACTCCCATAATGTTCCTTTCTGAGAGCTTTACCTGACTGACAAAAACCTTACAGACACCTAAATGAGGCTCACCTGGGAGAAAGGCTTCAATGGAAAGGTTTTGAGGCCAAGCTCCACTCAAGCTTCCTGCTCCTGCCCCAGTGGTGGCTGGGAGCTTTCTTTCTGAAAAGCAAACCAGGATGACATCTCTAAACTTCCTAGAGCAGGTTTGAGACCTCCACATGAGAATTTGTTAAAAAAAAAAAAAAAACTACAGGTAGTCACTGTAGATTGCACAGAACAAAGCCTATGAAGGCCATGCCGGTTTGGGATTTCAGGAAGCATAATGCAGAAGAGTAACTTTTCTAAGTGCTGAGCAGGATCTGATCTGGTACAAGTTAACTTCCATTGGGCAGTATTTAGCAAAAACAGGCTGCCCATTATAAAAGAGAAATGCAGTAGTACCTCAGTTTACAAATGCCTCGGTTAACATAATTTTTGGTTTACAAATGGAAATCCATTAAAAATAATGCCTCGGTTTACATTTGTTTGTTTATTTGTGTCGCATTCACCCCAAGTTATGCATTGTAAGTTATGCATTATTCATGTTATATGTTAATGTGGTTAAGAGGCGGGGCGGAAAGAGATGCTAAAAGGCGGGGCCTGAGAGGGGAGTCAGTCAGTCAGTCTGAGTCTGGAATCAGAGAGAGAAGGATAGTTTGGGGGTCTTAGGAGTGATTAGTCTGAATGTAGCCTGTGATAATTAATATAGAAGGTTAATATTGATGATTGCTGAATCTTTAAGAATGTGCTTATGAATTATTCCGGAAACCACCTGTAATTAATAAACCTGTTTTGTTGAAAAGTCAGTACGAGATGGACCTTCGTCTTTTCTAAGTAAACTAAGTTGATAAAAGAGATGACCTGGTGGCAGCGTAGCAGAGGGCGTTGCTGAGGTTCCTTGTGAGCTCTGTGTTTGGGGGAAAAAGCAGGGACCATGAGGGTGATCGCCACAGTTTGTTTATTTCAGTTTATGAAGAAAGTTTCTGCAGGATGCCTTGTGCCTGGAGGTTTATAGCGGCGCCCCTGTTCCTACGGCAATCCGCGTTCCAGTTTACGAATTTTTCGCTTTACATAATGTCCCATAGAACACATTCATTTTGTAAACCGAGGTACTGCGCTTTAGCTAGGCTGAGTTTGAAGCATTTCTGTAGACTGCCTTCAGTTATTGTCCAGATTGTGTGTGCTTCACAAATTTAAAAAGAGAGAGAGAAAGAGAGAGAAGAAAAAGAGTGACAGGAGCTTATTGGAAATGGCAAGAGCTAATTGTATAACTGGAAAAAAAAGTAACTTTGACTAATGATGTCCTTTGAGGTAATTTATTCTTCAATTGTCAGGCCTCTGAACAGTACTTTGGCTCATGGGGATAGCCACAGAGTGCTCCAGGGCACAATTTCACAGCCAAGGCCATACAAAGAACTCCAACACAACTGGCAAGTAAAAATAATTGATAATTCAAAGAGCAGCGCTCGCTTGGTTTCGAGCCGCTTTGTCATCAAAATTCTGTTTAGAGTTTTAGCCTTAAAATAGAGAGCAGAATGAAAACAGCTGAACTTAAACATTTGGATAATTATTTCCTCTCCGAGTTCTGAAAGAACTGTGATAGGCTCCTGTGGGGAAAGGCAGGAATTAAATTCAAGACTACACTGTTTTACAACCATGCTTTTGGATTTCACCCCAGGCCACATGCCTCACATACTCCTCCCTGCAGAGCAACAATTTTAACTGGTACACAACCAGATTTGAGGGTTCAGTGTGTGTGTGTGGGGGGGTGTTTCCTAAAAGGCACCAATTTATGCCGGATCTGTAACGTCATTAGCCAGAATGTCAGGTTAAGGGCAATGCTTCCTTCAATACACACTGCGACAGTTTCCTGAAAATATTGGGAATGTTATTGTAATGAGAATGGAGCAAGAGTGAGAGGTGGATAAATCTCAGGGGTGCAGTGGGCGCAGGGTCCAAATTGGAAGTGACTTAATTCTCTTTTCAGTCTTGTGAAAACCATTGTTCTGTGGGCAGGTAAACAAGGTATCAAGGGTACCTTATTTTAAAGGAGAATCATGGTTTCCAGGGCTCTCCAGAATTGGCTCTATTCAACTTTTCTTCTTTTTTCCCCCCCCCCCAACGAGGAAAGACTTGGAGGGGCCCAGGAGCAATAACCTGGCATTCATGCGATGAGGAAGCTGCATGTTTTCCATTCAGCCTGACAGATGGATTGCCATCACTCATAAAACCCACAAATGCATGCCCCTTTCTTCTTGTCCATGAGGAAACCAAATGACACAGCCAAGATTAACTACAAAGAAATCATATCAGACTTTGAAGCTCTGGGAAGGAGACTCGAGGACATTGGAGCTCAGAGAGCGTTCTTGTCCACCTACACGTACTTTGAAGAGGAATAGAAAGTACTCTGTGTGAAGGTTGTGTTGACATGAAGGATATGGATTTTGGGAACACAGGCTATGCTTCCTAGATGATGGGCTGCTGGCAAGAGATAGATTGAATCTCACATGGACTGTGAATAATGTGTTTTGCCACAGCATGAAGAACTTCATCAGAAAGGCTTCAATAATGATGATGATGATGACAGTACTGCAGAACTGGAAGGGACTCTATGGATCATTACGTCCATCACCTGTCAAGGAGTCACAGTGGGGAATTGAGCTCTCAACCTTTGGCTCTGCAGCCAGATGCCTAAACCACCGAGCTATCCAACTGCATTGGAAGTGGGAGGGAGACACATGCTTAGAGGTAAGAGTAGACGAAGGCTTACGCACAGTAAGAGGAACAGACTGAACAGCTCTAATGGGGCCCAATAATAATCATGATACAAATATATAAAGGAAACAAAGCCACAAATCACACAGTCTCCAGTGTCTGCATAAAAATGCCAGGGGTATTGGGGGGAGGAGAGAAAAAGTGGAAATCTTAGTTACGGAGGGTAAATATGATTTTATAGGGATAACTGAAAATTGGTGGGATGATTTCCATGACTAGAATATAGCTACTGAATGATATAAATTGTTCAAAAATAACAGAGAATAGAAAGAGAGGTGGACTTGCAGTATATGTCAAAAGCACATGCCTACACGAAAATACATGAAAATGAATGTGGTTGTCCCATCAAGAGCATCTGGAATAATATTGTCAAGGTCTGACATTTTGTATGTAAGAGCATTAACAAATGATTAAGGGGGTATAGAAAAAGCAGCTTTGAAAACTCAAGTGTGTTCAAAACGCAGCTAGGAAATTATTTACTATTGTAAATGCAAAACAATGCTCTAAGTGTACCAAAACGATTAGCCAGCTCTGGCTGAGCAAGGTCATTGAATTATAAACAATACTGGCAAATGAATGATATTTTGATTATGATTCATAAACTTAGAGGTGATGCATATCTGATAGTTCACACTCTTCGTAGCTTCACTGTATTTGTATTACAATATCTGGGTCTTTGAAAGAATTTAGGTTTTCAAGGATTTGATGTTACAGGACTATGAATGCATACATTCAGAAATTGTTAGTTAAAACAAAATTAATTACCAGTATAAATGATACCCTGTTTCCTTGAAAATAAGACCTAACCTGAACATAAGCCCTAGTGTGATTTTTCAGGATGCTCATAATATAAATCCTACCCCATAAATAAGCCCTAGTTAGGTGAAAGCCCACCCTCCACCATTGTGCAGCAACCAGAAGAAGATGACATGACTGTATTTGCATAAGTGTAGGTTGTTGTACATGAAAAAATAAAGCATCCCCTGAAAATAAGCCCTAATGTGTATTTTGGAGCAAAAATTAATATAAGACCCTGTCTTATATTCGTGAAAAGATGGTAGCATGCTGGATTGTAGATTACAAAAGATTAAATCAGGAATGGAAACCCAGATTCCTGAAACAAAACCAGCTAGTATTGAGAAAACTATGGAGGTCATTCGCACAAACCCTGTTAATATTCCAAAAAGCTTGAGAATCTGGAAAATAAAAAGGGAAATTAAAAGGGAACAAATAAGATTAAGAGAGAAAAAAACTGACTTTCAATTAAGAATGAGGGAACTAGAATTGGCAGCAATCTCAAGAAATGAAAATGGAAGAAATTTTTTGTTGTTTAAATTGTTAAGTCATGTCCGACTCTTCGTGACCCCATGGACCAGAGCACGCCAGGCCCTCCTGTCTTTCACTGCCTCCTGGAGTTGGGTCAAATTCATGTTGGTCGCTTCGATGACACCGTCGAATCATCTCGTCCTCTGTTGTCCCCTTCTCCTCTTGCTCTCACACTTTCCCAACATCAGGGGCTTTTCCAGGGAGTCTTCTCTTCTCATGAGATGGCCAAAGTACTGGAGCCTCAGCTTCAGGATCTGTCCTTCCAGTGAGCACTCAGGCTTGATTTTCTTTAGAATGGATAGGTTTGTTCTCTTTGCAGTCCAGGGGATTCTCAAGAGTCTCTTCCAGCACCACAAAAGCATCAATTCTTCGGCAATCGGCCTTCTTTATGGTCCAGCTCTCACTTCCATACATCACTACTGGAAAAATGATAGCTTTGACTATTCGGACCTTTGTTGGCAAGGTGATGTCTCTGCTTTTTAAGATGCTGTCTAGGTTTGTTATCGCTTTCTTCCCAAGAAGCAGGTGTCTTTTAATTTTGGGTCTGCTGTCATCATCTGCAGTGATCATGGAGCCCAAGAAAGTAAAATCTGTCACTGCCTCCATATCTTCCCCTTCTGTTTTGCCAGGAGGTGATGGGACCAGTGGCCATGATCTTAATTTTCTTGCTGTTGAGCTTCAGACCATTTTTTTGCGCTCTCCTCTTTCACCCTCATTAAGAGAGGATGAATGGGTGCCGGGTGGATATACAGTTCATTACAGAATAATACAAAGAGAGTGATTACCAATGTTTCCTTCTCAAACTTGGATGAGGTAACATGATGCTTATGATGAAAGGCTGAAAGAACTGGTCATGTTTACCCTTGAGAAAAGAAGACTGGGGTGTGTGTTTGATGGCTTTATAGGACCCTCCCAACTCAATTAGTCTACGATTCTATTATTCTACCTTGTCTAAATCTGTGCAAAGTTTCCCCAATATTGTTCAGACAACTCAGAGATTCAGATTTGCATCTGTTTAATTCTGGATCAATTTAGATTTTATACAATGTGCATTGAATCCAATTCTAAACTGAAATTAGAAAGTCCAAATTTATTTTCATCACAAAATCCAATATTTTAATGTATGTGTATTAAATTTGGAGTATTGTTGCGCCTTCTGAATTGATGATCCCTGGTAAGTTCCATACAGGTCAAAGCATGGGGATTTGTGCTTTCCACCTTTAAGACTTTCTTAAAGTTTACAAACATGCCTGCTGTTCTTCCAAACTATGGTGGTGTTTGTGATTTACGAGTGATGCTTGTGTACAAGGTTATATTGTGTAAGAACAAAACAAACATGGAATTAAGCAACACGGATGAAATAAAAACAAAGCATAATATAAAACTCTAGAGACCAAACATGTGTGGAGGGAAAGTAAGGGGATAAGGGAAGTGCCTAATAAAAGTATTAGGTAAAGGTAAAGGTAAAGGTTCCCCTTGACAATTTTTGTCCAGTTGTGTTCGACTCTAGGGGATGGTGATCATCCCTGTTTCCAAGCCATAGAGCCAGCGTTTTGTCCGAAGACAATCTTCCGTGGTCACATGGCCAGTGCGACTTAGACACGGAACGCTGTTACCTTCCCACCGAGGTGGTCCCTATTTATCTACTCGCATTTGCATGCTTTCGAACCGCTAGGTCGGCGGGAGCTGGGACAAGCGACGGGCGCTCACTCCATCACATGGATTCGATCTTACGACTGCTGGTCTTCTGACCCTGCAGCACAGGCTTCTGCGGTTTAACCCGCAGCGCCACCACGTCCCGGGTTTCACTTATTGAGCCACAAATTATATAGCCCCGATGTAAATGAATCCCATGCTGAAATCTCCATTCTATTGTACCCAAGCAAGTGTACTTCAAAACGTCAATGCAGTAGGTTTTAAGGTGTAATGACGAAGAGGGTATATTTCACGAAAGCTTCTCATAAACATCTAACAAGAACATGACTCCCTCATGAAAACAAGATATGTTTCTTCAGGGAGACTGTAAATCAAAAACAGGGAAACACTGGAAATGAAACTGAGGCCTAGAAGAGATCTTTCACCAATAAGGTCGTTTTCACAACCACCATTTATGCCAGGTTTTGTATTTTGATTTAAGAGGCAATTATGAAAGCAGCCTAATGAGGAAGGCTTGTCAGAAGTCCCTACTTCATTTTCTGTGCTTCCTTCTCATCTAGTTGGAAACTATCTCAAGAAGTGCAGTTCCTTTAGTTTTAATGGTGTGTCTGAAAGTCATCTTGTTCTAATTAAATGTTGTGGTAAAGGTTGTGCTTAAAATAGGAAAGGTTCATATCTCAATAGCAAAGATCATGCTTTGCAAGAAAATGGCTCCATGGTCAACCCCAGTTGAGATAAGAGCGTTAACTATATCACCCTGCAACTCTGCAGAACCACCACCAAGTTGAGTAGAAAATGGTGAGCTAAAATGACCAGCTTTGTATAGGACCATTTCATATGAAATCACTTTATCTGTAAGCTTCATCACAATTTCCCTAGAGGTTAATGAAGGAAAGAAACTAAAACTTGAATATAGCATTGGCCATCTTTCTCCTAAGTTAGCTTTTTAGCTTTACCCCAGCATCAAGCATGATTAGGGATATGTGCTGTCTTCAGAGGAAAACCCGCAGACTGTAAGAGAGACTCTTTTTTTTTTTTTGCTAATTCCAGGGTACAGAAAGATACTACTGATAACCACCATGACAGACTAGCCATTTCAACAGGCCATATTATTTTGAGAGTGGATGAGAGACGGCACATGCCATTACTTGCTACTGTGCAGTCGGAAGCCATGAGAAGAGTCAGTCAGTATCAGTGGGACTGAGTGTTCAGACGGACTTTGTGATTGTGATTCTTCTTTGATTTCTGCTAATAAAACAATGTGATTATTGTTGGAAAAAGAGGCTCCTCAATATTATTGCAGTGAATTTTGTAACAATACAGTGGTGCCTTGCTTGAATACGTTAATCCGTTCCAGCGAAATCGCTGTAGAGCGAAATCATCGTCAAGAGGGGAAAAAATCCCATTGAAATGCATTGAAAACCACTCAATGCGCTCCAATGGGCTAAATACCTAATCGTTCAGTGAAGTTCCTCCATAGGGCGGCCATTGTCCAGTGCCTGCCTTGCGAAAAATCTGTCCTAAAAACAGCGGGGAGCCATTTTGCACAGCAGGCGGCCATTTTGAGAGCCACCGATCAGCTGTTTTCAGACCATCGTTAAATGAAAAATCGGTTACCGAAGCAGGGAACCGATCATTGTTAAGCGAATTGTACCCATTAAAGCATCATTTTGCGATCGCAAAAGTGATCACAAAAACCTCATAATCAAGCGGATTCGTCATTTAACGAGGTAATTGTTAAGCGAGGCACCACTGTACATTTTGGCTGATCCATTCAGCTGATCCATTCGGTGATCCATTCAGTGATCTCAGAATGGATCACTGGCTGAATCTGGAATGTGAAAAAACTGTTTATATTGATGAGGGTGCATCCTGTTCAAAGGAAAGTTAATCTTCTTCCTATCATCTTAAAAAGTGTCACCATTATAACAAGGAATATTTGTTAATTAGCTGCACGTGTACAGGTCCCAAAGGCAAGCAACTACCACAGTGTGTGTTGTGTTACAAGATATTGGCCAACAAGGCCATGAAACTGTCAAAACTGTGAAGACATCTCGATACTAAACATAAAGAACATGCCACAAAGAACATAGGTTTTTTTTCCCAAAAGCAAGGAACATGAGCTTCAGGAAGTAAGAAAATGGTAAAGAAGACTGCCACTGGTAGCAACAATGAAAACGTAGTGAGGGCTTCATTTGAAGATTCTAAATAAACAGCAAAAACTAGAAAATGACACACAATAGCTGAAGAACATATATTACCTGCTGCAAAAATCATGGTTTCTGCATTGATCAATGTGAAAGCTGCCAAGAACCATTCCTTAATACCTTTGTCAAATAACACAGTTAAGAAGTGAATCAATGGTTTGCCAGCCAATATCAATGAACAATTATTAGAAAGAAATTGCATGTCTACTTTGTATTGCAGTTGGGCAAAAGCACAGACATGACAAACAAAATGACCTTACTGTGCTGTGTTACATATGAACATGAGATAAATGTTTTTGAAGACATACTCTTCATCTCCTCATTGGTACACAGTACAGCTGAAGAAGTATTTAACAGCTTAAAATGAGTTATAATATCTCATGAAATAGATTGGTTGGAGTGCATTGGAATCAGCACAGATGGGACACGAACAATGTTTGGAAAGCTTACTGGACTTGTAGCATGGATTAAGGAAATTATACTGTCGGTGACTTGGTACCATTCCTGCATACATAGAGAAGCTCTAGTTGCTAACAAGATACAGTGGTGCCTCGCATAGTGATCGCTCCGTATAGCAACGAAATCACTTAGCGACGCTGCTTTTGCGATCGCAAAAGCGATC
Source organism: Pogona vitticeps (assembly GCF_051106095.1). Classification (NCBI taxonomy): domain Eukaryota; kingdom Metazoa; phylum Chordata; class Lepidosauria; order Squamata; family Agamidae; genus Pogona; species Pogona vitticeps. The sequence continues at coordinate 17,807,463 of NC_135792.1, forward strand.
GCTTTGCGATGTTCCCTATGGAGAAATTTCGCTTTGTGATGATCGCAGGGAAGCTTAAATCTTTAAGGAGAAAAGGTTACAGTTTTTCAAGTTGAAGACAACATCAAAATGTTGGAATTGTAGCATCATCGCCTATCGAACCAAAGATATGAGACATTTCCAAACTTCACAGATTTTCTTGCTTTTGTCAACAAAGAGTCATCTGAAGAGGACACATCACTTATGGCATGACAAGTGGAAGATTTGCAGCATAGTTTCCCTAAATATTTTCCTATTCCTCATGCAAGCAAAAAAAAACAAAAAAAAAACGGATTAGAGATGCATTTTCAGTTAAATTCAGGGACACCCAGCAGCGGAACAAGACAAGCTCATAGAAATATCCATGGATGGTGCTGTGAAATGGCAGTTCAAGGAACTTTCCAAATTTCTGGGCTCACCCAGAAGTAGGTCTTCCAGAACTATTGAGCAGGACTGGCTATAAAAATATTGATGCCTAGTTGTGCAAAAGATCATACTCTGCTCTCGTTTATCTCAAAAATAAATAAAGAAATCATTTAAAAAACATACAGTCAGAACTTAGAATACAAGTTTCAGCTATTAAGACTGATATAACAAGGTTTGCAAATGAAATGCAGCGCCAGCCTTCTCATTAATTATAATTATATTAATAGAATATAATTCAGATTTTAAGATTTTCCACAGTGTTTTGATATATTCCTTTTCTGTCAGTTCTTCAACTTTTGTGTGCAGGATGTTATCTGCTTCTAGTATTCCAAGGTATTTATAATTGTCATCACTTGATCGTGATTTTACAATATCACAATTTTTAAACTCTATTCCATCTAGTTATTGGTTCTTGTATAAACAGTGCTGTACATTCATCAATTCCACATTTCATTTGAATGTTTTCACTAAATATTTGCACTGTGTTTAACTGCAATTCTATCTCCTTGCAACTTTTTGCATACAGTTTTAGGTCATCCTAAAAAGATTTTTCTTGCTTGTTCTGAAATATGGTAGACCAGTCCAGTTTTATTTAAAATTATTGACAGGGGGATTAGTGAGATGTTAAACAGCAGTGGTGACAATGAGTCCCTTTGAAATATATCTCTTTTGATGCTAACTTCCCCAATTTCTTCACCATAGGTCATTAAAACAGATTTCCATTTTCCATGTTTTTCTAGAGGAACTTTTGAATATTGTTACTAATCCCAATTTTTTTTTTTAGGTAGGTGTTAATCCAACTGTGTGGCAATGAGTCAAATGCCTTTTTGATAATCTATCCAAACTGTGTTAAGATTTGTTTTTCTTCTTTTTGCATTCTTTAGTATCATTTTATCAATGAGCAGGTGATCTATCATGCCTCTTGACTTTTTCAAGTTCCCTTTCTGTTCAGTTGGATATAGGGAATTTTCAATTAAATAATTACATATTGATCTTGCAAGTACAGTTTGGGGGAGCTTGATACTTGTTGGAAAGCATATAATTGGTTGATAATCACTGTATTCATTGCTCCTTTGATGATCTTTTATTATCAGAACGTGCAGCCTTTTGTCATCCAATCTTCAGTTGTATAATTTTGAAGTGATTGAATTGCAGTTCATCTGGACCAGGTGCACTCCAATTTTTCACAGCCTTTACTTGCCTCTTAATCATTTCAGTTGTTATTACAATATCATTTATATGCTTTCCATGAGCTTCTTTATGATTTATTTAAACCATGAGGCGTTTTTGTTATGTCCGGTTGGGTTTTCCCAAAATTCTTTTCAATATTTTATTTATTTATTTATTTATTTATTTATTTATTTATTTATTTATTTATTTATTTATTGGACTTATATACCGCCCCATAGCGCTACAAGCACTCTCCGGGCGGTTTACAATTTTTTAATTATACAGGCAACACATTGCCCCCCCCCCAGCAAGTATCATCTTTATCATCTTTACATGGGCCTAATTTCTTTCGCTCTGTATTGTCTCCTAGGAATTTATAGAATAATTGTTGAGTACAGTAATTATTTTGAAATTGCATTTTTTCCTCTATATTGTTCCAAGTGTACATCATATCTTTCCATTTTCTTTGCTATAGTTTTTACCCGTTGTTTTAATTCTTCTGTAATTTCAACAACTGTTTTCCTTTCTCAGTTGTATCTTTTGCATAATCTGGCTTTTACATTTTCATTTTTAATTTCAAGTGTTTTAAATTGCTAATGCTTGCATGTAATTTGTTGTTGTTTTTTTCCCAGCTGAATTTTTCATTTAAGAGTGTCAGGAGTTTTCGGGGGAGGTTGTAGCTTGTAACCAAATTCTATGGTTATTATAGTAGCTGTTCTACACATGAGCTGGTGTTTTTTTTTAGCACGTTAGTTGGGATTGTTCTTATGACTACATTTGCATAATTCAGTAGATATTTTACTGGTTTACTTTATAATTGATGCAAAGTGGGGAGCCATTGTCTTTCTGTATTTTGAGTTATATAGTTACTGTTTTTCCCCTCAGTGATGTCCGCCATTCTGTCAACTCATAATTTCTGGGTTGTTCTATAAATTATTTGTCTACTGATGCATTCTCTCCCTCTGCTGTGTCTACCTCTACCATCCACTTATCTTCCATAATATGGTCATCGTTCTGTGTTGAATTTTCTTTTGCCAGCTTTTCTAGTTCTTGCAATTTCAATTCTGAATACACTTTATTCTAGATGATAACCCTTCTCTTGTCCATCTTGTTCAGTTATCTCACTATTCTGGTGTTTCCTTTTCTATCACTCTTTTTTGAAAACCATGGGCTGTTGGGATTGCCTTGTAATAACATTTCATAATTTCTCAATTTTTGGCTAGAGTCCAACTTTTATGTTAACATTGTTCCCAGTAGCTTTACAGCAGCCTGTCCTGCTCCCTCAACAGGATCTGCTGAGCCTACCAATATGAATTTGACCAAACCCCAGGAGGCAATGGAAGACAGGAGGGCCTGGCGTGCTCTGGTCCATGGGGTCACGAAGAGTCGGACACGACTTAACAACTAACCAACAATAACAACAGGGTTTTAAATCTTAAGTGTTGGTGGTCCTCAGCAACAAAAGATATTTAAAGGGGGTCTGTGGTAAAGAAAAGATTAAGAACCGCTGAACTGAAGACATTGGGCAAAATCCAAAGAAACAAAGTAAAACAAAAAAAAGGACAAAACATGTGGCACCTTAAAGGCTATTATATTTTAATATGCGCTTTCGTGGACACATCCACCCCATCAGACGTATGGAAGCAGAATGAAATGCTGAATGAAATCTCACTTTCACACTAAATATTGATGTATGTTACATTTGCATGCAATAATTTATGGCTTCTGTTGTTTTAGGGTTCAGTTGTAAAAATTCCTCAGGAGAGAGAAACTAGACACCAAGCCTTGGGAAAAATGAGAGGGAAGATAAAATAGAGAGGGGTGAGTGCGGGGTTTGAAGATTAGGGTTCACCTAAAACTCAAGATGGAGGGAAAAGAGAATATTGAATATAAGACATAAGACATAAGACATAAGAAATTTATTTGTCATTGTGCTCACAAGTGGGTTTTCATATAAATATGAAAAGATGACAGAAGAATCATTTGCATTGATGTAGGGTATATTGATAGGCTTTACCCTTGAGCTTTGTGATGAGGAACTTGGTAATAGTGAAGAAAATAACAGTGGCACTAAATAGTAGCAGAAGTATTACATTTGGTAATGACTTAAGAAACCTAGCCTTATATTCAGTCCATTTATATGGGTGTCCATCATGTGTATAAGTTTTGTCTCAGCTGTTTCCTTCTATGTACTTGATATGTAATGATTCTGTTCTAAAATAGCGACTTTCAAATCTTCCACAGAGTGTCCTGATAGATTGAAATGGTTGGAGACAAGTTTCTATGTGTTGTGGTTGGTTTCTGATGTCATCTTTGTGACCATTGACTCATTTTCATAGAGATTGTCCTGTTTGTCCTATGTAGAGTGCAAGTGGTTACTGATGGCATAGATCACATTAGTTGAAGAGCAAACAAAACTGCCTTTGACATTTTGTGTGGCATTGTTGGGTCCTGTAATTGTGTTGCCAGAATAGATGTATGGCTCGAGTTGGTATCTGGACCTGTGGCAGGGTTTAGTCCCCCTGTCTGTGTTGCTGTTTTGTGGTCCATATTGTGTTAGTATTTGCTTGAGGTTGTCTGTAAGCAAATATGGGTCACCCACCAAAAGCTTTGGAGAGTGGGTCATTTTTTTCAAGGATGGGCTGGAGATTGTTTAAGATGTGTGTTAGTAGTCTCAGTTGTGGACTGTAAGTAACAACTAGCGGTGTTCTGTCATTTTGTCCTCTGGGTCTGTCTTGCAATAAGTTACTTCTGGCCATGTGTCTTGCTTTGTGGATTTGTTCCTTAATCATATGGGGTGGGTATTGTAGTCTGAGGAATGCATTTTGTAGATCCTTGAGCTTGGACTCTCTATAGGTCAGAGCAGATGCTATTATATCTTGGAATTTGTTGTATGATTTGAAGAGGTCAAGTAGGTTTCGGTCGATGATTTTCTGGTACAGTGTGGTGCTAAGATGTCCATGGTGGAGTTTCACAGTAGTGTCCAGAAAATGTGTCTGTTGCACAGATTGTTCCAGGGTGAGGTTGATGTTTGGGTGAAAGTTACTGAAATTGTGGTGGAATTTCTCTAAGGAGTCCTTTCCATGGATCCACATCAGAAAAATATCATCAATATACCTCAAATAGAGGAGTGTTTTTTGGGTACAGTGGTTAAGTGTTGTTCTGGGTCAGCCATGAATATGTTTGCATATTGTGGGGGCCACGTGAGTGCCCGTTGCAGGCATTGTGACTAAAGACATTGTGCTCTCAGAGAAGTGTGGTGTGGCCTACAAATACAGATGCCAAATAAAGCTTGTCAGTGTTTTAAATTCCTTTTTCATTTAAATTTCTGGCTTCTTTCTCCCATGTAATTTTTATGGAACCAGTATTTCCCCCCTTTGCATGCCGTTCAGTCATAAGTAGCTGCTGCCTGTTAACTATCCACAATGAGAATGTCCTTGAAGATGCACTTGCCAGTGTACTTGTTGGTTTTTGTCCATTTGCACATTGTGCATCAGGATTCTGTGATGAGAAAACTGGTATCAAAAAAATAAGACATGAAAAGAGTATTCATAAAGAGTATTCATATAAAAAGACTAGATCCAAATCCTGTCATTATTTGATAATACCTTATAACTACTAACACAGCTGGCCACCATTGTCATTAAGCCATAAACCTTTATAATATATCAGTCTACATCATAAGATTACATTTTCCCCATTCATACATACGGTGTCTCTTGCTTGCTCTCTCTATCACACACATTTTTATAAATTCAGTGCTGTGGTATGTTAGCTATTCTCATTTGCCTTCAAAGTTTCAGAATTATTTTTAAAAGTAAGATTCCATCCAAATATGTAGGAAAAAAGGAAAGAAGTTACTGGAGGCACCACTCTGGAACATGTGCATAAAGAAAAGAAGTAAAACTCATGAAAAGAATTATTCCTCTGTATTGGTTGAAATGGGACACTTCCGGGCTGAGGGCTCCTCACCCTTGTAGTTAAAAGATACTCTAAAACTCTTCTGTTATTTCCCCCTTAATGGGTTGTCCATGACAACAAAGATGATGGAAGAAGCACTGAAAAAACAAGTGTAGGTTATAGGTGAATTTTTTTGAGGGAATTCCCCCCTCCTTATCATGCGTATGTGAAAATCTCAGATTCCATTTTGCTCCATTTCTTTTGATCCTACTTGGATGTTCTTTTCACCATCATTTTTTAAATGAGGTTGCTGAACTGTGGGTTTCCTTCCTTCCATGTGAATTTTTCACATATTTGCCCTGAGAACTCATTTGTGCATTTACCTAATTTGAGAACTTTCCACCATTGACTACAATGTGTTTGCTTGCATTTTGCAACCTTTCAGCTGTCCACATTTTCAGATATGTGCCTCATTTTAGGCATACTTGGGTTTCTCTGAAATGCCCTTGGAACTTCAACAAGGGTGTTAATTCTCAAAATTGTGTTGCCCATTTCTCTCAAAATCCGTCTCGGAAAGGAGCAAAAACAACACCAGCGATGCAACCATCACCTGAAACTAAATAAAATTCTTTTCCAAAGTGAAATAGTTTTGCTGGTTCCACATAGCTCTTGTTGTGATCTGAGTGGAAATATTACACAGCTGGTAACAGAAGACAGGAGAGCCACAGATATAGGCAATGTTGGCCAACTCCTTTCAATTTCAAGCAGGATCCAATTTAATTTTAGTCACTGTTTTCTTGATGTGACTAAGAAGTCCACTAAGGGAGCAAGACTGTCTCACTGGATAGTGCCCACAATAGGTGACGCCCCAAGCAGACCATATGGGGTGTTGTAAAACAGCAACTAATAATGTGTGTCTACAAAGGTGCTGAAAGGAAGCACAAACAGATGAATCACTTAACGAACACTCTAATCATTGCACTGACACCTTTGGGTTTCAAGGGGGTTGTTCTATTTCATATTGGCAATTCAAAGGTTTTTTTTATGGTCTTTCTTCTTCCCAGCAAAACGAAAAGCCTTCCAGAGAGAGGTTTCACACCTAATGAACCCTGCTTTAGTGTCTGCACCTCCTTCTCCATCGCATCTTTAGACAGCATGCCAACTAATGACCTTGGTTGAACACCAGACTTGCTTGCCTTCTTTTTTCAAATGTCATGCCCAGCAAAGAGATTTTTGTTGTTGTTGTTGCATAGAAAAAGTTGTGCTATTTTAGTTCACTTTAAAAAGGGTTCACCATGGCATGGATATTGCAGTGAACTGGCAGTGAATGCTATATTTTACCGAAGACTAGAAGAAACAACACTTTTCAAGAATGAGAGTGATAGGAAACAAGAGAACATGATGGAAATTTTTCAAGCCGCTGAGAGGGCAGTCAATGGTAACAGCACCCTGGAAATCCATCAGTTCTAAACAAGTGATGGACAAAATGCAGACTGCGGACCACATGCAGCCCCCAAGAGGCATTTTTTTGGGGGGGGTCCTCGAATAATCCCCAGGCTTCAAGCAATTCTGAAGAATTGGCCATCAGCTATGCTGGGATTGCCCACCCAACACTAATGACAAACTGATGCCATTCTCTCCCTCTTTCTATATCCTCAAACCTTTAGGAGCATACTTATATTTAACAGATGATTTGCTGGGTGTCCAAAGATATAATTTTTCTTTGTTGCTGCATCCACCTCTGTTTTTGCTTCCTCTAAACTATTCTCAGATAAAATTCCAGGGGTTAGTTTGGGAATTTCAAGACTCTCTCTCTCTCTCTCTCTCTGGCTAGTTCTTCTTCCATATATTCTATAGCCATACCCTGCTAAGGATCTCCTGTATGGAGAATTAGTGCAGGGAAATCGCCCCAGAGGGAGACCATGGCTGCGATACAAGGATATCTGCAAGCAGGATCTGAAGGCCTTAGGAATAGACCTCAACAGATGGGAAACCCTGACATCTGACCATTCAGCCTGGAGGCAGGCAGTCCATCACGGCCTCTCCCAATTTGAAGAGACCCTTGTCCAGCAGGCCGAGGCAAAGAGGAAGTCACAAAAGCAGCAAAACCAGGGAGCTGGACAGGGGACAGATTGGATTTGTCCTCAGTGTGGAAGAGATTGTCACTCTTGAATTGGCCTCTTCAGCCACATAAGATGCTGTTCCAAGTCCTCCATACAGAGCACGACACCATAGTCTTTCGAGACTGAAGGATGCCTAATAATAACCCTGCTAAGTCAGTCAGTCAGTCAGTCAGGGAGGGAGGGAGTAGGAAAATGGATATAGCAGCAACATTATATGATGGCTCACCTCTCCTCACAAGGGAGAAGATGGGTGGGTTCAGAAAACGTTTGCTTATCGAAGAAATGTCGGCACCCGAGTCACGAAAAGCACTTAAAGCCATATCACCTCCAGGTGTGTGAAGAAAAACCACCTCAGAAAATGTGCGGGTTGCCCAGTCCCTTTGCGCAGTTGGTACTATGCAATCAGGATCCATAACAGAAAACCTCTCTCCTGATGCAGTCTCTTTTACAATTTCTGAGGAAATTGAAGCAATTTGTAAGTCCAAAACTCTAGGCACATATTGGTTTACTGCTGCCTGCATTCCACTGGCTTGCGAAGGGGTTACAGTTAGGTTAACTCCTTCCTGACTCTGTGAAGGCACAATGCTTGACTGGTGAGGCACAGAAACTGCATTACTGGTAGCTGGCACTTGCTGAGTTCCTGCTGGCACAGAACTTACATACGCCATCTTGGGTGTGCCTGCTTTAGATCTGCGTGGAGCTGGCACAGGTGTTTTCCTAGCTGGCTCCTTAACTTGGCTAGCTGGCACATTCAACCTTGGGCAATCTCGTCGCAGATGAGAGCCACCACATTCAAAACATTTAAGAGCCGTTTTACTCTGGCTAGGAGCTAGACTCCTGCGTTGCTCAAATGAACTTTGCCTGGGCTCTTGAGGAAAAGACTTTCTAAATTCAGGCTGACTCTGTCTCTTAGGCGCTACTGGTGCAGTCTTTGGCCTAACAGCAGGTTCATGCGTTTTAAAGGAGAGAATTTCATCAGTCTTTAAAGCAAGGGTTTGCAAGTCTTTGTATCCTCTCTCCAACAAAGTACTCCTTATTTCTGAAGGCACTAAATTAAGAAAATGCTCCATGTACAACACAGTTCTTAAATCCGCAAAAGTACTGGCGCCCAAGGAGCTCAACCACTGATCACCTAGATGTTCTATTTTGTCAGCTAGTGCAGAATAACACTCATTAGGCTGCTTTTTCAGTTTTCTAAAGTTCTGCCTCAGTATTTCCGAAGTGAAACCAAATTTTCTCTTTACCACCTCTTTAAAAGTAGGCCAGTCAGGGTCCTCATCAGATAATTTGGCTACCAAGTTGGCAAGTTGCCCAGAACACTGAGTACGCAATAGCTTAAGGTGCCAGGCCTCCGGTATCTTAAGGTCTCGACACGCCTGTTCATATATCGATAAAAATGATAAGATATCATCGCCATCATGGTAGTAAGGTAGATTGCTTCTATCAACACTGGCTATTGAGTTCTTAAACTCTTCTTTTTCCTTCAGCTCATTAACCAAACGCTCCACCTTTGCCTCTCTGTATTGCTTCAATAATTCATCAGCCATGCTCTGATTACGAATAGTTTGAGTGTGACAAGCAACAAAATCAGCAAACACCATGGCTAACTTATCCACTGGTGATAGACTCTTGTTAGGATCAGGACCCACAGCACCGGCTGCTGCTGCTGCTGCTGCTCCTGCTGTCCCATCAGAAATGCCTCTGCCTGGCACTCCCCTCCCTACTGGAGTGCTGGCACCCGCCATTTCCTCTGCCTGATCCATCTGTTGCAACTTAGTCCAAGTCTGATCTGAATCAGATCTAAGTAGATCCTGGACGTCCTGTGCTGGGAGTTTAGCCATTATATCTCCCTTTTGTAATTCCCTTCTCAGTTGTGAAGAATCATAAGTAATCCTTTGCTTAGCACCACTTGGAGTCAAGACGTCCTGTTCAAGAGCCTCCAAAAGCTCTTGGTGCCAGGGCTTATTATCTGTACTAACCGAAGACAGCTTAGCAGATGCACTACCAATTTTAACTTTCCTCTGAGTCACAAACAGCTCTCCAGGCAATTCCAAAAATTCTTCTCCTGCTAAGTGTTGATCCATATAAGCTTCAACCAACGCAAACACCGAGCTGACCCAAAAAGTAAAATCTCTCTCTGCCCATGTAGCCGAAACTGTAGGGCGAGAGCAAAGCCATAAAACACTCTGGCAGGAACAGCCCTAAACTGGAGCTTCAGAAGGGCGACCGTTTACTTGCATGAAAATGCCCACTCATTAAACAGCCCAATTAAACATAAGCGTTGTTTCTTATCAGACCTCACTGCAGCTAAGTCTTTCCGTAAGATCCTTAGCTGGAAAGAGAAAAGCAGTTTGGCTAATTTACAGCCTGTCAGCATGCACGCACTCCCTCAGCCAAGGCTTCCGGAAGAATGCCTGCAGCTTCACTTACAAAGCAAGCACCATAAATCCATAAATCACACTAAAGCATGTGTTCCATCCCACCGCTGCCACCATGTAAACAGCCCCGTATCTCCAAAGAGATTTATGGGGGTGCAGGAAATCGGGACGAGTAAGAAAACCAGACAAACTTCTAACTGCTGAGCAGAGCCAATTGAACTCAGCCAAGTTCTGTCTAAATTTTCTTCCTCAGAGGCCAATCTCCTTATTAAGAAAGCAACACAGTCATAACCATGAGATATACTCAGAATGATTTGGCTCTGAAAGTTTGGTAGCAAACCCACGTGGCCAATTAGACATTCAGCTGGTCTGTTCAAGAAACAAAGCTTCTACATAGAAATCAATCATTACTGTTTTATTAAAAAGAATTACTTTAGAAAAGGTTTCAGTTGATAGTAAATTAAGTCAGTAGGTACATTTTCATTCAAGACCAACGGAACACACCACTCTCCCACTCCAGCTAAAAAAAAAATAAAGAAATGAAACTATGCTAACTAACAAAAAGCATAAATCATCCATCTCACGTGTCTTGGGTCTTCAAAGGCTGATGCTAGATGAAAACCAGTCCATTATGGGAAAAGCACGTGTCTGCCCCTTTCTCAGGCAAACTCCATCTTTCTTCTCTCCTCTCCTCTTCCTTCTTCTTCCCAGAATGCCTCCTGGGTCTTGTTGTTCCGCCTAACTTTCTCAGGGAGCTTCAGTTGTTATCATTCTTTGTGGCAGAATTATTTTGACTACGAAACTCTCTGCTCTCTGCTCATCTTAGCAACGAGATAACCAGAGAGCGAAGCTTCTCTGAAACAGCATATAAAACTTTCCTACTACAGAACAGACTTTAAATCAAAATGGATGCTATTGGGACAATCTTAGGACTACATATCCCATTCTAATACACATAAAAACACAAATCATCACATGCCCCCCCTGATTATCGTTAAAATTCAGAGCAGTTAATCTGATCTAATTTTAAGAAATCAAGTAAAAGTAACTAAAAAGTAATTCAAAGTAATTAACTGGTTACATCTCAAAATTCAACTACAGATTAACTAGTACAATACTGAAACATAGCACACTGTTGAATACATTGTTTCAACGTTCAGGTTCATAAGAATCTTCACAGTACATTCTAGAAAGACCATCTGCCACTACATTCAATTTTCCAGGAATGTGTTGAACTTCAAAATCAAAATCTTGCAATGCTAGACTCCATCTCAACAATTTTTGGTTGTGAGATTTCATCTTCTGCAACCAAACTAAAGCTCTGTGATCTGTTTGGAGTGTAAACTTACGACCCCATAGGTAAGGTCGAAGTAGATTGAGAGACCAAAATATAGAAAGAGCTTCTTTTTCAGGTACTGCGTAACTTCTCTCTCTATCCAAGAGTTTTCTAGAGAAGTATGAGATAGGGTAAAGGTTCCCATCTTCTCCTTGCTGTAACAAAACAGCTCCCAGTCCTAATTCAGAAGCATCAGTTTGTAAAATGAATGGTTTGTCAAAATCAGGGGATTTCAGTATAGGTGCATCCATAATCTTAGCTTTTAAAGCTTCAAAGGCACCTTGACACTCTGGTGTCCACTTTACCTTGACAGGCTGTCTCTTCCTAGTGAGCTCTGTCAGAGGAGAAGCCAAATGACTGAAATCAGGAATGAATTTTCTGTAGTAGCCAACTAGGCCCAAAAACGAGCGTACCTGTTTCTTAGTTTTTGGAATAGGCCAATCATTAATAGATTGTACTTTAGCTTGCAAAGTCTGAATTTCTCCTTGCCCAATCAAATGACCTAAGTACATGACTTTTCCTTGCATCCACTGACACTTGCTGGCTTTGACTGTCAATCCTGCTTGTTGAAGTCTGGACAAAACAGTTTCAATATGAGACATGTGAGAATCAAAATCAGAACTGAAAATGGCAACATCATCAAGATAAGCACTTGCAAAAGGTAAACCTTGTAAAAGTTTGTCTATCATCCTTTGAAATGACGCACCTGCATTCTTCAAACCAAATGGCAATCTGCGGAAACGGAAAGTTCCCACGTGCATGATGAAAGCGGTCTTATCTCGTGAATCTTCAGCTAAATCAAGCTGCCAATAAGCATTCTTTAGATCGAGAATGCTGATAAACTTAGCCTTTGACAGATGTTCAATTAAATCATCCATTCTAGGCAATGGGTATGGATCTGGAACAGTAACACTGTTTAACTTTCTGTAATCAACACAAAATCTTACTTCCTCGAGAATTTCACCCAAAGCGTTACGTTTTGGCACCAGAACCACCGGAGAAGCCCAAGGGGAGAATGACGGTTCAATCACCCCCAAAGATAACATCTTTTGTATCTCTTGTTCAATTTGGATAGCATGATTACCAATTGCTCTATATGGGCTAGACCGTATGGGCTGGGCATTGTTCTCAGTAGTTATCACATGACTGATCAATTTGGTGTAACCTGGTTTATCTGAAAACACATCTTGGTATTGTTCTAAAATTTGAAACAACCTTTCTTTCTGATCAACGGTACCTGTTAAAACAAGATTATCAGACCATGTACCTGCATCTTGCAATTCAGATAACATATCAATAGGTTCATTTGCAGCATGAAAATATTCAGCATGACATTGAAAAACCATTGCAGATCTATCTTTGTACAGTTTCAAACTATTGACATGGTAAAGAACAGGTTTCTTATTAGAATCTAACATTTTGACAAGATAATTGACATTTCCCAGTTTTTGAACAATTTCACCTGGACCTTCCCAGACAACTTCTAGCTTAGAAGGTCTGAGTGGGTTCAGAACAAGTACCAAATCACCCACAGAAAATTCCCTGTGTCTGGATCTCTTGTCGTGGAAGAACTTCTGACTTGCTTGAGCGTCCAACAAATTGTCTCTGGCTAACTCCTGGACAGCCAAGAGTTTCTCTTGAAGTTTTCTAACAAAATCAGCAACTGGAACAGTACTACTTTTAACCACACCTTCCCAATCGGATTTCAGGAAGTCCAATGGTCCTTGTAGATTTCTTCCAAACACCACCTCACTTGGAGAAAAGCCACCTAGTGAAGAATGAGCTGAGCTACGGTAAGCAAACAAAGCAAAAGGCAAAAGCTCATCCCAAATGTTTCCATATTCTTGGGTCAAAGTTTTAATCATCCTAAGCAAAGTTTGTTGACCTCTTTCCACCATACCATGAGATTGAGGATGATGGGCCGTGGAAAAACTGATGGTTATTCCACTTATCTCGCAGATCTTACGCATAAGTTCACTTGTAAAGGCTCCTGCTTGATCACAAATTATTTTGGATGGTACTCCAATACGCGAGCACAAGTCCACGATGATTCTAGCTATGGTGGTAGCTGTCAGGTTGCTAATAGCGTAAGCCTCGATCCACCTACTGGCAGAACAGATGAAAGAAATGATGTATTTCTTCTTAGATTTAGTAGGAACAAAAGGTCCTAGCACATCCATTTGCAAACACTGGAACACTTGGTCAGGAATTTCCATAATCTGCATTTCGGCCTTTACCTTGTCAGTTTGATGGCCTGTGCGTTGGCAATAGTCACAAGAACTGACATAGTCCTTTACAGTTTTTGAAATACCAGGCCAGTAAAAATGTTGAGAAATCCTCTTTAGGGTTTTTTGTATTCCCTGGTGCCCACTACTTGGATGGTCATGAGCCATTTCTAGTATTCTCAGTCTATATTCAGTAGGCACGACTAACTGTTGAACAGGTTGGGCATCCAAGTTGGATTTGGGGAAATATTCTCTGTACAAAAGTCCATTTTCTCCCCACAGGAAACTAACTTGCTGATGCGCAGGGCGTTCAGCATAGTTGTCTGCTTGTGACCTCAAAGAAGCTAGAGAGGGATCATTAAGTTGCTTCAGTCTAAAGTCCTCTGATCCCTTAGGTATCACCTCCTCCATTTTAGTTTCTGTTGTAGCTGCATTATCAGGTTTGGTCACAAGAGGCTGCTGTTGGGTAAGGTCTCCATCTGAGCTATCCTCAGTGGATTCCTGCTCCTGTTCAGGATCATGCATCTCCCTACTTTGAGAACGCGTAACTACCGACATAGAAGTTGCATTTTGACTCTGCATGTGATCCAAAAAAGCAAGATCATTTCCAAGAAGGAAATCAGGTTTTCCCTCATGGGTTAAAATATGTTTTGCACCTGACCAGCTCTTATACGAAATTTTGACATAAGCTAAAGGAATGAAACGCTGATCAGTCTCTACAGATCCATAAGTTTTTACTGGACACCTCAGGTTGTTCAAGATTAAGGTGGGGTCTAGAAAACGTTTGCTTATCGAAGAAATGTCGGCACCCGAGTCACGAAAAGCACTTAAAGCCATATCACCTCCAGGTGTGTGAAGAAAAACCACCTCAGAAAATGTGCGGGTTGCCCAGTCCCTTTGCGCAGTTGGTACTATGCAATCAGGATCCATAACAGAAAACCTCTCTCCTGATGCAGTCTCTTTTACAATTTCTGAGGAAATTGAAGCAATTTGTAAGTCCAAAACTCTAGGCACATATTGGTTTACTGCTGCCTGCATTCCACTGGCTTGCGAAGGGGTTACAGTTAGGTTAACTCCTTCCTGACTCTGTGAAGGCACAATGCTTGACTGGTGAGGCACAGAAACTGCATTACTGGTAGCTGGCACTTGCTGAGTTCCTGCTGGCACAGAACTTACATACGCCATCTTGGGTGTGCCTGCTTTAGATCTGCGTGGAGCTGGCACAGGTGTTTTCCTAGCTGGCTCCTTAACTTGGCTAGCTGGCACATTCAACCTTGGGCAATCTCGTCGCAGATGAGAGCCACCACATTCAAAACATTTAAGAGCCGTTTTACTCTGGCTAGGAGCTAGACTCCTGCGTTGCTCAAATGAACTTTGCCTGGGCTCTTGAGGAAAAGACTTTCTAAATTCAGGCTGACTCTGTCTCTTAGGCGCTACTGGTGCAGTCTTTGGCCTAACAGCAGGTTCATGCGTTTTAAAGGAGAGAATTTCATCAGTCTTTAAAGCAAGGGTTTGCAAGTCTTTGTATCCTCTCTCCAACAAAGTACTCCTTATTTCTGAAGGCACTAAATTAAGAAAATGCTCCATGTACAACACAGTTCTTAAATCCGCAAAAGTACTGGCGCCCAAGGAGCTCAACCACTGATCACCTAGATGTTCTATTTTGTCAGCTAGTGCAGAATAACACTCATTAGGCTGCTTTTTCAGTTTTCTAAAGTTCTGCCTCAGTATTTCCGAAGTGAAACCAAATTTTCTCTTTACCACCTCTTTAAAAGTAGGCCAGTCAGGGTCCTCATCAGATAATTTGGCTACCAAGTTGGCAAGTTGCCCAGAACACTGAGTACGCAATAGCTTAAGGTGCCAGGCCTCCGGTATCTTAAGGTCTCGACACGCCTGTTCATATATCGATAAAAATGATAAGATATCATCGCCATCATGGTAGTAAGGTAGATTGCTTCTATCAACACTGGCTATTGAGTTCTTAAACTCTTCTTTTTCCTTCAGCTCATTAACCAAACGCTCCACCTTTGCCTCTCTGTATTGCTTCAATAATTCATCAGCCATGCTCTGATTACGAATAGTTTGAGTGTGACAAGCAACAAAATCAGCAAACACCATGGCTAACTTATCCACTGGTGATAGACTCTTGTTAGGATCAGGACCCACAGCACCGGCTGCTGCTGCTGCTGCTGCTCCTGCTGTCCCATCAGAAATGCCTCTGCCTGGCACTCCCCTCCCTACTGGAGTGCTGGCACCCGCCATTTCCTCTGCCTGATCCATCTGTTGCAACTTAGTCCAAGTCTGATCTGAATCAGATCTAAGTAGATCCTGGACGTCCTGTGCTGGGAGTTTAGCCATTATATCTCCCTTTTGTAATTCCCTTCTCAGTTGTGAAGAATCATAAGTAATCCTTTGCTTAGCACCACTTGGAGTCAAGACGTCCTGTTCAAGAGCCTCCAAAAGCTCTTGGTGCCAGGGCTTATTATCTGTACTAACCGAAGACAGCTTAGCAGATGCACTACCAATTTTAACTTTCCTCTGAGTCACAAACAGCTCTCCAGGCAATTCCAAAAATTCTTCTCCTGCTAAGTGTTGATCCATATAAGCTTCAACCAACGCAAACACCGAGCTGACCCAAAAAGTAAAATCTCTCTCTGCCCATGTAGCCGAAACTGTAGGGCGAGAGCAAAGCCATAAAACACTCTGGCAGGAACAGCCCTAAACTGGAGCTTCAGAAGGGCGACCGTTTACTTGCATGAAAATGCCCACTCATTAAACAGCCCAATTAAACATAAGCGTTGTTTCTTATCAGACCTCACTGCAGCTAAGTCTTTCCGTAAGATCCTTAGCTGGAAAGAGAAAAGCAGTTTGGCTAATTTACAGCCTGTCAGCATGCACGCACTCCCTCAGCCAAGGCTTCCGGAAGAATGCCTGCAGCTTCACTTACAAAGCAAGCACCATAAATCCATAAATCACACTAAAGCATGTGTTCCATCCCACCGCTGCCACCATGTAAACAGCCCCGTATCTCCAAAGAGATTTATGGGGGTGCAGGAAATCGGGACGAGTAAGAAAACCAGACAAACTTCTAACTGCTGAGCAGAGCCAATTGAACTCAGCCAAGTTCTGTCTAAATTTTCTTCCTCAGAGGCCAATCTCCTTATTAAGAAAGCAACACAGTCATAACCATGAGATATACTCAGAATGATTTGGCTCTGAAAGTTTGGTAGCAAACCCACGTGGCCAATTAGACATTCAGCTGGTCTGTTCAAGAAACAAAGCTTCTACATAGAAATCAATCATTACTGTTTTATTAAAAAGAATTACTTTAGAAAAGGTTTCAGTTGATAGTAAATTAAGTCAGTAGGTACATTTTCATTCAAGACCAACGGAACACACCACTCTCCCACTCCAGCTAAAAAAAAAATAAAGAAATGAAACTATGCTAACTAACAAAAAGCATAAATCATCCATCTCACGTGTCTTGGGTCTTCAAAGGCTGATGCTAGATGAAAACCAGTCCATTATGGGAAAAGCACGTGTCTGCCCCTTTCTCAGGCAAACTCCATCTTTCTTCTCTCCTCTCCTCTTCCTTCTTCTTCCCAGAATGCCTCCTGGGTCTTGTTGTTCCGCCTAACTTTCTCAGGGAGCTTCAGTTGTTATCATTCTTTGTGGCAGAATTATTTTGACTACGAAACTCTCTGCTCTCTGCTCATCTTAGCAACGAGATAACCAGAGAGCGAAGCTTCTCTGAAACAGCATATAAAACTTTCCTACTACAGAACAGACTTTAAATCAAAATGGATGCTATTGGGACAATCTTAGGACTACATATCCCATTCTAATACACATAAAAACACAAATCATCACACTCATGCCAACTACATTTTTTCAGTCATGAACTGCCACACAAATCTCCATTTTTGGTTGGTTCTCCAACAGAGGACCATGGTCACTTCTGGAAATCTTTACAAGCATTGAAAGTGATGTAAAAAGCTTTTATTCTGAGACCATTAATCTGTTAAATTTAGGAATATCCCTGTTTAATCACCACTGCTTCTTTTAGTTGAAGATGTCAGGAATTGGCTTTATACCCTTTGGTTATGTATCTGATCTGCAATAGGTCTATGGTAATTCCCCTCAGGATGAACTGAATATTATTTTTTCATGTATATCCCTGATTGCACACAAATATTTGAGAGCTCCGAAGGCTAAAAGGCAGGAAGAAAGGGCAGGTAATTCAAATTTCCCGCCCTTTCTCCCTGCCTTTTTGCCTTCAGAGCTCTCCGATGTTGGGGGGAAAGCCCTTTGAGACCTCTGAAGGTAATTTTTTGAAATGCTGGAACGGAATATTTCTGTCCCCATGCATTTCAATGGAAAATGGTACTTCGACTTACAAACTTTTCAACGTACGAACGCCGTTCTAAAATGGATTACGTTTGTAAGTCGACGTGCCACTGTATTAAAGAAGGAATAGTAGTCCTCTTCTATCTGCCTGTGGAGTCAGAGGTTGGGAGTTCGATTTCCCACAATGCCTCCCGGGTGAAGAGCCAGCCTATGTGGCCTTGGACAAGTTGCACAGTCCCGGGATGTCTGCAGCAGAAGGGAATGGGAAACCACCTCTGAATACTCTCTATCTAGAAAAGCTTGAAAAGGATTGCCATAAGTCAGAATTGACTTGACGGCACACAATTAATTTTTATTACGCTGGCCAAATGTTGAGCCCAAGTGCCCTTTAATTGAATCCTAGCCTGAAACATTAAATTTATTAAGCTTAACTAGTGTGTTATTGTGGAGGTAAAATATATCTGACAAAGAGAAATGCCTTGGATGGAATTATATTAAAGTATATTTTAAATCCAGGCGATAATGTGTGCAGTATTCTGCTCTGAGTTTTACTATTTTACAAAGACTATTTTTAAAAAAATTGTGGGGGAAAAGAGAGAGAGAGTTAATTTTAAATAACACCGACTTTCTTAGAACCTTTTTTGGTGCCCATGTTGTCAAGGGAAAGTATAGCTTTCCCAAAACTAATGAGGACAGCGACTGCCACTCGCCTTGCCCTGGGTTGGTTATTGTGACATCTCTAAGTGAGGTGATTTAGTAAAGAAGCAACATTGTTATTGGGGGTGAGGGTGGTTCTTCTTTGAAAATGGCTCTAAAGAATGTTTACAAACACCCCACTTTCACACCTGTTAAAATTTATTTTGCAGAGGTGTTTTTTTTTACTATTGTTTCAAAAGCATGCAAAACCTGTTTTACCACAGATGATGAACGAAATCAGCCTGTGCACCACAAGAAAGGTGGTTTTTTATCATCTCTTTAAAAATAACTATCTATCTAGAGCCTTAGTTGACTCCAGAGACGGATGCAAATGGAACAGAGGCAAAATGAGGCAGGCTACAGTCACACCGTATACAACTGCTCGTTGTGACTTTCCTTTTCATCATCCTAGGACTACAGAGGTGAAGGGACCCTATGGACTGACATATGACTTTTAGACACCCAGCTCCTCATATCACACTCTTGTTTCAGTCACCTACTATCTTTTTCCATCAGAGCTGAGTTGCCACACATATTTTTCCAAAAGCAAAGTCTGAACCAAGTTTACTCAAATCATCTAAAAAATTTCTTAGGGGAGCCACAAACACAGGTTTGATAAGACCAGCAAAACAAAGACACAGATTTTGTAGAAGAGTGGGGAAGTCATGCATTCATATGGCTAAGCCATTCGTCATCCCTACAGTATATCAGAGATTGTTTTCTTGCTCCCACAGCCTGATCAATAGCTCTTATCTGGAGTGTCTTCACTGCCTCATTGTAAGCTGTCAGGAATAGGAGGGAAAGATGTGGGAGGTCCCTGACCAGATCTCCTAATGTTTCTGTGGTAACTTTAAAGCAATTATATGGGCTCCAGTAGCAACGATAAGTTCTTTCTACATCTAAATCAGCACCAGAACCTTTTGTATTTTATGTTGTGCCAACCATGGTTCCAAGAAGCCCAAGTCCTGTCATGATATGAAGGGGAAAAAGCCAGTTTCCCTCTGAAGAACATACATGTATCTACAGGGTTTCTCTTACTGCATTTATTCCTTGTGGTAAATTCATGGTTAGGCAAATTGAGGATTAGAATATCAGACAAAACCAAAAGAAAAACAAAAAAGATGAAACATTGGGGCACCTTAAAGACTATTATATTTTAATATAAGTGTTGGTAGAGCTTCAGACATATGAGGTAGAATATAGAGATCACACAGTAGTAAAATATTCATGCCCAGCTGTAAGAGTTTGCATTTGGCACCCACAATGACTTATGACCTCTGTTTGATATTCAGGTTTTTTTTTTTTTTTTTTTGAAATCTGGTTCTATAAAAACTTCCAGCAAGAAGCACACAACAAGGCAAAAGAAGAACAATGACCTTACCTTAGAGGATTGTTCTGAAAGATGTGTCTGGTAGATGTGAAGGAAAATAACAGTAGACAATAATAAAATTATTACCTTTAGTAGTGACCAAAAAACCTTGACTGATATTCAGTCCATATATCTGGGTGTCCATCATGTGTATAACTTTTATCTCAGCTGTTTCAGCTCTTTGTGTAGCCTGTGTGGGCGGTTAGCCTGCACTCAAATAGAACTGAGGGTGACGTTAACTGCATGACACCTCTATGATATATTAGGTGGGTTGTGACATTAAAAGGGAGGGCAGAGAAAACTCTCCACTATTTTTATCTACTGTTTTAAATATTTTGCTAACTGACACAATGAAATTCTAATCCTGTCCTAGGTTGATGCTTTACTATTTCGATATGCCACTTACTTTATTTAGCAACAAAAAAGAAAAGTCAGCCGAACTCCCACAATGATGATCATTAGAAAAGGCAGGGGAGGGGGCTCTGTTAACTCCATGGACTCCACTCCATTAGGAGACACAGCCCAAGTGGAACCCCAGCAGAGAAGAAAGATGAGGGAAAGAGGGGTTACCTCCCTTCTGTCTCCCCAACTTTTGCCCCATTTCCCACCATGCTGCAGCTGTTCTTGGCCGCTGTTTCTTTACTTGTGAGTAAGCCTGGTAAAGTTTCACATGATAAACGGGGCAAACGTACTAACGCGTAAACCACTTAAACCTGGCTTGCAAACCTTGCACTGTGCAGTCCTATACATGGGAGTAGAAGATCTGTAGCATGAATTCCAATATAGATGGAAAGATTGCTCAAGTGAGAGTTAAAATAGATCTCACTTAAGACAAGAACCGTTTAAGCATTGACTGTATCACACCCAAGTACCCAACGGCTCTGTCAGCCATTATCAGTTTGCCTCCAACTTATAGCAACCCTGTGAATGAATGATCTCCAAACATGTCCTTCTCCTCAACAGCCGTGCTCAGCTCTTGTAGACTCAAGCCTGAGGCCTCCTTTAGGGAGACCATCTTGTATTTGGTCTTCCTCCTTTCCTGCTGCCTTCCACAATTCCCAGCATTATTGTCTTTTCCATATATTCCTTCCTTCTCATGATATGCTCAAAGTAAAGCAGCCTCAGTTTCGACATTTTTTGCCTCCAAAGACACTTCAGGCTTGATTTGCTGTATGACCCACTTCTTTGTCTTTCTGGCAGTCCAGGGTATCAATAAAAGTCTCTTCCAGTATCATATGTCAAACAAAT
Organism: Pogona vitticeps; assembly: GCF_051106095.1. Classification (NCBI taxonomy): domain Eukaryota; kingdom Metazoa; phylum Chordata; class Lepidosauria; order Squamata; family Agamidae; genus Pogona; species Pogona vitticeps. Next base: position 17,828,699 of record NC_135792.1, read on the forward strand.
CACTTCCCCCCTCCCCTGTCAGCTTCCTTAACTGACAAGCTTTCACAGCCATACATGGTGATTGGGAAGTCCGGATGATCTTGGCCTCGGTCTCTAGTGGCACATCCTTACACGTGAGGAGCTTTTCCTATTTTCATCGTTTCTGCCCTTTCCTAGTCTCAGTCTTCTTCTGATTTCTTGGCTGCCATCCCTGGTTGTAAGGAACAGGAAATAGCTAAGCACAGTAGGAGCCACAAGGGATTAGAGGACCGGAAAATTTTTGGAAGGCACCTTGTACCACTCCCCTAATCTGTTTGGTTCTCATAAGGCTTAGGCACTCATAATCATCTCCTCTTTATTCCTCACAGGGACATAATGTTGATGGAGGGCTTCATCCCCCCCACACACACACCTAGAAGTAACTGAGAATTTCTGTGACAACTTTTTTTTAAAGCCGTCTTCCCCAGAATTCTGGCTAGGGGAATTCCTGGTTCAAATCTGGCAACTGAAGTCCAAAAAAATTTCCCAAAGCCTAGCTTTTATGCATGTGGCTTCCTCTTGGATTCTACCCCTTACCACCTGAACGTTTGGTTTGCCAATGGTACATGGGTTCTGCATCTCCTCTTTTGGCACTACTGTTTCCACATGAGTTGAGTCCAGGTCACTGATGTCAGTGCAGATGTCAAAGTATAGCTATACTCTGAATCAAGGATTGGTTCAAGAACTGCAAATTATGTAAGTCTGCATTAAAAGATAAACCAAATTGATGCCTTCCTACATCTCGTTCAGTATTTTCTATAGTACTCACTATAGATAAGGAACACTGTGCAATTCTGTGATATGTAGTCCCAAACATTTCCAATGAATTTTAGTTTGGTACCAGGGACTAGGTAGCCAGTGTGGGGAAGTGATGGACCAGGATTCAAGAGGCCTGACTTCAAATCTCCACTCAGCTATTGAAACTCAATGGGGGAGTAAAACAGGTAAAACCACTCATTAAACATCTCACATATCTTGCAAGCCCTATTAGGGTTGCTAAATCTAGGGTCCTCAACTTGCAAAATGTGCTTTACTGTTAACTTGCAGCCTTTTTCGAAGTGAAATGGTCCAAATTTAACAACATGCTGGCAGTCAATACTGTACCAGTGAGAAGGAAGGACCTCCTCCTTTCTACCACAGTCCTTCATATTTTCTGAAAATCTGCTCTGGTAGGTTTGTCACTTTTCCAGAGAAGATACTGAGGGTGCACAGAGGGCTGGAAAGAGGAAAAGGAATCACTTTCTTCCCAGTCCTGCTGCTGGAAGCAATTCCATCAGCAGATCAATCTCACTCAATCATGCCATCATTTCCTTTTCACTGTTGATAGAATTCTTTTTCTTATTATATGTTTTACCTCACTTTTTCTTCAGTATTCCTCAAGCACATCTACCTTGAAGTTTCGGTCATATTTAAGTTCACTTCAATTTTAATTTATCAGTTGCGTCTGTTCAAAGTCACGTGATCAGTCCACACAGATTCCTTTCATCCTTCGAAGCCCTAGAAGTAAAACTACAAATGAGCGCAGACAACTTAAACATGGGGCCAACTGGGAAAATATCAGTAAGAAAGAACAAGCTATATATTTGCATTAACTAGCATTATTTGCATTTTAAGGAAATGTCAAATGACAGTTGTTCACAAACATTCTAATTGTGCTTCTGAAATGCTAGAAACCGGAAGTTTCCTCATTGCCCTGAAAACGACTCAACACATAGAAATGCGGAGGAGTGAACAATGAAAATGCTTCTCTCTTTTTTTGCCTTTATTCAGCATTCCTGAAGTCTGTGAGAAAGTAATTAAAAGCAAATGTCTCCTAATCTTGCAGAGGCTGACTCAATAGCAGTTAGCAGTTATCTAAATCCTATGATTTCCTCTATCCCATCATTTTAAACATATTGACTCCTCTTTACATTGTACAGATGCTTTTGTCAATGTGGCCATCCGGAGAGGAGAGGCTAAATGTTTTTTCCGGCTGGGTTAAGGAATGTGGTTATAACAAACTTCAAATTAATGAAGAATGTAAATACCAAGGGAAGACAAAGTTAAGACTACAGCATAGGAAACGCAGGAGGAGGTGGGGGAAGATTCTTGTGGCGCCTTGAAAAATAACAATTTTTATTTAGTAATGTTCATGATCTGGAGCCATTTTGTTAAATGGACAGAGTTTTATCTTAATAAGGAGATATCTATACATACACCTGACTGGAAGGAGGATGGAAAGGAAATGAAAAAGGTAAAAATATTGACTATCTGAACAGTGGACATTTAAGAAGCTATCCCTGAGCAGTGTAAGGACTTCCTAACATCATGGGTGACGCATACAATGAGGAAAGGGGCATCTCCACTAACAATTTCAGGCTGAGTCTAGCATAGATAAGTAGATTCATACATGGAAAGTCTTCATCCAAGATTGAGGTCAATGAGGTATCTCTAGCTTTTAACAGAAGACTCTTGTTTGGTCTGTTGGTTGTGAACACGTGTCTCATAAGTTGGTTAACCATGGGCTGTTCAACACTCTCCTGCCTAGAGAGGACCTGGACACATAGTGATTCAGCCATCTCGGCATAGATGAACGGATTAACATATGCAGTGAAGTTAAAAAAAATCTTTGCCTGTATTGAATCCACAAGTCTGGCAAAGGATAATTGACAATTCAGTCTGGCATAACCATGTTGGCTTTTAGTTATTACTGCATTGTTTTCTAGTTGCTTGCATAGTGTCTGCTTTATAATATGGGATTGATGTCAGGCTGACTGGCCTGTAGTTCCCTGGTTCCTCCTTTTTGCACTTTTTGAAGATAGGGATTTGAAGATCCTGTAGCCAGCAGTGTATCCAGCTGACAGTTGTTCTATCCAGCCCAAACCTAGTTAGCTTGCTAATCAGAATATCATGGAGCATTTTGTCAAAGTCTTTGTTGAAGTTCAGATTAGAGATGGGGGTATTCGTATATGAATATATCCACACAGGTGGCATTAACGAGTGACTTTTAAGAGCTAAGCATTCAATGCTTTCTGTTTGCATGGAAGAAGCCAACACAGATTGGTCACAAACAAATCCTGCCAGACTAATCTGGCCTCACTTTTCATCAGATAACCTCCCTGATAGACAGAGGGAATGCTGTAGACATAGTATATCTGGACTAGAGATGGGGGGTATTTGTATTCTGGCAGGAGGCAGGAGGACAAGCCTCGCTGCAAGGTCAAAGAACGATGAGCAGATTGTGCACTGCAGAGCCATTTGTAGAATTGCACCATCCGCAGTGGATTGGTGAGTGGACCACCGCCCAGCCCCATGCGGCTGGACCCTCTTTAATGCCAGAGATATTCATATACGAATACCCCCATCTCTAATCTGAACTTCAACAAAGACTTTGACAAAATGCACCATGATATTCTGATTAGCAAGCTAACTAGGTTGGGCTGGATAGAACAACTGTCGGCTGGATACACCATTGGCTACAGGATCTTCAAATCCCTATCTTCAAAAAGGGCAAAAATGAGGAACCAGGGAACTATAGGCCAGTCAGCCTGACATCAATCCCATATTATAAAGCAGACAGTATCCAAGCAACTAGAAAACAATGCAGTAATAACTAGAAGCCAACATGGTTGCACCAGACTAATCTGATATCATTTCTTGATTGGGTAACCTCTCTGATAGAGGGGGAATGCTGTAGACATCACATATCTTGACTAGAGATGGGGATATTCATATTTGTATACAAATATGAATATCCCCCCACAGGTGGAAATAATCCTGCCGCTCTTTGCCACTCACCATTCTGCCGCACCCATTCTGTGCAGGAAATGCTAACCAGATTTGCAGATGACACAAAATTGCATGGAATAGCCAACACACTGGAAGACAGAAACAACATTCAAAATGATCTAGATAGGCTTGAGCACAGGGTTGAAAATAACAGAATGAAATTCAACAGGGATAAATGCAAAGTACTGCACCTCAGAAAAAGAAACCACACACACCATGACCAGATGGGAGATCCCTGGCTCAGCAATGCTAAAGTAATTTCAATCCCCATGTTTCCACCCACAGTTCCCGCTTCCAGAGTCTTCAAGAAGGTCTGCCTATCAGGGGTTGAGTTTCCCCAAACTTTCACAAAGAAGAAAGGATTTTCTTCCACCTCTCCATACTCAGCTGAAAACAGTGAGATCAGTTGGGCCTTGAAGTCCTTCCTCCCTCAGGAATAAGCTGCAGGTGTTACTGCTGTCCATTTCCCAGTGGACTTTTCCACCACCGCTTCCTTTGGTCAGATCATTCCAGACACTGACCACGAAGTCTGATTTTTCCAAAAGAGTGGTAAAGTCCATAATCTCTCCTTTTCCTGATCTCTTGACACAGAGCACTTATTCCACTCCTGTAGTTGCAAGCTCAGCCACTGCCAATATAAATTACATAGGCTGACATACTCTTGGATTTTCTGAATTGTCGGTTGCACATTCAGTTTTTCTCTTATAGAGTCAGATGCACATGCAGTTGCACTATTACAAAGCTCACACACTGATTTATTCACTTCCCAATTGACCTAAAGCAGAAGCTTCCTGTTGCTTAAAATGAGACTTTCTCAGCCATGTCGAACTCTGACAGATGTTGGAAATGTAATGCTGGGAATGTGTCCTTAAGACATATGATGTGGGCATGGCCAGTAATTTATTCATTTTGGTTTGTAGTCATCTCTTGCTCTAACTTTGTACGAGTGGACATCTTTGATATTTGCAGATGTTCACGTTCTTTTAAACGCCATCCCTGCCCTTTGGGGTCTAACAAATGGGCAATAAAAACGGACTTTATGAGCCCTTATGGTGGCAAAGAGGCTTATACTCGAAGCTTGGAAGGACAGACATCCACCACCTGCCAAACGATGGTTGGAACATCTTCTAACACTGGCTATATTTGAACATACATCATACAGGCACCAATTTCATGAGAGCATTTATTTAGACATTTGGAAGCCCTACAGTGTTCTGTGTGCTTAACCTGAGATTTATGTAGTACTGGTTATATTTGTATAGCAAATTCAAAATGGCACTTTATTGTGAGTACAAGCATTATTGGATTCACCGTTAATGTAATTGTGGGGTTTTGGTCACTTTTTCTTTCCCTTTTTTAAAAGTTAAATTTATTGCTGTTATCTATCTTGTTTTATGTGACATCTGCAAAAAAAAAAACACCCCAGTTTTTATTCATAAAATAATCAAAATATCTTTATAAAATGAGTCTTTGTCTTTTTGCACTCTTTCACTCTGTGGAGATGACAAGGGAGAATATGTGTGAAACAATATATTTTTCCTAGTCCAAACAGGACACTAGACAGGCTAAATAATCCTCACATTAAAGCCAATGCAATGCAAAACATTTGAAAGAAGGCCTGCCAGGATTCCCACTGATCTCCATGTGCACTTTTTCTCCCTCCCCCACTTTGTCGCAGCTTGGGACCTTATCTGTCAGCATGATGCACAATGGTAGGGAAAAATGAGATATTCTATGCAACAGCACCTAAAGTAGCTGTTTCATGAAGGAAAAAGGTGCTGGAGGACACTAATTTTGCTCGTTCCCCTGTATTAGGATCCTTACAATAGTCTCCAGCTGCATCAAGGTACAGCTACTCCAACATCTGTGTCGTTCTTTGCCTCTTTATCATTTATTGCACAGCCTGTGCTGTGAAAAGACAAAATAAAAATTTAATGCCTCTCCAGTTAACTGATCCTTTGAGGATAGACCCACAGTTATGTCAGCCTGTTGTCCAATGAGGGATGTGAAGAGCTGGCTGACCACATTTCACTTGTTCGTTCTAGCTTGCTTTGAACTCTCCTATTCATCTGCTAAATACCTGGCACGGAAATACAGGAACTTGCCATCTTCTCTCCTCCAATTTCACCTTCCTGATAAATAATAGATAATGAAGAGCTGGTCTATTACATGAATAAAGTACTACGCTTCTACCCCTGGGACTGGAATTCCCATCGAATCTGCGGTCCATTCCAGTGTTAAAAAAAAAAAAAACACGAGCTTATCCGGCATGAAGACATGGCTTGACTGGATGGCGGTGAAGGATATAAAAAATGTAGCACAGTACATTACAGAGTCTGTTTGAGAAAGGCTGGCAATTATGTTAACACTGAAGCCAGTTTTGCTCCCTCTTGTACAGAAGAGTGCCTCTAGGTCAGTGCCTAATGGGCTGCTACATGGAAATCTGCCTGGTGGCTTCTTGCCTGAACTCTCTACCCTACGGAGAACTCTGCTATCACATAGATGTACCTTTACGGGAAAGTATTTCCCACCTCCTCAGTTTACATTACAGTTTGCACTAGAAGGACACTGCCTGTCTCTCTTGATTTCATTGTGGTCCTTCTTTTGTTCCATTACATGAAATTTAAATTGAGGGTGCACATGATTGGGAAACTGATATACAAGATCAGGGCATTGCTCCACAGGAAAACAGGGACCTGCTTCATGCTAAACTAGATTACTGGTCTATCTAGCCCAGTATAATCAACTCAGCAGTCAACAATCTTTGTCAGTTCTTGACTAGCAGAAGGCAATAATCTTGTGTTTCTGGCAGGATTATTTCCTAGCCCTAACTATAGTTCCCAGTTTACCATCCAAGCACTAATGCCCAACCCTGCTTAGTTTCCAAAGTGAGACTATCTTGATTTTACAGAGCCCTTTCCAATTCTGGAATATTTTCCCCCTTTTTGTTCTCACTAGCAATAGGGACGAATATAAAAACGGATCATTTTTTTGATGAATATAGCCGATTCAGTAAATGTTTGTCGATCTGTATTTGTGGGTTCCAGAGACCCCCATGAATATGAAGGGACAAATATTTACCCATTTTTATTCTTTGTAGTAAAACAACACCAAAAAAAAAAAAAAAAAAAAAAAAAAAAAAAAAACACCACACATTATGCCTACCGGCCCCCAATCAGCTGATCGGTGGCAGAAAGGCAGACACCCAATACCACAGCCTACCCCACCCCTTCCTTTCCCTACCTTAGGCCCCACGCCACCCCACCCCACCCCACTCTCACCGACACCCTCTTACCTTAATCGCTGCTCCCTAGGTCTTCTAGCCTTGCAGCCATGGTGTGTAAAAATGGAGACAGGCTGCCCTTTGCAAAGATGGTGGCTTCAACTTCATTTAGGATAGGAAAGCTGCAGCTGCCATCTTTGCAAAGGGCAGCCTGGATTCCCTTAGCCTGGGGACCTATCCTGGTGGAGGTCCTACTTGTTTTTTTTTTTTTGTTTTTTTTCCCATTTTTTTTATTTTTTTACTTTATATACACATATCCAAACATAGACATATATATACACACATATGCCTAAATCTCTGTCTACAAATGATACATACTGTAGAGCTTAGCCTACAAGCCTTTCGTATAATAATACATTTCTTTCAGCAGTGTCTTCTCCTTATTATTCCTTTTGGTCATTTTCTATTTATTACAAAGTTTTTGCTTTCCACCATTCGTAGAACATATTCCAGCTTTCATAGTAAGTTGACTTTTCTTGCCCTTTTAGTCTCTTTGTAAGTCTATCCATTTTAGCGCACTCTAATATTTTTTTGATAATCACTTCGTCTTTTGATGGGTCTCCCTCCTTATCCTATTTGTGACTATATAACTCAGAAGTCAAACTTTCAGGAATTGTAGAAAAGCATCTGAGGAAGCTACTCTTCAAATGTGATGTCTCTAGGTGGTTGGGGGCCAGTGTTATAATCATTTAAAGTACAGATGAATGGACAGATTGATCCATAGATTTGTCAAAGAATATTCGTATATTCGTATTCATTGATCTGTTAACCTTGATGAATAACGGATCAAAACAAATCACATTTTTTCATTTGTCCCCATCTCTAGTTCTCACTCTCAGCTTAGTTTACTAAATTTTGCTGAAATATTATAGCATCAGGATGTATAAAGTTCCTTTTGGTTGGGTAGTATTTACAAGTTAAATAAATAATTGTCAGCTTTGACAAAACATGCAAATTTAGGTTCCTCATGAGAAATATTGTGAAAAAAATTAGAGATTTTCAAAACATCCAAACACGATGTTCACCAGGAGGAAGTTGACCTCCCTGTAGTCACAGCGCCATTATTTTGCAGCAAGTTTAAAACATGTAAGTGCTGTTGTTAAATATGCCAATTCAGGTAAAAAATTGTTACATACAGCACTGATGGTACCTGTCTGTCATGGGTTTGGAGGGAAAGTTCCATCCTATGGGGAGTGGAAGGCGGGACATCAGGGGGGAGGTGCTGTACTGTATATATATCTGGAGCTTGTGTGGAGAGTGAAGAGTGGGAGTCTGTGTGTCAGGCTGAGTACAACTGTGTGTCAGTTGGTACATACCTGATAGGTTCAGGTTTCTTTATAGGTAGCCAGAACTGATAGGTTCAGGGTCTGTGCTTTAAAGTGTTCTGTGTGAACCAAACTGTTGTATGTATGATTGAGACCAAGCCACGTTACAGTATCTTATTTACTTGATCTTTTTATTTACCCTGTTTGTTATTTAAATAAACCTTGTTCTTTTGTTTGTTAAAAATCCATTCCTGGTCTGTGTGACTCCTTATAGGGAATGGTTGGTGGCAGCATAATTATAGTGTGGCATACTCCAGTAGGTCTGGGGTTGTCACATTGATTGGTGTCCAGCGTGTGGGATATGACTGGTCCAGTTGTCCAGTGGTCCAGCAAAGCCTTGGCAAGTGTGCCCAGAGCAAGGGGGGTCTAGTCAGGGAAAATCTGAGAGCGCGTAGGTAATCTTCTAGGCTTACCTCACGGGGAGGTACGCTAGTGGAAGAACGTGCCACCTCAGATTGGGGACTAGATTAGGGAGCTCTGAGGCAACCCGTTTTGGCGGGAAAGGGCTGAGGCAAAGCTGTGTGAAGTAACAGTGATCTAGCCTGTCTGCTGAGAGGCCTAGCAGAGGGGGTGGATTCTGCCTGGCAACAGTTGCAAGTTAGTGCTGAAGGAACAGCAGCAATCTATAGAAGGCTGTTCCTGAGGCAAAAGGAAAAAAGTCGTCGCTTTATTTTGAGGCTTGACTTTTGAAGGCAGCCTGTTCTGGGGGGGGATTATGCCCTTGACTAGAAGCCAAATGGCAGAAATGGGGGAAGTAAGAGACCCACAGGTAGACCAAGGTTCTGAGGAGGAATTTGGCTCAGTGCAGGATGAGAGCACGGGAGAACAGAACCCAGAACTCAGAAAAATGCTCCTAGCCCAACAGCATGAACTGAGGGTGAGGGAAATGGAGGAAAGATTAGAGAGAGAAAGAATGGCGTTGGAAAGGGAAAAGGAAGAGAAACAGGAAAGGGAAAGAGAGAAACAAAGACGATTTGAAATGGAAAAGGAAGAGAAACAGGAAAGGGAAAGGGAGAGGCAAAGACAATTTGAGTTAGAGAAGATGGCGTTTGAGTTAAGAAAATTGGAAATGATGAACCAGAATAATAATAACAATAGAGATTCTGAGGTGGGCCAATTGTCTAAAACTGACTTGAAGAAATTCCCTGTGTACCACAAGGGAGATTGCCCTGAGGTGTTCTTTTCCCTCGTGGAAAGAGCGTTTGTGGACTTCTCAGTAAGGGAAACTGAGAAGATGACCATTATGCGATCTTTAATCAGTGGCAGCCTGGCAGAAGTCTATGCAGAGATGCCAGTGGAACTGATGAAAGATTTCGCTGAGTTTAAAAAACTGGTGTTTGCCAGACATGGGATAAATGCGGAACAGCTGAGGCAAAGATTCAGGTCACTCACAAAGAAACCAGAGCAGACTTTTACCCAAGTGGGGGCCCAACTGGTGAGGTTGCTAGAGAAATGGCTGTCTCAGGAGGGGACAGAAACCTTCCAGCAGCTCAAAGACCTGATAGCGCTGGAACAGTTTTATTCAGTCCTGCATGGGGAACTGAAGTTCCAGGTGAGGGAAAGGAAACCTAAATCTGTGACAGAGGCGGCAGAGATCGCAGATTTTATTTACCAAATAAGAAAGCCCTTAGGTGCTGAGGGGAAATCTGTAGGTAAACCCAAAGAAACCTACAGCAAGTACTCTCAGGGACCAGGGAAAAACCAGCAAGGGGGAGGGGCCCATGTTGAAGGGAAGCCCTCAGACATGAAACCACAAAGACCTCAGATTTTGGAGGGAAAACCAAAACCAGATGAGAAAGACTCAAAATACAGCAGAAAATGTTATTTCTGTCAAGGAAAGGGCCATCTAATCTCAGAGTGTGAGAAATTAAAGCAGCTAAAGGGAAATTTGCCTCATGATTTGAGTGGAACCAAGCCAAAAGCTGTGTTCTGTGTCCAGACAGAGCAAAGCTCCTTGCCATTGAGGGAGCCTGTTACCATGGCTACTCAATCTGGAACAGTTACATCTGCTGATCAGGCTGGGGAAAATGGTCCTCTTGTGGAGGTCAAGCGCTGCTTACTAGTGAGAACAGATTCACAATTGTTTGAGACCGCAGGGGTGGACGTAGGAATACTTGACCATCAGTATAGGGGGCTAAGGGATACTTGTTCCCAGGTGACCCTGTGCCATCCAGACATTATTCCTAGGGAGTATATAATCCCAAATGAGAGCCTGAAGGTGGCAGGGATTGAGGGGCAGGTGATCTCACTGCCAGTAGCTGAGGTACCTGTGAGCTTTCAAGGCTGGAGGGGAGTGTGGCGGCTAGCGATTTCATCGACTCTGCCAGCAGCCGTGCTCGTGGGAAATGACCTGGCTGAACATGTGAAACGGGTGCTAGTGATTACACGTTCACAAGCTACCATGGGGACAGTTCAGGGGGGTACTGAAGAGGCCGAGACGGAAACAGATGAGGGTAGTCCCGAAGCTGTGGTAGAAACCTTAACCACAGACAGCAAATTTGGCCAAGAACAAAAGGCAGACGCCACTCTCCAAAAGTGTTTTGAAAAGGTGACAGACACCCCGCTAACACCTGAAACCACAGCGAGATTTCGTGAGAAAAAGGGAATTTTATATAGAGAGACCCTGAGGAATATCTCAAAAGGGGGAGATGGGATCAGAAGTCAGCTAGTGGTACCTGAAAAGTATCGCCCCATGATCTTACAAAGGGGGCACTCTGACATGTTTGCTGCGCACTTAGGGGTGAACAAAATACAGCAGAGAATCACACAAAATTTTTACTGGCCTGAAATAGGGAAGCAGATCAAGGAGTTCTGTAAACAATGTGATGTGTGTCAGAGGCAGGGGAATAACCGTGACAGGACCAAAGCGAAGTTGTGCCCTTTGCCTGTGATTGACACCCCGTTTAAATGTATAGGAGTGGATATTGTGGGACCTTTGCCCAAGGCCACAAAGAGGGGGAACAGGTTCATTCTCACCATTGTGGACCATGCCACGAGGTACCCCGAAGCCATTCCCTTGACTAACATTGAAACTAACACAGTGGCAGATGCCTTGGTGGGGTATATGTCCAGGATGGGATTTGCCTCAGAAATAATCACAGATTTGGGCACATCGTTTACATCAAAGCTCATGAAACGGTTATGGCAAATCTGTGGAATCAAACACAAGGAAACCACTGCCTATCACCCTGAAAGTAATGGGTTAACGGAGAAGTTCAATGGGACTCTGATGCGCATGATTAGGGCTTACTTGGCAGAGAATCCAAACAATTGGGACCAGAAGCTGCAATCCCTTTTGTTTGCTTATCGATCAGTGCCACAAGCCAGTACCGGGTTCAGTCCGTTTGAACTTTTGTTTGGGAGAAGGGTGAAAGGGCCACTTGATTTAATCAAGCAAAATTGGGAGCAGATCACCCAGGATGACCCACAAGATGTTGTGACGTATATAGACACTTTAATGACTGACCTGAAGAGAAACCTAGAGCTAGCAGCAGAAAACCTGCAAGCTCAGAAGGTCAGAAAGAAAACCTGGTATGAGCAGAAAACCAGGGAGAGGCACTTTAACCCGGGGGAGGAAGTGCTTTGGCTTAGGCCCTGCAAAGAGAACAAACTGCAGCTGGGTAGCCCAGAAATAAAATACTTGGGTCACATAGTAGGGGGAGGAGTGATAAAACCCCTGGAGGCCAAAATAGAAGCCGTTCGTGATTGGCCCAGACCCAACACCAAAAAAAAAGTCAAATCATTTCTTGGGTTGGTGGGCTACTACAGAAAGTTCATCCCGAGGTTTAGCGAGATGGCGGCTCCGCTGACCGATCTGACGCGGAAGAAGACTGATGACCGCATCCCGTGGACCAGCGACTGTGAGGAGGCGTTCCGGAGGTTGAAGGAGGCACTCATCAATTATCCAGTGCTGCGTGCTCCAGACTTCGACCGGGAGTTCATCATCTACACCGATGCGTCTAACAGCGGGGTAGGAGCAGTTCTTTGCCAGGAGGATGAAAATGGTGACCAGCATCCAGTGTCCTACCTGAGTAGGAAACTCCAGAAAGGTGAGAGACATTTGGCAACCGTGGAAAAGGAGTGCCTGGCCATAGTATACGCGATCCAGAAGGCCAAGCCTTACATCTGGGGAAGACATTTTATTCTGTGCACTGACCACTCACCACTGCAGTGGTTAAAGACAATGAAAACCCATAATAGTAAACTTATGAGGTGGGCTTTAAACCTGCAAGATTATGACTTTGAAGTGAAGGTGGTCAGAGGGTCAATGAACTGTGTTGCTGACGCATTGTCAAGAAGACCCGAAGAGTGAAGACGGCGAAGAAACATGGACTATGTATATTTGGTGACCAAAAGTTAATTGTACCTGTTTATTGATCAGTCTTGGTTTGTATTAATAAAGGTGACTTAATGTATTGTAAATGTTAATGTTTAAATGCATAAGTAATATGTTTAACATAGAGTGTAAGTATGGGATTGTGTATGATAATGTTTAACTGTGTTTGTGTGTTTTGATCCTGGTTGTTTTTTTGGAGAAAAGCACTTTAGCTTTTCCCCTGCAAAACAACTTATAAAGAGGGGAGGTGTTACATACAGCACTGATGGTACCTGTCTGTCATGGGTTTGGAGGGAAAGTTCCATCCTATGGGGAGTGGAAGGCGGGACATCAGGGGGGAGGTGCTGTACTGTATATATATCTGGAGCTTGTGTGGAGAGTGAAGAGTGGGAGTCTGTGTGTCAGACTGAGTACAACTGTGTGTCAGTTGGTACATACCTGATAGGTTCAGGTTTCTTTATAGGTAGCCAGAACTGATAGGTTCAGGGTCTGTGCTTTACTTTAAAGTGTTCTGTGTGAACCAAACTGTTGTATGTATGATTGAGACCAAGCCACGTTACAGTATCTTATTTACTTGATCTTTTTATTTACCCTGTTTGTTATTTAAATAAACCTTGTTCTTTTGTTTGTTAAAAATCCATTCCTGGTCTGTGTGACTCCTTATAGGGAATGGTTGGTGGCAGCATAATTAAAGTGTGGCATACTCCAGTAGGTCTGGGGTTGTCACAAAAATCATTTGAAAACCAAAATGTGTTGAGTTCCCCCTCTCAGAAGATTTGATAACAGCTACTTTGCCTCCTCAGTGAGGAGATTGCCTTAACTACCAACAAAAATATGCAGACTTATAGGTGCTTTAGGGGGTGCAATGGATCTTCTTTTGAAAAGTAATAGCAAGCCCTAGGAGAAGGACTGAGCACCTTCCCAGGTAAGGCATTATGTAAATTAACTTCTGGACTTGAAGTACCCAATTGATTCTAGTAACCTCCCAGAACATTCCTACATTTCTTCTGAGGATTTGCATGTAGGAACATAAGTCTAAATTAAAAGCAGGGCAAATATGATTTGCATAATTTTTAGATTCGCTAGTATATAATGTCTCTGAAAGATTGACTCTGCCTTGGATGCTTGTTTTCCCTTGTGGATACTGCCATTTTTTTTAAAAAAAAATCGTGACAAAGGAAGGAGAATAAATATACCCTTGGAAGAAAATAGACTTTTCAAAACAAAGTGCAAAAGAAACACCAAATACCTGACTCTATCCATACTAAAGGGAGTAAATAGATTATGTGGAATTCTACATCAAGGGCCTGAGGAGATCTTATTGATGAATGGGTTTTGCTGTAAGTTCTGTTGAGTGTGAATTGCCACAATTTGGTGATAAAAGAGGTCACGTTGAGTGTCCTGATATCAAAACCATTTGCTTTCGTCTATTTGCAGCGACACAATGCCGTGGTTAGAATGTTGGATTAAGACTTGGGAAATCTGAGCTCACATCTCCACCACACTTGACATCGGGCCATCCACTGTCTCCCACTCTGACCTACTTCACAGGGTTCTTGTAAAGATGAAGCGCAGAGCAGCCAAGCTATATACTCATGTTGTTGTAATAATAATAATAATTATTATTATTATTATTACAACAACATGAGTAATAATAATAATAAGAATAAGAATAAGAAGAAGAAGAAGAAGAAGAAGAAGAAGAACAACAACAACAACAACAACAACAACAACAAAAACAACAAAAACAACAACAACAAATAAACAAATAAACAAATAAACAACCACGCTCTTTGGATTCTATGGTTTTACATATGTTGATGTCTTGAGCTCACTGGAAGAAAAGTGGGATATAAATGCAACAATTAAATAGATAAATAATAAAATAATATAATGAGTAGGCATCCTTCAGTCTCGAAAGACTATGGTATCGTGCTCTGTATGGAGGACTTGGAACAGCGTCTAGTGTGGCTGAGGAGGCCAATTCGAGAGTGACAATCCCTTCCACACTGGAGACAAATCCAATCTGTCCCCTGTCCAGCTCCCTGGTTTTGCTTCCTTTGTGACTTCCTCTTTGCCTCAGCCTGCTGGACAAGGGTCTCTTCAAATTGGGAGAGGCCGTGATGTACTGCCTGCCTCCAGGCTGAACGATCAGATGTCAGAGTTTCCCATCTGTTGAGGTCTATTCCTAAGGCCTTCAGATCCCGCTTGCAGATGTCCTTGTATCGCAGCTGTGGTCTCCCTCTGGGGCGATTTCCCTGCACTAATTCTCCATATAGGAGATCCTTTGGAATCCGACCATCAGCCATTCTCACAACGTGCCCAAGCCAGCGTAGACGTCGCTGTTTCAGTAATGTATGCATGCTGAAAATTCCAGCTCGTTCTAGGACTACTCTATTTGGAACTCTGTCCTGCCAGGTGATACCAAAAATCCGTCGTAGGCAACGCATATGGAAGGTGTTCAGCTTCCTCTCCTGCCGGGCACAAAGTGTCCAGGACTCGCTGCAGTACAGGAGTGTGCTCAGGACACAGGCTCTATAGACCTGGATCTTGGTATGTGTTGTCAGTTTCTTATTGAGCCATACTCTCTTTGTGAGTCTAGAGAACATGGTGGCTGCTTTCCCAATGCGTTTATCCAGCTCGACATCTAGAGAGAGGGTGTCAGAGATGGTTGAGCCAAGGTACACAAAGTCATGAACAACCTCCAATTCTTGTGTGGAGATGGTAATAGAGGGAGGCGAGTCCACACCCTGGCCCATGACTTGTGTTTTCTTCAGGCTGATTGTTAGTCCAAAGTCTTGGCAGGCCTTGCTGAAACGGTTCATGAGTTGTTGGAGGTCTTCAGCAGAGTGGGCAACAATGGCTGCATCGTCTGCAAAGAGGAAGTCCCTCATGCATTTCAGTTGGACTTTGGTCTTCGCTCTCAATCTAGAGAGATTAAAGAGCTTTCCATCTGATCTAGTCCGGAGATAGACACCTTCTGTTGCAGTTCCAAAGGCATGCTTCAGCATGACAGCAAAAAAGATCCCAAAAAGTGTTGGTGCGAGGACACAGCCCTGTTTCACTCCGCTTCGGATGTCAAAGGGATCTGATGTTGAGCCGTCAAAAACTACAGTGCCTTTCATTCCATCGTGGAAGGACCTGATGATGTTAAGGAGACGAGGTGGACATCCAATCTTGGGAAGTATTTTGAAAAGGCCATCCCTGCTAACCAAGTCAAATGCTTTTGTAAGGTCTATGAAGGCCACTAAGAGTGGCTGTTGTTGTTCCCTGCATTTCTCCTGTAGCTGTCGGAGGGAGAATACCATGTCAGTGGTGGATCTATTTGCTCGAAATCCACACTGTGATTCCGGATAGACTCTGTCTGCAAGCACCTGGAGCCTCTTCAGCACAACACGGGCAAGCAGCTTCCCTACAACGCTAAGAAGAGAGATACCACGGTAGTTATTGCAGTCACCCCTGTCACCTTTGTTCTTGTACAACGTGACAATGTTTGCGTCCTTCATGTCCTGTGGTACTCCACCTTCCCTCCAGCAGAGACAAAAGATTTCATACAGTTCGGTGATGATGATCTCCTTACCGCATTTCAGCACTTCAACAGGGATGTTGTCCCTTCCAGGTGCCTTGCCAGAGGTGAGGGAATCCAAGGCCGCATTTATTTCTGCTAGGGTTGGTTCGCTGTCCAGCTCTTCCAAGACAGGCAGGCACTCAATGTTATTTAATGCTTCTTCGGTTACTACATTCTTTCTGGAATATAGCTCGGAGTAGTGCTGCACCCAGCGTTCCATCTGCTGTGCTCGGTCCTGGATGATCACACCTGTAGTAGACTTTAAGGGAGCAGATTTCTTCTGTAATGGACCTAAGGCCTGCTTGATACCATCATACATTCCTTTGATGTTACCTGTGTCCGCTGCTATCTGTATCTGAGAGCAAAGCTGAAGCCAATAGTCATTGGAGCATCTCCTGGCAGCCTGTTGGACTTGGCTACGAGCGGCTCGAAGAGCTTGCAGGTTGTACTCGCTAGGACAGGCTTTGTATGCTGCTAGAGCTCTTCTTTTATCCTCAATGGCTGGCATTAACTCCTCCGAATGGGCTTCGAACCAGTCAGCCATCTTTCTGGTCTTCTTGCCGAAGGTGGACAAGGCGGTGTTGTAGACAGTGTTCTTGAAGTATTCCCATCGTTCAGGTGCATTTACATTAGCTGGACCTGGAAGGGTTTCCTCGAGTGCTTGGGCAAATTCCTTCACTTTTCTTTGATCGCGAGTCTTGTTGATGTCAATATGTGGTCTTCCTTCCTTTTTCATGTGATACAATTTCTTTGTTCGCAGTTTTACTCTACTACACACCAGGGAGTGATCAGTATCGCAATCAGCACTCTGGTAGCTGCATGTGATCGTAACACTAGGAAGGCTAGAACGTCTAGTGAGGATCAAATCGAGCTGATGCCAATGCTTGGATCTTGGATGTCTCCAGGAAACTCTGTGTTGCAGCTTCGTATTAAAGAATGTGTTGCTGACACAGAGACCATAGTAACAGCAAAACTCCAGTAAGCGTTGGCCATTTTCGTTCATCTTTCCAATGCCAAAACGGCCTAGACAAGTGGGCCAAGAATTGTGATCAGCACCAACTCTAGCATTAAAGTCTCCAAGAATGAACAGTGACTCTCTTTCAGGGACTTTTTTGATAGTAGCTGCCAGATCGTCGTAGAATTTGTCTTTCACTTCTGGAGTGGATGACAGTGTTGGTGCATATGCACTAATGATAAAATAATATAACATTATGTACATATGACCTATCTTTTAGACTGATTCTCATTAATCCAAGCAAATATGCTTTTGGGACAGAAATATTCCATCAGAACATGTACAAAGCATCAACTGAATATGTTCAAAGATTATGCGGTAAATAAGTCTTGGTTTCCATCCAGTTCAGCTCACAGTACCATTATTGGGAAAAAAAAAGACAATTAAAAAAATTATAATGATTGAGCTTTTAAATTTTCCCCTACCTCCAAATATTTTGGATAGTATCTAATGTGAAGTGATGGTTGGTGGAGGTCAATATTTCCTGTGTAATAAATACAAAAATTTTAAATGTCATCACAAGTGATGGGAAGCTGTAGCACAATACTTGCATGAGTAAGAAGTTTTGTGATTCCAATGTTTAGAGAAGCTTCCGTGGTGGTGAGGAGTTTATATGTCAACAAGATGTTAAGATGTTGAAATGAAATGTTTCCACAAAAACATCTGAAGTGTGCGCCACTCATATATTGTAGGTGAATGAGAAAAATGTCAAGTGTTGCCGTTCAAGTACTCTTTATTGTAATTGCAAGATTAAGAACCTCTGCATCTCTGTGATGTTGATACCCAATCCCTTTGAGCAGATCAAAATGTGCATCCGGGAGAAAGAGAATGAATCCAAAGATGACTGTGGTACCAGCTTGGTTGCAGTGGCTCTCAATATGGTGGCGGCACCCAAATCCATTTCTTCTTTCCATCTGAGAAGGCTGGTTTGGTTCTAAACCAAGATGTGTTGTGCTGGAGGAAGGCAACAAAGATTTATTCGTGAAGGCTTTCACAGCTGGGATCTAATGGTTGTTGTGGGTTTTTCAGGTTCTGAAGGTTATTCTTCCTAACTGCACAGGGAAGCCATTGAAATCCACAAGCACCAGCAGAACTTCAACAAAAAAGAGGAAAGTGTGAAGCTCAACAAAACTTTGCTCCCAGCTCTCAAAAATACAGCGTGCAAAAGGTCAACGACCTCTACCCAGCCACAAGGACAGGGGATCACTACACACAAAAGACCAGCTACCAACACCCATCAACCACAGGGACAGATAATCTCTTCTCCTTAGCACAACAATACACCCACAACAAGACACAGTAATCACCCATCTACAGAAAAAAGACAAAAGCCTATCTCACAGCCATAAATAATGTACTCCCAAGCCAACTACACCAGAGCACAGAGTGCTGTCCTCTGAAGATGCCGGCCACAGAGACTGGCGAAACGTTAGGAAGAACAACTTTCAGAATACGGCCAAAGAGCCTGAAAAACCCACAGCAACAAAGATTGTTGGAACAGAATCCAGCTAGAGTGGAAGTGGTCATAAGCCAGCCAAAAGAAAGATCAGGGGAAAGTGTTTCAATCTGTGCTGGATGGCTTTACCATCTCCTTGGAAATCAGCTTGGTAGCTTGGTTGTTCTCCTGGATTCCTTCCTGAGCCTGGATGTATAGGTTTCTGGACTGCGCGGAGGGCAATTGCATGGTTAAGGCTAGTGTGCCAGCTCTGCCTGTGCCTTAAGATGTCTGGTCCAGCTTCTTTAACTACATTCCTATGTAGCATATAATCATGTACTGTCTCTGAAGAGTGCTTGGAAACGCCATTTGATCTAAAAGGCTACCACCAAACTCTTGTCTGGTGTATTATTACAAGGACAATGTAGTACTCATGACACAAGTATTCGACTGTCTAGTGGTTTCTGTATCCATCTCAAATTGTTGCTTATGATTTAGAAAGCCACATACAGCTTAGGTCCAGGCACTTTGAAGGATTATATATCCCCATTTGAGCCTCCCCCAATTTTAAAATCTTCAGGAGAGGGAATTTTTTTTAAGTGGCTGCTCTGTATGTGCTTCTTGGCTTCTTTTAAGTTGTTCAGTTGCCTTTTAAAATAACGTCTAAATCTATTTATTTCTGCTGATGTATATTTATTACTCTACAATGTTAATTAAAATAGATTAAATATATCAAAATAGATTAATATTTATAATAACAAAAATATTATTTTTGTGCTGTCCTCTGAAGATGCCGGCCACAGAGACTGGCAAAACGTTAGGAAGAACAACCTTCAGAACATGGCCAAAGAGCCCGAAAAACACACAACAACCAAATATATTATTTGTTTCTTTATATGCTGCCTTTCTCCCCATAGAGGACCCGAGGTGGCTCACTACAGAGGATTGATTTTAAAACACTATATAAATATCACATTTAAAAAACAATGAGACCTATATTAAGATTTTAAAAATCAAGTTTAAAAACACTTTTATACCTGTTTTATTTATTTTTTATTGATTGATTGATTGATTTGATTTATATCCCGCCCATCTGGTCTGGTCGACTACTCTGGGCGGCTTCCAATAAAAGTATATTTATAATAAAACATAATAATATTACAATCAATCGAAAGACATACAATAATAGAACAGATAAGAAAAGAAAAAAAAGAATTAAATATTCACAGAAGGGAAGGCCTGAACATATAACCATGTTTTTAATTGACTCTTGAAAGTGCCCAGCGTAGAAGCTGCACGAATTGCCGGAGGAAGGTTATTCCAGAGGTGAGGAGCCACCACCAAGGAGGCCTGATTACGTGTCCTTTCCTTCCGGGCCTCCCTCGGCGTTAGGCTCCTCAGCCTCACCTCCTGGCTCATGCGGGTGAGTCGAGTAGATCTAGGTGGGAGAAGGCGTTCCACCAAATATCGAGGTCCTAAACCGTTTAGGGCCTTATAGGTAAGCATTAACACTTTGAAGTCAACGCAGAATCGGATGGGCAGCCAATGCAGCATGGCCAGAGTAGGAGAGATATGTTGGTATTTCCTCACTCCAGTGAGGAGTCTGGCCGCTGCATTCTGCACCACCTGAAGTTTCCGCGTCAGCTTCAAAGGCAGCCCCACGTAGGGTGTGTTACAGTGGTCTAATCTAGAGATTACGAGCGCATGTACTAAGGTAGTGAGCGCCCCCGTGTCTAGGTAAGGTCGCAGACGGGCAATCCTCCAAAGATGGAAAAAGGCGGAGCGGACTACTGACGCCACCTGAGTTTCCATGGTGAGCGTCGGGTCCAGGTGAACCCCCAGGCTGCGAACCCCACTCTTCGTGGCCAGGGTCACCCCCCCCAAAGTTAAAAACCTGTACAAGCCTGTCTGAAGAGGAAAGACTTTGCCTGATGATGGAAGGACATGAGGGAGGGAGCCAACCTGGCTTCTCATTTCAAAGCCTGGGAGGAGCCACTGAGAAGGCCCCGTCTCATGTGCTCATCAAACAATCTTGTGAAGATGGTGGAAACAAGAGAAGGCCCTCCCCAGAAGAGCTTAAAAGCCGAGCACCCAAGTTCTGCACTCAAGTTATTTGGACCTAGGAGCCCACCTAAGCTGTTAATACCCTGCAATAACAAAATATGGTTGATGTTTTAATTAACTTACCTGTTTCTGCCCTTTCTCCATGTCTATTAATTTGTAAACTGACTTGGGTGCCTCAAGTGGGAGAAAGGTGGGATATAACAAAATAAAACAAAATAAATAAATATAGATAACTGGACTTATGAGCTTCGGTTTGCCAAGGGCTTGCACACTCCATTCTGGGCTTCCCTGCACTGGCTCCGTTTCTGCTTCCATGCTCTATTCAAGGTCCTCATTTTGACCTATAAAGCTGTAAAAAGGCTTCAGACCTCAATACAGTGGGGTCTTGACTTAAGAACGGCTTGAGTTAAGAACATTTTGACTTAAGAACCGCTCTCATAGGAAAATATTGACTTGACTTAAGTACTTAGATTTGAGTTAAGAACTGAAAAAAACCCACGTGGGAGGCAGGGAAAGTGCAAAATGTGAACTTTCAGTTAACTGTTGGCCAGTGAAAAGGGTGCCTGTCTGCTTCCTCATTCCTCCCAGCGTTTAGAGAGTGGATTGGGAGACAGTCTTCGGACTGCCTGGTCCTGGACTGCCTGGACTGTATTTTCCCTGCCTTCCCTGAACCTTTCTTGACCTAAGAAAAAAAGAAACAAAATATCCCCCTCTAGTGGTCGAAGGCGGAATAGCAGCTTCCCATTAGTTTCTATGGACGGAAAAGAGCAGATACGGATCAAATGGTTCTCAATGCATTCCTATGGGAAATGCAGATTTGAACTGAGAACTTTTTGAGTTGAGAACCGCCTTCCAATACGGATTAAGTTCTCAAGTCAAGACCCCACTGTATTGAATGGGATGTCTCTCCCTAAAGCAATCTACCAGCTCTCCCCCTCCCCTTTCACTCCTTACAACACATGTCATGGAAAATTCCAATGCCAAGAGATGCCAGAAAACCCACAATTAGGAATTGGACAAATACATAGATGTTTTGTCACTTCTTTTTATTATTACGTTTGATCACTTGTTGAGTATGAATATTTTCAACTTTTTTTTTTTTTGGTTACTTGTTTGTTATATGATATCATGGGTGTTTCTACACCATCCAGAGAGGACCTGGTCGCTACGGTGAAGTATAAAAACAAAACAAAAAAATGTGTGGTTTTTTTTTTTTCTCCCCCTCTCCTTCCCTCATGAAGCCAAAAGGGAACCGGAAACTTTTGCTTCTGTCTGCGATTCAGTTTAGCCTACTGTCCAAAACTTGGACTGTAATTAGTCATAAGTCTGAGTAACAAACACAAGACTGTTCTGTATAAGTTATATTTTGATGTTTCCATTAAAATAGTCCAAGTTCAAATAGCACTGCAAGCCTTAACTTTAAAAGAAACTTGAATATCTTATTTGTTGCATCAGCAATTAACAACATAGTTCCTACTAACTGCATTAATTTTAAATTGGAATTTTATCACCTCCGTCCATTATCTATAAAAGTGATTCATTACAAATGAATACCTTGCTTCAGATGTTAAATACCTCACTTAGGATATACTCTTTATGTAATTCAAAAACTTTTTATGGAGTTCACGGTTGTGCCACAACTATTCTTTTTCCACATATATTAATTTTCAAGATCTGAGGGAAACCTGCCCATTTGGTGTTACACAGGGAGGCAACTGAGATTAAGGAAAGAGGTGCTAGTTCACATTCTTCATCAAGATCAATTTCCTGTTTGTAACTATGTCTCTAAGAGGGTTAGAAGCATGCGAGGCCTGGCATATCTGGTGAATAGATAAGAGAGCTAGATTAACATCCTTTGGTCGTTAACAGTTTCAATCTGATTATTAAAAACAGATGTGGGCAAACTTCAGGCTTGCTGTATTTTCTTTTTATTAAAAAATACATTCTAAAAAAAAAAGTCCCAGCCACTAAACACAAGCTGGTATTATAGGCATAGACACAGCATTAGTGAGTAACTGAAAGGGGTGAATAATCCTTCAACATTAAAATCAACTACTTATTGCTCCATTCTGTACTGATTGATCAATTGATCGATCAAACAATCAATCAATCAAGCAAGCAAACAAAAACAAACAAACAAATTATCCTCTTCCAGTCTTCTCAAGGACCTCACTTGTCCTCTGAAAACTATCAAGCTCCTTTAAACTCTTGGATGTAATTTCTCTGTCCTTGCAGACATGAATCCATTAGAAGTAAACGTAAAGGTAAAGGTTCCCCTTGACAATTTTTGTCCAGTCGTGTTCGACTCTAGGGGGCAGTGCTCATCCCCATTTCCAAGCCATAGAGCCAGCGTTTTGTCCGAGGACAATCTTCCGTGGTCACATGGCCAGTGCGACAGACACGGAACGTTGTTACCTTCCCACCAAAGTGGTCCCTATTGATCTACTCTATCTCTTTACTGACCTTACTCAGCACGCCCTTCACTTCCTCCCTTACTCTATTTGCTCTTCTTTAGTCCATTTGGATGAGGTTGAGCAATGTTTTCTTTTCATTAGAAGATGGGGAAAAAGTTAATGATGTTCTATGTTATCTGTGTGTTTCATGTTTGGCGGATGGCTGTTTGCTTTCAATTTCTTGTTAACTGCCAGGAGTAGTACTTGCCACTGGATGGGTAGTATATCCATCCATCCATCCATCCATCCATCCATCCATCCATCCATCCATCCATCCATCCATCCATCCATCCATCCATCCATCCATCCATCCATCCATCCATCCATCCATCCATCCATCCATCCATCCATCCATCCATCTTGCAATTCCTAAAAATGAGAGGGAGGTGAATAGCAATCACTATATATTCCCCAACACAACTGCCCTCACAAAATGGTCATCATTCACATGAGCAGAAAAATTCCCTCTCAGGGATCTATCATTGGAATTTCCAGGAGAGCTTGGGTTTTTCCTTGTTACTTTTGCTGTTATTTTCCTTTCTTCTTTGAGCTTCCTGGTTCTGTTACAGTGTTGCTTGTGTCTTCCAGCCAAGTGGCTGTTTAATCAGCCTTTTTATCCTTCAAAGGAATGTTCGGTATTTTGGAGCCCCTTGCAGTGAACTGAGTGTCAATCCAGGTTCCGTTCTTCACTTTAGAAATGGCCAAATGGAGATTTTTAGTGTGTGTGTGTGTGTGTGTGTGTGTGTGTGTGTGTGAGAGAGAGAGAGAGAGAGAGAGAGAGAGATTTAAAAAGAAGGGCAGTATGTCTTCACAAGAATCAGTGAAGTTTTGGAAAGGGATTTGGGCACCGTAAAATAAAGGGAAAATTAGTTCTATCTTCAGATGCTCCCCGTGTGTGAGTGTAGGTGCTCCTGTATTATTGTGTTGTTGTTGTTGTTGTTGTTGTTGTTGTTGTTGTTGCTGTTGTTGTTGTTGTTGCTGTTGTTGTTGTTGTTGTTGTTGTTGTTGTTGTTGTTGTTGTTGTTTTCATGGTTTAAGGTTTTTCTGTGTAGTTGTGCTATATTTTGTTTTTGTTTTGAAATTAAACATTTATTTTATATACAGTATAGAAAAAGAAACGGACATATACCTCTGATTCACGTAAGAATCCAAATAAATTCTGAAACTGAATAACACAAATAGCTAGGCCAATCTACATCAGATCACTCATAGATCCCTGTCTATTGTCTTCCCACATTTGATTTAAAATGCTTCATTCTGCAACACCACTTAAATTTTCTTCTATACTTCTGTGAATAAAAAAGGTCAGCTGTACTTTTAAAGAAGATGAGTGATGCATTGATGCAAAGAATGAGTTTATTTATTACAGAGAGATTTCTTGGTACTAGAAATTAAACAACTCTTTCATCAATTCAAATGACTGTGCTTGGAGGACTTACATGACAAATAGACACACTACAGTGTATACTCCATATTTGCAAATCAATTTTAAAGAAGCAATTACAACAGTGATTGATTAATTATGCAGTTGTTTGGATAACATTGTCTTAAAAGTGCCATGTTATCCAATACTAAAAAAATTAGTCCATAGACAGCTAGACACATTTCAACCCTTGGCCTTCCCATCGGTAGCTTGCATCAATCAAATTAACTGCCCATATGTAGACTATAGCTGAAAGCCAGTCCTATCAGAAAAAAGAGCAACAAATTTGATTCAAAGAGTCCAGTAAGAATTGCATGCATGTATATTCTTTATTTGCATTAGCCATATGTCTTTATAGGTAGTATATAAGAGTTACAGGGATATAAAAGCAACATATTAAAATCAAGGGGATAGATAGATAGATAGATAGATAGATAGATAGATAGATAGATAGATAGATAGATAGATAGATAGATAGATAGATAGATAGATAGATAGATAGATAGATAGATAGATAGATAGATATTTTTTTAAAAAAACCTAAACAGGTAAGTCTGCAAAGAATCACACTTTTGAAACCATATTTGACCTAATTTTAATTGCTGCTGCTAAAATTTTTGCAGGCTGTATTATTACCTGCTTATTTCAGTCTGCAAGAAAAGAAAAAAAGATAGATCAACACCCACCTTGTTATCTAACAAAAGACAAATTAACTCCCTGTTCACATCTCTGTAAAAAGAGCAAAAGAGTAAGACATGAGCAAGCATTTCACTACTGTCACCACTTGGGCATACTGTATACAATTTTATGATTGGATTCTGAAACATCCCTCAAGTGGTGTTGAAGGCATGATATTAAGCTGTGCCAGCAAAAAGGTCCTTCTGCATCTAAGGACAGTTAGCACTTGTAGATACTGTGCCATTGTGAAACTGCAATATCCCATCTTCTCTAAAATCTGACCTTTTAATTTTCAGTTTTTACACAAAACCAAATTTAAATTACTTTAGGACATCTTGCAGTGATTGATAAATACACAACCTTGATTTAGTTTCTACTATCTATATACTGAGATTGTATTTACTGAGACTGGGCGCTGGTGAGTGCCCAAGACAGAACTTTCTCCATAGCAGCAACTTGATTGTGCTACTCCCTTCCAAGAGAGAGTAGGCGGGAACCATCCTTATTGAAATTCCTTTGGGCAACTAAAACTATATTAATCTACAAAGTCTTTGATTTTTATGATTAGTATTTAAATCATAAAAGGAGAGGAAGCTGAACACCTTCCATATGCGTTGCCTCCGACGGATTTTTGGCATCACCTGGCAAGACAAGGTTCCAAACAGAGCAATCCTAGAACGAGCTGGAATTTTCAGCATGAATACATTACTGAAACAGCGACGTCTATGTTGGCTTGGGCACATCGTGAGAATGGCTGATGGTTGGATTCCAAAGGATCTCCTCTATGGAGAATTAGTGCAGGGAAGGCCCCCCAGAGGGAGACCACAACTGCGATACAAGGACATCTGCAAGCGAGATCTGAAGGCCTTAGGAATAGACCTCAACAGATGGGAAACCCTGACATCTGGCCGTTCAGCCTGGAGGCAGGCACTGCATCACGGCCTCTCCCAATTTGAAGAGACCCTTGCCCAGCAGGCCGAGGCAAAGAGGAAGTCACATAAGCAGCAAAACCAGGGAGCCGGACAGGGGACAGACTGGGTTTGTCTTCAGTGTGGAAGGGACTGTCACTCTCGAATTGGCCTTCTCAGCCACACTAGGCGCTATTCCAAGCCCTCCATACAGAGCACGCTACCATAGTCTTTCGAGACTGAAGGATGCCTAACTAATTTAAAATAGATTTTACAAATGTTTTAAATCTTTTTTAAAGAACTTTAAAATCTATTTATTCGTAAAGTCTATTCATAATTGTAACAGCCCTGTTTATAAAAGTAATAAACAGTGATGACAATTGATAACAAAATGAAAAATGATGAATACGAGGTAGATAGATAGTCCAGGTGTGTTTTCTCCTCTTGTCTTTTCTAGATTTACATGCAGATTGACAAGCTTCTTACTTTTGTCTGTGCAATTACTTCATAGATGCAAAGATCCCATAATAGCTGACCTGACCTACCTATCCAGAAGCCAGCTGCTGTAGTGATCTTAAGAGTAGTTTCTCCTGTGCTATCCTTAAATAGATTGAAGCAATAAATATAGACTTTCCATTTGTATTTATTTGGGAATTTCCAAAATATTTATTCCTCCTCCGTACTTATGAATTTAGCATTAGCTAATTGTACTCGGAACTACACTGAATAGTCTTACAAGAGTGAGGCTGACTACATAGAAAGTTATCTCACTGTTTTTGCTCTGCTGCGGGGATGGGTAGGTTCCCTCTTAAAGACAACGATCAGTGAACAAGCCCACCCCCACATCAGTCCTGCCTGAATCTTTCTGGCCTCTGTTAGGGGATTCTACCTTTTTTGATGCAGCTAAGATCGCTCTGTTTTGGTTCATTTCCAGTGCTTGTGATGCTGACACATCCCTAAGTGGAAGAAAATTTCTCTAGCCAAGTTGGAAAGCTGTTCAGGCACAGAGTTACAATGTAAATCCTCACACATCCTTGACATTGTCAGAAGGATATTTGTCCTATCATAATATGATGGCCATTTCCTCTTACTATTTGGCAGCTGTGGAATATAATATGCTGTTTAAAAAAGAAGAACATAGTAACATCATTACACGGAAATGACTGGGCTACAGATTTTCTTTCTCTCTTTCTTTCTAGTAAAGGACATTTATCATCCGTTTAAAATTTCCGCTGGAACCTCGGAAATGTTTAATGTAACAAAGTATGCCATGATCACAAGACAGGGAACTATTTATACCCCTTTTGCTGTTTTTGTTGGAGTGACAATTAAAAGAAAACAAAAAAAAAATGACTGGCTGAGCCATTTTTTTCTCCAACAGAATCTCGGTATCTTTTCCTTTCTAGAAAAGGGTGAAGGGATTTGCATTTCACATAAAGCTCCTGCTCATCTCCAGGATAATTTCCATAGCAAAAGTCTCGCTTATTCAATGTGTTCAATTTTAGTGTGTTTGTGTGTGTCTGTGTGTAAATCAAGTGGCATTACAGTTTATAATCAAATCAACACAAATTGGTTTTGCCATTTGCATAAAGATAACTTGAAAATAAACCCAAACAGCTTACGGCTCGACTACAATCGCAGGCCTGCGGACAGGGATATATTTGCAGGTACATAAAAATGAAAATAATAGCTAATAGGTGTTAAAAAAAGGACTGAATGCATTTTTCTCGTTTCGTTCTTGACTGAGGTAAGATATAAATCATAGTTAGGCCCCTTGGGAGATATTTTTAGATCCAGGAAAATAGATGTACAAATATACTTTGGCCTTTGCTCCTAGGCAGTTTGCACGTGTGGTCAGAACGAAATCCTTTAAAGTTTTAATGAGACTTCGTTCCAGGTAACAGTGTGTGGCTGAGAGCCAATGAAGTGTAGTGGATAGAGCAGTAGCTTCTCAAACATGGGCCCCCAGATATTCTTGGACTATAACTCCCCAAAATCCTGGCCAGCAGGAGAGTTAGTCCAAGAACGTCTGGGGAACCGAGGTTGTAAAACATTGGGATAGATTAGTGTGGCTCTCGACCTTGTTGCCCCTGTTTATTTGGCCCTGACAAAGGCCCACTCTTTCCTCTTCAAGCTGCCACCAGGTATTATCCTCCTAATACCGATTTTGTATGTTATACATGTGTGCTGCCAAAGCTAAGGTTTATTGAACTTAGGAATCAGAGGTTTAATTAACATATTCTTTTATTGTAAATAAATCACAAAGGTAAATCATGTATAAACTGTATCAGGTATTAACAAGGATTTGATTATGTATTGGGGTTGAAAGTACTTTTATTCCAAACTACTATATACAGTGGTGCCTCGCTAAACAGTTACCCTGCATGACAGTTTTTTCCCTAGACATTGACTTTTTGCGATCACTATAGTGATTTGCAAAACAGTGATTCTTATGGGGGAACAATGTTTGGTCCCTGCTTCGCAAACCGATTTTCACTAGACGACGATTTTGACAGCTCCCTCCGCGCTCGCAAAACAGGTGTTTTCAGGACCTAAGCTTCGCAATACAGCGATTTAAACAGCTGATTGGCAGTTCGCAAAGCGGCTTTCCTATGGCCGATCTTCACTACACAACGACGATTCTTCCCCATTGGAATGCATTAAACAGGTTTCAATGCATTCCAATGGGGAAATGCTTTTCGCTAGACAATGATTTCGCTAAACAGCAATTTCAGTGGAACGGATTATCATCGTCTAGCGAGGCACCACTGTACTTTTAATCAATATCTATCTTATAGTACTTATAATTTCATTCCTGCTGGTTCAATATATATTAACTTTCTCAAATCACTCTCCTAACTCTCTCAGTTCAATTCCCTAACTGTCCTCTTCTGTCTCCTAAACCCTAACTGTTATTCCACATCCCCAACTGTCTCCTAACTGTCTGTCTCTTCAACTCCCCTCTTGGTTCTGCCCCTCCTGTCTTCTCATTGGCTCTTCCCCTTGAGATTCCAATAATGGACAGGCACGATGTAGGGGTTCCACTACAATTAGGACTCAGGAGAAATGGGTTCAGATTCCCTGGAGGGTAATACTGGTAAAACCACCCTTTGAATATCTCACATATCTCAGAAACCCTGTTAGGGTCACCGTGAGTTGGAAATGACCTGACGATGTGTAGCACACACACTAGTGTGTAGCAAGAGTGGGATGGTAACACACTCCAGATGTTATTGGGTTATTAATGCCCATCAACTAGCCTATAGTGAGCAAAAATGACCTCTAGGCCTGAGGAACCTCCTCCCTACACAAGTGACCTGTGGCTCTGGACAGGAAAAAACACAGAAGAAGCTACTTTCAGCTCCTAATGGCTTCCTGGTTCATAGGGGAATCTTTCCAGGGGAGGGGTTATGCCCTCATCTGCCATGCTGTGCACACACATTAGGAATGGAAGCAAATTTCATTCGAATCAACAGTCATGATGTACGCAGCATTTCAGCTCCGTTAGAGACCTGTTGGAAGAAGAAACCCACTTCACCTGAAGAATTCACACATTTTCAAGACTTATTTGAGAGAAACAAAACATGTAACAAAGAGAAACAAAATGCCTATGTCATTTACTTTAAAATACAAAAATATTAAATGCATAGAACTGAACACATACACACAAACATAGGTTCATCACTAGTGGGAAATGCATGTTGGGTAAAAAATGTAAGAAGTGAGCATCCTAGGGTAAACTTTTGTACATGGATGCACACCTTCAACAATATTGCAAAAAAGGGCATAGAGGTTTTCACTGCAGGAAGAAAGAGCAAGATTGTGAAATGAAAACGAAACAAAGAGAGGAAGAAAAACAATCAAAATGAGACTTGGAGATTGCCACAATGCTAACATGCATACAGAGAGAGAGAGAGAGAGAGAGAGAGAGAGAGAGAATTGTGCACCAGGGCCAAGTGGCACATATGTTTCCTTGTGCTCACTCAGTTTACTAACAAAACGACTGGGTATGGTCATTAGATAAAGACCTTCTGCCTTTATCTTGTACTGCTGTAGCATTATTCCCATCTCTCTCCCTTGCTCAGATATCAGTGACACTTCCCTTGACCTATTTATGACACTAGCATCTGAACACCTGGCACTATGAAGTTTTTTTTTAATGCAATAGCTGACCTGGAGGCTCTCCAACTAATGACGGAAAGCAACATCCTTTAATAGCAATGACTTGTAGAGGTGCCTTCCATGCTGCCTGGAGGATAACTGTACTCTAAGCAAGTACTACAAAAAAGAATGCTCGGACTTGTCTTGAGCTGAAGGAAAGAAAGGATAATAAGGCTAGAAGCCCCTTTTCTTTATGGGATTCTGCACACTTTCCTTAGTCTGTGCCAAAAGGGCTTTGATGGGATCTTGGGCATACACATTCCGGCTTCTTACTCAAGTTTCCGTCTGAAACACTCAATTAGGGAAGGGGAATATTTTTCCTTTTTGCTTTCTTCCACATCCAGATTTTGGAACACCTCTAGTTCTTTCCCTTCAGGCATGATGGCAAATTTTTCGTGGCAAATTCTTCAGAAATGAATTGAAAGGAAATTCTCTCACATTTACATCAGCCTAATTCAAAACGTGCACACTGGCTAAATATATAGCCATATATTTTGTGCAAGCGCAGCAAAAAGGATTCTACAAGCAAAATCAAAAGATAGGGATGTCCCAAACAAAAATTTGTAACTATGAAACTGGACCTCAGATGACGTAGCAGAAAACCTGCTCTTGCTGTGTGGCACATTTCAGGAGGTGTAGGCAAAAGGTTTTTGAGTTGTGATTTTTTAAAAAACGAACACTTTTGCCTCTGTAAAGACACAAGCAACAATAAATCTACAGCTGATAGAAAAGAGATAAAATACGTGGATGAGACAAAAATTACATACCTGGAAAAAAATACCTTCTGTGGGAAAGGCTTTTTTCTTTTAGGATGATGGAGCCATTCATGGCTCTACTGCTTTTTAACCCCTAAAACCTCAAAATCATTGCCTTTATTATAATTCTGAGAATTCAAGGAACAATTTGCATAACATAGCATTCTGGCCAATCAGAATGTGTCTCCAGTCAGCCCACAGGGCAGGTGTCTATCACTTTTAATTCTGCCACGGCTTTCATGTGAAAGAAAGCATTTAACTTCTTCGTGGTCAGACAATTTTAGCTCTTGCCTGTGAAAACATTTTAAAAGCTATTTAAAAAAATAGATAATAATATACAGCAGCTCATTCATTTAAGATGTGAAATTACTGGTTTTTGAATGATCTCAAAGCAGATTTTGCCTGGTTTTCTCGTGAATAAGTTTACCTAGTTTACTCATAAGTTTATGGATCCTCATGATTTAATATGATTTTTAGATGCTACCCTCCCTAAGCCACTGTCAGATCATAGATCCTATTTGCAGACACAGACTACACCACATAAATCATGGGCCCTTTAGTGCATGGCTTGGCAGTGGTGCAAAAACATGGAGATGACACACCAGTCCTTATGGATCCATGTGATTTTTCTGCAGGATCATTCCAAAAACACTGTCCAGTCATAGGTCCTGTCTCTGCCCACAGGCTACAAAACAGAAATCATGGCTCCCCCAGTACATGGCTTTGCAGTGGCCCAAAACATTAATATACCGTATTTTTCGCTCCATAAGACACACCTTTCCATAAGATGCACCAATTTTTTAGGAGAAGAAAACAGGAAAATATAATCTGTTTTCTTCGTTCCATAAGACACACAGACTTTCCACCCCCCTGTTTTGTGGGGAAAAAGTGCGTCTTATGGTGCGAAAAATACAGTAAGTCAGAGATGCTCAGGGATCCACATGACTTTTATGCAGGAGTTGTATTTGGCTGCAGAAATGACAAGAAGAATTGGTGAGCATGATGCAGTGTGAATGAAGAAGGAAGAAAAATAAAGCAGGTAATGGAATTTCTGGTAGTCCCTTAGACTGGAAATTAATAGAGGTTCATTCAGTTATGTATTGTGGGAAGAAAGAAGATAAAAAGTTTGCTTTTCCCCAATAATGTTAGAACACAAGCCCATCCCAAAAAAAAAGTGAACAGACAAAAGGAAGTTCATAGTTAAATGAGAGAGTTCATGGTCGCACAGTTCATAGCTATACTAGAGAAT